>NC_081415.1:484283861-484653003 GCF_030272615.1 Cryptomeria japonica | reverse complement strand
GATGGAGACATCAGTGGATTTTGACCATGTATCCGACCTAGTGGATTTAGATGATTTTTTGAGTTAATTTTTTTGCTAGTATTCTTTTTGGTTCATTTTGTTGTACATCATACTTTATTTTTGGTATTAATTAACACTTTATAAAATGCAGGTCATGTGTATGCAGTTGTTGTAGAAGAGAACAATGAAGAAGGAGTAGATTACTATTTGTGTCATTGTGTTGAGCCTAAAAGAAAATTGACAACCACAATCATTGATGGAGAGGGTATTGAGTACCCAATAGGGTCTGTTGTCATGACAGGAACATGGCTTCGGAGATACCCTATCAAGAATTATGATGTTTGGTTGTTCAAGGACTTTGAAACACACAGACATATTCTTCATTTCTCTAACCTTGTTGTTGCAACAAATATTAATTTGATGAAGTATCGTGGTAGACCTCATAACAAGATTTTATGGAAAGTTCATGAATCTGACCATGAGGCAATACTTGACACAATACGGGTTAGAGCCGATCTTGAAGGCTCACTTGATTGATTCTACAGTTCAGAGTAGAATGATTTTGAGAATTTTGTATAAATCATCGACGGATTGTTCTATATTCATTTTTTGTATATATAAATGCCCATGAGCTGATTTTTACATGTTTAGGGGCATAATTTTGTATATTTAAGTGGAAATGAGCTGATTTGTACATATGTACATGCCAAATTTTGTATATTAAAATGGCGATGAGCTGAATCGCACATATTGTAATGCCAAATTTTGTATAAAAGCCCATGAGATGATTTGTATATGAAAATGGGGATGAGCTAAATCGCATATATTGTAATGCCAAATTTTGTATAAAAGCCCATGAGATTATTTGTAAGACAATTTTTTGTATAATCAAATAACCAAGAGCTGATTTGACCATATTTAGAGGCAATTTTTTGAATAATATGTGACAATGTTTTGTGACTATTTTGTGTGTCAATGTTTTGTGACTATGTTTTGAGTATATGTTATGTGTCCCTAGTCAATCATGAGCATTCTTGATTCTTGTATAATCATGGATAATTATTTGAGTCATTATCGGGTCATAGGGGTGATAGATTGAGACTAGATACAATTTGAGCAAAAATTGTCATTGTTGTCAAAAAAATTGTGAAAAAAGTTGTCAAGCAACTTCTACATTGCATCGGTAGGGTATGACTCTCGACGTTCTGGTGCTTTGGGATGCACGACAGGGGCATGCCTAGCGTAAACATGCCCAACCGGACACGCTTGTGATGTCTGTTTGTGCACACAAGGAACATAATCAATTCTAGCCAATCTTGCAACTTTTCCTTGCAAGCAATTGACCATTTTTTGAGCAGGCAAAAAAATGCTACTAATTGAAAATGGCTTCGAGTCATCGAAAACCAAGATAGGCAATTGTAGAGGAGCCTCACACAACCTAGCAGGATCAAACAGATCGACCGTATGTGTCGTGGATTGGAAGAAATAGTCCGTCAAATTTTGACAATTTTTTGGACTCAGGGCACTTGAAAGATCTCACCGGTAGGGTATGACTTTCGACGTTCTAGTGCTTTGGGATACATGACAAGGGCATGCCTAGCATAAACATGCCCACCTGGATGCACTCGTGACGTCAGTTTGTGCACACGAGGAACATAATCAATTCTAGCCAATCTTGCAACTTTTCCTCGCAAGCAACTGGTGGTTTTTTGAGCAGGCGAAAAAATGCTACTAATTGAAAATGGCTTTGACTCATCGAAAATCAAGATAGGCCATTGTAGAGGAGCCTCATGCAACCCCATGGGATGAAACAAATCAATCGTATGTGTTGTGGATTGGAAGAAATAGTCCGTCAAATTTTGACAATTTTTTATACTCAGGGCACTTGAGAGATCTCACCGATAGGGTATGACTCTCGATGCTCTGGTGCTTTGGGATGCACAACAGGGGCATGCCTATCGTAAACCTACCCACCCGAATGTGCTCATGACGTCGGTTTGTGCACACGAGGAACAAAATCAATTCTAGACAATCTTGCAACTTTTCCATGCAAGCAACTGACGGTTTTTTGAGAAGGCGAAAAAATGCTACTAATTGAAAATGGCTTCAAGTCGTCAAAAATTGAGATAGGCCATTGTAGAGGAGCCTCACGTGACCCCACGAGATCAAACAGATCGACAATATGTGTCATGGATTGGAAGAAACAGTCCGTCAAATTTTGACAATTTTTTGGACTCGGGGAACTTGAGAGATCTCACCAGTAGGGTATGACTCTCGATGTTCTGGTGCTTTGGGATGCACAACAGAGCCATGCCTAGCATAAAACTGCCCACCCAGACATGCTCACAATGTTGGTTTGTGCACATGAGAAACAAAATCAATTCTAGCCAATCTTGCAACTTTTCCTCACAAGCAACTGATGGTTTTTTGAATAGGCAAAAAAATGCTACTAATTGAAAATGGCTTCGAGTCATCAAAAACTAAGATAGGCCATTGTAGAGAAGCCTCACGCGACCCCACAGGATCAAACATATCAACCGTATGTGTCGTGGATTGGAAGAAATAGTCCGTCCAATTTTGACAGTTTTTTGGACTCAAGGCACTTGAGAGATCTCACTGGTAGGGTATGACTCTCGACGTTCTGGTGCTTTGGGATGCATGATAGGGGCATACCTAGTGTAAACTTGCCCACCTAGATGTGCTCACGATGTCGGTTTGTGCACATGAGGAATAGAATCAATTCTAGCCAATCTTGCAACTTTTCCTTGCAAGCAATTGATGGTTTTTTGAGCATGCGAAAAAATGCTACTAATTGAAAATGGCTTCGAGTCATCGAAAACCGAGATAGGCCATTGTAGAGGAGCCTCACATGACCCCATGGGATCAAACAGATTGACTGTATGTGTCGTGGATTGGAAGAAACTGTCCATCAAATTTTGATAATTTTTTGGACTCAAGGCACTTGAGAGATCTCATCGGTTGGGTAAGACTCTCGACGTTCTGGTGCTTTGGGATGCATGAAAAGGGCATGCCTAGCGTAAACCTACCCACTGGGACACGCTTGCAACATCGGTTTGTACACACGAGGAGCACAATCAATTCTAGCCAATCTTGCAACTTTTCCTTGCAAGCAATTGACGGGTTTTTGAGTAGGCGAAAAAATGCTACTAGTTGAAAATGGCTTCGAGTCGTCAAAAACCGAGATAGGCCATTGTAGAGGAGTTTCACGCGATCCCACGAGATCAAACAGATCAACTGTATGTGTTGTCAACTAGAAGAAATAGTCCATCAAATTTTGACAATTTTTTGGACTCAGGGCACTTGAGAGATCTCACCGGTAGGGTATGACTCTCAACGTTCTGGTGCTTTTGGATGCACGACAGTGGCATGCCTACTGTAAAATTACCCACTCGGACGCGCTCACGATGTCGGTTTGTGCACATGAGGAACGTAATCAATTCTAGCCAATCTTGCAACTTTTCCTTGCAAGTAATTGACAGTTTTTTTTGCACGCGAAAAAATGCTACTAATTGAAAATGGCTTTGAGTCGTCGAAAACCGAGATAAGCCATTGTAGAGGAGCCTCACATGATCCCATGGGATCAAACAGATCGACCGTATATGTCATGGATTGGAAGAAACAGTCCATCAAATTTTGACAATTTTTTGGACTTAGGGCACTTGAGAGATCTCACCAGTAGGGTATGACTCTTGACGTTCTGGTGCTTTAGGATGCACGACAGGGGCATTCCTAGCGTAAATTTTCCTATCCAGACATGCTCGTGATGTCGGTTTGTGCACATGAGGAACATAATCAATTCTAGCCAATCTTGCAACTTTTCCTTTCAAGCAACTGACGATTTTTTGAGTAGGCGAAAAATGTTACTAATTGAAAATGGCTTCGAGTCGTTGAAAACTGAGATAGGTCATTATAGAGGAGCCTCACACAACCCCATGGGATCAAGAAGATCGATCGTATGTTTCGTGGATTGGAAGAAACAGTCCGTCAAATTTTGACAATTTTTTGGACTCAAGGCACTTGAGAGATCTCACTGGTAGGCTATGACTCTCAACGTTCTGGTGCTTTGGGATGCATGACAGGGGCATACCTAGCGTAAATCTACCCACCCAGATGTGCTCGTGACATTGGTTTGTGCACATGAGGAACATAATCAATTCTAGCCAATCTTGCAATTTTTCTTTGCAAGCAACTGACGGTTTTTGAGCAGGCAAAAAAATGCTCCTAATTGAGAATGGCTTTGATTCATCAAAAATTGAGATAGGCCATTATAGAGGAGCCTCACACGACCCTACAGGATCAAACAGATTGACCATATGTGTCATGGATTGGAAGAAACAGTCCATCAAATTTTGATAATTTTTTGGACTCAGGGCACTTGAGAGATCTCACCGGTAGGGTATGACTCTCGACGTTCTGGTGCTTTGGGATGCATGACAGGGGCATGCCTAGCATAAAACTACCCACCCAGACACGCTCATGATGTCGGTTTGTGTACACGAGGAACATAATCAATTATAGCCAATCTTGCAACTTTTCCTTCAAGCAACTAACGGTTTTTCGAACAGGCGAAAAAAATGATACTAATTGAAAATGGCTTCAAGTCATCAAAAACAAAAATAGGCCATTGTAGAGGAGCCTCACGCGACCCCACGGGATCAAACAGATTGACCGTATGTGTCGTGGATTGGAAGAAACAGTCTGTCAAATTTTGACAATTTTTTGGACTCAGGGCACTTGAGAGATCTCACCAGTAGGGTATGACTCTCGACGTTCTAGTGCTTTGGGATGTATGATAGGAGCATACCTAGCATAAACCTACCCACCTAGACGCACTCGCGACGTCGGTTTGTGCACATGAGGAACACAATCAATTCTAACCAATCTTACAACTTTTCCTTGCAAGAAATTGACGGTTTTTTGAGCAGGCAAAAAAAGATACTAATCGAAAATGGCTTCGAGTCATCAAAATCGAGATAGGCCATTATAGGGGAGCCTCACATGACCCCACAGGATCAAACAGATTAACTGTATGTGTCTTGGATTGGAAGAAATAGTCTGTCAAATTTTGACAATTTTTTGGACTCAGGGCACTTGAGAGATCTCACCGGTAGGGTATGACTCTCAACGTTCTGGTGCTTTGGGATGCATGACAGAGGCATGCCTAGCGTAAACCTGCCCACTCGGACGCACTCGCAACATTGGTTTGTGCACACGAGGAACATAATCAATTCTAGCCAATCTTGCAACTTTTCCTTGCAAGCAACTGATATTTTTTTAGCAGGCAAAAAAATGCTACTAATTGAAAATGGCTTTGATTCATCTAAAACTGAGATAGGCCATTGTAGAGAAGCCTCGCGCGACCCCACAGGATCAAACAAATTGATCGTATGTCTCAGGGATTGGAAGAAACAGTCCATCAAATTTTGACAATTTTTTGGACTCAGGGCACTTGAGAGATCTCACCGGTAGGGTATGACTCTCGACATTCTGGTACTTTGGGATGCACGACACGGGTATGCCTAGTGTAAACTTTCCCACCCAAACGTGCTCGTGACGTCGATTTGTGTACACGAGGAACATAATCAATTCTAGCCAATCTTGCAACTTTTCCTTGCAAGCAACTGACGGTTTTTTGAGCAGACGAAAAATGCTACTAATTGAAAATGGCTTCGATTCATTGAAAACCGAGATAGGCCATTGTAGAGGAGCCTCACACGACCCCACGGGATCAAACAGATCGATTGTATGTGTCATGGATTGGAAGAAACAGTCCGTCAAATTTTGACAATTTTTTGGACTCAGGACACTTGAGAGATCTCATCGGTAAGCTATGACTCTCGACGTTTTGGTACTTTGGGATGCATGACAGGGGTATGCCTAGCGTAAACCTACCCACCTGGATGCACTCGCAATGTCGATTTGTGCACACAAGGAACATAATCAATTCTAGCCAATCTTGCAACTATTCCTTGCAAGCAACTGATAGTTTTTTTAGCAAGCGAAAAAATGCTACTAATTGAAAATGGCTTTGATTCATCAAAAATCGAGATAGTCCATTGTAGAGGAGCCTCACATGACCCCACGGGATCAAATAGATCAACTGTATGTGTCGTGGATCGCAAGAAACAGTCCGTCAAATTTTGACAATTTTTTGGACTCAGGGCACTTGAGAGATCTCACCGGTAGGGTATGACTCTTGATGTTCTGATGCTTTGGGAAGCATAAACCTACCCACCTGGATGCGCTCGTGATGTCGTTTTGTGCACACGAGGAACATAATCAATTCTAGCCAATCTTGTAACTTTTCCTTGCAAGCAACTGACGATTTTTTGAGCAGGCAAAAAAAATGCTACTAATTGAAAATGGCTTCGAGTCGACAAAAACCAAGATAGGCCATTGTAGAGGAGCCCCACGCAACCCCATGGGATCAAACAGATCGATCGTATGTGTCATGGATTGGAAGAAATAGTCCATCAAATTTTGACAATTTTTTGGACTCAGGGAACTTGAGAGATCTCACCGGTAGGGTATGACTCTCGACGGTCTGGTGCTTTGGGGTGCATGACAGGGGCATGCCTAGCGTAAACCTACCCACCCAGATGCGCTTGCGATGTTGGTTTGTGCACACAAGGAACATAATCAATTCTAGCCAATCTTGCAACTTTTCCTTGCAAGCAACTGATGATGTTTTGAGCAAGCGAAAAAATGCTACAACTTGAAAATGGCTTTGAGTCATCGAAAACTAAGATAGGCCATTATAGAGGAGCCTCACATGACCCCATGGGATCAAACAAATTGACTGTATGTGTCGTGGATTGGAAGAAATAGTCCGTCAAATTTTGACAATTTTTTGGACTCAAGGCACTTGAGAGATCGCACCGGTAGGGTATGACTCTCGATGTTCTGGTGCTTTGGGATGCACAACAAGGGCATGCCTAGCATAAACCTGCCCACCTAGATGTGCTCACGACGTCGGTTTGTGGACACGAGGAACAAAATTTGACCATTGCGAGCGTGAGGGTGCTCTCGCACCAAACACGTTGTTGTTTAAATTCATATTGTTGATTTTTGTTGTTTATATTCATATTGTTAATTACATATGCAAATATTCATTTAAATTTATAAAAGGGCAGCCACCAAATACAACGAATACACAATAATGAACTAAATACAAGGAGTTTTGTAGGGTTAATTCAACATTTTAGAAATTTTATCAAATCATATTCCACGATTGCAATGCTTTTTATCATAGATTTTTGTTGTTTATATTCATATTGTTGATTACATATGCAAATATTCATTTAAATTTATAAAAGGACAGCCACAAAATATAACGAATACAAAATAATGAACTCATTACACGTTTATTGGATCGAATGTCGATATTTATATATATAAAAAAAGGCATGTCTGCCAAGTCAATACAAGTATTACAAAAATGTGGCATATGCCATGTCCAAATCGATATAAAATAAAAATGTAGAATATATCTACATGTATTGGTCATTCTATGACCAAAACTAACACTATATGATCCTAAACTTATGGTGGATCATCAAAATCAAGCCTCTTCGGTGCAGTACGCAGCTCTATAGATGGCTGCAAAACCAAAATTCAAAAGCCAAGTTAGAATTCTTTTGTAGAAAATAGTTCACAATTAACATCATAACTATGCATTTAACTTTAATTCCTTTTCAATTGAAATGTAGATTACCTCATCGGCTGATCCAGGAGCTAATGTCTTCACTCTCCTCTCCTTATCACTCTTAGGAGTTTTCTTGAAGACATACTTAAATGGATCCACGTTATGGTTGTACCGTGAACGAGTCTATTGTAGATTAAATGTACAATTAATACAATGTACTAACATAAATATATCAAAAACACTTAAAATCTATAATATAGAGAACAATGACGTACCTATGCCTCAGATGCTTCTCCAATGGACTGAGGATGGCTCACCATCAATGTAGAAACAGTCGCTATTACCTATACAAATAATGTACAAAAATTAAATACAATTAATATAATGATAATTATTGAAGGTTGAAAACAATTAATTTTACATATCAAACAAAAGTGTACCAGATCCTGATATGTTTCTCCAGTGCAAGGAGGAGGGTTCACCATTGATGAAATAGGTATGGATATTTCCTATATGAAAAAAATATAAGATTATAATATATCACAAGTTCATATGTATGCGTGCATATAATCATGAAATCAAGAAAATAAAGTAGAGATACATACCTCTGCCCTCTCTTGTTTCGCGGGTGAATCAGGTGCATTCAACATATCCACAAAGCTCAATGGCCGTTGTACATGTAAAATAGACAAAAAACACTAATCAATCTACAAACCCCAACTAATACTTGATTTCAACATTTTCAAACAATTGTACAACTAAAAATGTGTTCAATTACCTTCTCCACACGTTTTGGCATCTTTGAGATATTCTTTTTCTTTGGATGAGCCCTAGACGCGGAGGGGGTGCCCTAAAAACAAAAAATTAACATGAGATATTAGTACAGATAATAAATTAAACATAATTTTAAAAATCTAAAATGAAATGACTTGCATATTCCATCAAAACAATACATAAAAAGAGTTGTACAAAATATGATACCGTATAGCCTTGTAAGCCAAAATCAATCGCCGACAGCTTGATGTCATCAATCTGGGACATTTCGTCCCCTGTCAACACCTACAAACCAGAAATTGGACCAAGCATTAAAGATAGTTAATATATCTTGTATTTTTTTGAATTCAAAGTGTACTATTCTATTTTAACATGTTACAAAATTTATACCTTAGGCATCAAAGTTGCAGCTGTGGTAACTGGGGGAGGTGTATGGGATACCGTTGCTACATCCTGAAATGCATATTATTTGTCTCAATTTAAATCGATGTATAAATGAAAATTCATTTATGTAATTACAAAATTAAAGTGACTGATAAATAAAATGTTATGAATTCAAATCAACACACTTGTGTCTATGGCTCATGGGCAAACACCATGTCCATCAACTCATCTATCAGCGCGACATCCTCAACCATGTGAGCTTGACATCTACAACCGCAAATCATGCATAGATGATATGAGTATCCATCTGCACCGGCTGCATCATCTATCCCCGAGCATATCCCCGAGCAACTGACACACATATGCTCGATGGGCTCTCTATCGTCCTCTAACGGCTCATCATCCAATACAATAGGGTGTGCTAATGATGTCCCATGCTGGATGATGGAACCAGTCAATGTTGTGGCCGCCTAAAGAGTCTGTAGCTCCATTGACTCTTTCAGCTCTAATGGGACAGCCTGATGCACCTTGGGTTTGGGTGCTAGGGGGTGGCGACTCTCCGCGGCTAATCGCCTACGAGCTCCAAGTCTATCTTGGGCAGAGCCACCACCTCTACCATGAAACTCTCTCATGTCAAAATAATTTGGGCACACATTGAGCACAAACTCACAATATATTTTTCTCAAAAAATATAATAGCACTTCATAATTATTACAAGGTGGATCGTCAAAGACCATCCACCACCTCTGCCAAAAAAGATTCTTCATCTGCGCATTGGTACACCAATGTATGGGAAACCTCTTTGCATTAGGAGGTAAAGACTGACCAGTTTTGGGGTCAACAAAAAGGGCACATATTTGTTGTTTAGAAATATTTTTGTTTTTAACTCCATCGTATGATAGCCCATTGGCATAGAATTGAAGACACCTATCCCTAAAGATTCCCCATTTGGTAATTTTTGTGGAAACAGCTATGGTACCACTAGCTAATGTTTCTAGGCTAATGGTGAGGGATTGATGATGGTCAAGCTCAGAAGTTTTCAATTTTACAATCAGTCTATTGATTTTGGATGTATTTTGCCCTAACTGATTAATTAATTCTTCCTCTGTTTCGGCTGTACGGTCAAAAGGAGGAATTGGGGGTTGTTCTTGTGTGTTTTTAGGAGGTGCATTTGGTTGTTCTTGTAGGTTTTCAAGAGGTGCATTTGGTTGTTCTTGTTCTGGATTAGAAGAATCTGGTTTTTGAAACAAAAAATGAAAAAACCTAATCAAAATTAATGAAATTAAATTCAAAATGTAAAACAAATTGCATAAACCGGAAAGAAAGAGAAAAATAAACAAAAGCTAACCTTGATCCATAGCTTGGAGGAAAAATTTAGCACCTCATTTGTGGTTTAGGTTAGAAAATGGGAAAAAAACAAAGTAAAAAATGTGCTTTTCGGGTAAATGAGGACCCAATTTTTTTTTAAAACTTTTTTTATTAGGCACCGCGTACGCGGTTTTACTATGATTATTAGCACGTATGCACTCATTTTCCTATAAGCAGCACGTACGCACTAATTTTCCTAGGCGTAGCGCGTACGCGCTCAGTTTCCTAAACTCAGTGCGTGCGCACTACCTTTTCTAGGCTCGGGAAGAACAAACCTAAGTGCGCAGGCGAGAATTTGAAATTTTAAAACCGCATACGCACTGCCTGTTTTTCCAAGTTTTTTTTGGGTGGTGTCCACTTTTCTGACCACCATCTTTGTGCACATGCCCCCTAAAGACACCATATGACCCCTTAGGACAAAATATGACACTTTACGACATTATATGGTGTCGTTATAGGTCATATGACCCCTTATGACACCATACGGTATCGTTAGGGTTAATATGGTATCATAAGGGGTCATATGGTGTCTCAAGGGGCCATATGACACAATATGACCCCTTAGGGGACAATATGATCCATAACGACACAATTTGGTGTCATAAGGGGTCATATGGTGTCCTAAGGGGTCATACAACACAATATGACCTGTTAGGACACCATAGGACCTATAATGACCCAATCTGGTGTCATAAGGGGTCATATGGTATCCCATGACCCCTTAGGAAACCATATGACCCCCAACGACACCATATGGTCTAATAAGGGGTCATATGACCCATAACGACACCGTATAGTGCCGTAAAGGGTCATATTGTGTCCTAAGGGGTCATATAGTGTCTTAAGGGGTCATATGACACAATATGACCATTTAGGACACAATATAGCCCATAAAGACACAATTTGGTGTCGTAAGGGGTCATATGGTGTCTTCAAGGGTCATAGGACACAATATGACCCCTTAGCACACCATAGGACCCATAATGACCAAATATGTTGTCCTTAGGGGTCATATGGTATCCCATGGCCCCTAAGGACATCATATGACCCCTTAAGTGTCAATTTTTTGTAAGAAGTATTGGTACTACTTTTTATATTGTAATAATGGTTCATCTTGTCACATTATGACACACTATGACCCATTAAGACACCATATGGTGTTGTTAGGGGTCATATGGTGTTCTAAGGGGTCATGGGATACCATATAACTCCTAAGTACAACATATGACACCATATTGCATCTTTATGGGTCATATGGTGTCCTAAGGAGTCATATTGTGTCCTATGACCACTTAGGACACTATTTGACCCCTTACGACACCAAATTGTGTCGTTATGGTTCATATTGTGTGCTAAGAGGTCATATTGTGTCATATGACCCTTTAAGACACCATATGACCCCTTAGGACATAATATGACCCTTTATGATACTATATAGTGTTGTTATGAGTCATATGACCCCTTATGACCTCTTATGGTGTCATTAGTGGTCATATGGTGTCCTAAGGGGTCATGGGATACCATATGACCCCTTACGACACCATATTGGGTCAGTATGGGTCTTATGGTGTCATAGTGTGTCCTATGTCCCCTTACGACACAAAATTAAGTTGTTATGGGTTATATTGTGTCCTAAGGAGTCATATTGTGTCAAATGACCCCTTAAGACACCATATGACCCCTTAAGACACCATATGACCCTTTACGACACAAAATTGTGTCGTTATGAGTATATTATGTCCTAAAGGATCATATGACCCCTTAAGACACCATATGACCCCTTATGATACAATATCACCCTTTATGACACTATACAGTGTCATTATGGGTCATATGACTCCTTATGACACCATATGGTGTCGTTAAGGGTCATATGGTGTCCTAAGGGATCATGGGATACCATATGACCCCTAAAAACTACATATGACACTATATTGGGTCGTTATGGGTCCTATGGTGTCCTAAGGGGTCATATTGTGTCCTATGACCCCTTACGACACCAAATTGGGTCATTATGGGTCATACTATGTCTTAAGGGGTCATATTGTTTCAAATGACCCCTTAAGACACAATATGACCCTTTACGACACTATACAGTATCATTATGGGTCATATGACACCTTACGACACCATATGGTGTCGTCAGGGGTCATGGGATAACATATGACCCCAAAGGACAACATATGACCCCTTGTGTCAGCATATCATATTGTTGTGGGTCCTATGATGTCCTAAGGGGTCATATTGTGTCCTATGACCCCTTACGACACCAAATTGTGTCGTTATGGGTCATATTATGTCCTAAGGGGTCATATTGTGTCACATCACCGCTTAAGACACCATATGACCCCTTAAGACATAATATGACCCTTTACGAGACTATATGGTGTCGTTATGGGTCATATAACACCTTATGACACCATATGGTGTCATTAGGGGTCATATGGTGTCCTAAGGGGTCATGGGATACCATATGACCCCTTAAGACACCATATGACCCCTTATGAAACCATATTGGGTTGGTATGGTGTCCTCAAGGGTCATATTATGTCCTATGGCCCCTTAGGACACCATATAACCCCTTACGACACCAAATTGTGTCCTAAGGGGTCATATTGTGTCATATGATCCCTTAAGACACCATATTATCCCTTAGGACACCATATGACCCCTAATGACACTATTTGGTGTCATAAGGGGTGATATGACCTATAATGACAGCGTATAGTGTCATAAGGGGTTATTTGTGTCATAAGGGGTCATATGGTGTCTTAAGGGGTCATATGATACAATATGATCCCTTAGGACATAACATGACCCATAACGACACAATTTGTTGTCGTAAGGGGTCATATGGTGTCCTAAGGGGTCATAGGACACAATATGACCCCTTAGGACACCATAGGACCCATAACGACCCAATATAGTGTCATAAGGGGTCATATGGTATCTTATGATGTCTTAGTTACACCAAATGCCCCTTGACAACACCATATGGTGTCATAAGTTGTCATATGACCTATAATGACACTGTATAGTGTTATAAAGTGTCATATTGTGTCCTAAGTGGTCATATGGTGTCTTAAGGGGTCATATGACACAATATGACCCATAATGACACAATTTGGTGTCGTAAGGGGTCATAAGACACAATATGACCCCTTATGACACCATAGGACCCACAAGGACCCAATATGGTGTTATGAGGGGTCATATATTGTGCTTAGGGGTCATATGGTATTCCATGACCCCTTAGGACACCATATGACCCCTTACGACACCATATGGTGTCGTAAGGGGTCATATGACTCATAACGACATGTATAGTGTCGTAAAGGGTCATCTTATGTCCTAAGGGGTCATATGGTGTCCTAAAGGTTCATAGGACACAATATGACCCCTTAGGACACCATAGGACTCATAACGACCCAATATGGTGTCATAAGGGGTCATATGTTGTCCTTAGGGGTCATATGGTATCCATGACCCCTCAGGACACCATATGACTCCTTAGGTGTCAAATTTTTGTAAGTATTGGCACTACTTTTTTATATTGTAATAATGATTCATCTTGCCACCTTATGACATACTATGACCCATTAGGACACCATATGTTGTTGTTAGGGGTCATATGGTGTCCTAAGGGTCCATGGGATACCATATGACTCGTAAGGACAACATATGACACCATATTGGGTTGTTATGGGTCCTATGGTGTCGTAAGGGGTCATATTATGTCCTATGACCCCTTAGGACACCATATGACCCCTTACGACACCAAATTGTGTCATTATGGGCCATATTGTGTCCTAAGGGGTCATATTGTGTCATATGATCCCTTAAGACACCATATGACTTCTTAGGACACAATATGCCCCTTTATGACACTATATGGTGTCGTTAGGGGTAATATGGTGTCCTAAGGGGTCATGGGATACCATATGACCCCTAAGGACAACATATGACCCCTTGCGACACCATACTGGGTTGTTATGGGTCCTATGATGTCCTAAGGGGTCATATTGTGTCCTATGACCCCTTAGGACACCATATGACCCCTTACAACACTAAATTATGTCATTATGGATCATAATGTGTCCTAAGGGGTCATATTTTGTCATAGGATCCCATAAGGAACCATATGACCCCTTAGGACACAATATGACCCTTTACGATACTATATGGTTTCATTATGGGTCATATGACATAAGGGGTTATATGGTGTCTTAAGGGGTTATGGGATACCATATGACCCCTAAGGACAACATATGACCCCTTATGACACTATATTGGGTCATTATGGGTTCTATGGTGTCCTAAGGGGTCATGTTGTGTGCTATGATCCCTTAGGACACCATATGACCCTTTACGACACCAAATTGTGTCTTTATGAGTCATATTGTGTCTCAAGGGGTCATATTCTGTCCTATGACCCCTTAAGATACTATATGACCCCTTAGCACACAATATGACCTTTTACGACACTATACGGTGTCATTATGGGTCATATGACCCCTTATGAGTCATGGGATACTATATGCCCCTAAGCACAACATATGACCCCTTATGAAACCATATTGGATCGTTATGGGTCCTATGGTGTCCCAAGGGGTCATATTGTGTCCTATGACCTCTTAGAACACCATAGGACCCCTTGCGACACCAAATTGTTTTGTTATGGGTCATATTGTGTCCTAAGGGGTCATATTGTGTCATTTGACCCCTTAAGACACCATATGACCCCTTATGACACAATATGACCCTTTAGGACACTATACGGTATTGTTATGGGTCATATGACACAATATGACCCTTAGGACACCATATGACCCCTTATGACACAATATGACCCTTTAGGACACTATACGGTATTGTTATGGGTCATATGACCTGTTATGACCCCTTATGACACCATATGGTGTCGTTGGGGGTCATATGGTGTCTTAAGGGGTCATGGGATATCATGTGACCCATAAGGACAACATATGACCCCTTATGACACCATATTGGGTCATTATGGGTCTTATGGTGTCCTAAGGGGTCATATTATGTCCTATGACCCATTAGGACACCATATGACCCCTTACGATACCAAATTGTGTCGTTATGGGTCATATTGTGTCCTAAGGGATCATATTATGTCATATGACACCTTAAGACACCATATGACCCCTTAGGACACAACATGACCCTTTACGACACTATACAATGTCATTATGGGTCATATTGTGTGATATAGAGTCATATTGGGTGCTATGTCCCCTCAAGACAACATATGACCCCTTACGGCACCAAATTATGATGGTATGGGTTATATTGTGTCCTAAGGGGTCCTAAGGGGTCATATGACCCCTCTCCCCTAATATCTCTCTCCCCCTCTCCCCTAATCTCTCTCTCTCTCTCTCTCTATCTCTCTCTCTATCTCTCTCTCTCTCCCCCTCTCCCCCAATATTTCTCTCTCTCTCTCCCCCTTTCCCCCAATCTCTCTCTCTCTCCCCCTTTCCCCCAATCTCTCTCTCGCTCTCCCCCTTTACCCCAATCTCTCTCTCTCTCTCCCTCTCGCCTAATCTCTCTCTCTCTCTCTCCTCTACCTCTCTCTCTCTCCCTCTCCCCTAGGCTCTTTCTCTCTCCCTCTCCCATAATCACTCTCTCTCTCTTCCCCCCTCTCCCCTAATATTTATCTCTCTCTCCCCCTTTCCCCTTATCTCTCTCTCCCTCTCCCCCTCCCCCTACCCCTTCCCCTTCTCTCCCCCTCTTCCCTAATCTTTCTATCTCTCCCCCTTTCCCCCAATCTCTCTCTCTCTCTCTCTCTCCCTCTCCCATAATCTCTCTCCCCCTAACCCCTCCCCCCTCTCTCCCCTGATCTCTCTCTCTCCCCCTCCCCTGATCTCTCTCTCTAAAATATGAGTAGTCAAATTGGATATCTGATTTCTGCCACTGCCATTAATGTGGCAATAGTAAAAAAAAAGGTGGCAACGAGAATTATTTTTGGGACACCAAATTTATGCTTTAAAATCGGATATCCAATTTATATAAATAAAAAAGAGCCTTGTGGGCCATTTTGTGGATTCCAATGGCCCACATTCTTCACATTTTGGTTTTTGTCGACAATCACGGATTTTCAGACAAGTTGAGAAAAAATTATGCTTTTGAGAGATTCTTAAAGTCAAATCTTACATTGTGAATCATTTAGGGGCATCTTTGTGGAGGTAAATGGGGAGTAGTAGTCGTCGGAAGTCTAAATGCAAAAGAAAGCTTTCAAATGACCAAATTGAAGTGTATAGAGAAAGAGATAGAGAAGGTCATAGGAGGAGAAGACAAGGTATGTTAAATATTGCTAATGTTACTTCAAGTGAAGATAAAATTGAATTTGAAAATGTTGAACAAGTTATTGAAAATGAAAAATCTAGATTTTGAAAGTGAAAATGTTGAACATGTTGAAAGTGATAATGAAAATTCTCAACATGATGTGAGAATGGAAAGTGAAAATTTGGGAGTTGACAATGAAGGTGTCCATGATTTTGGTGTAAATATGAAAATTTTTGACATTGGAGGTTAACATGTAAAAAAATTTGACATAAGAGGTGAACATGTGGAAAATTTTGACATTGGAGGTGAAAATGTGGAAAACTTTGACATTGAAGGTGGAATTTCTCAACCAAGTGAACAATATGTAACACCTAATTACCTCATAAATGAAGACCCTCTCATGGATGAAAGACAAATTCCAAATCCAAGACCTTCAGGAAACCCAAAATGGTTACTTGAAATTGATGAGAACATTATTGCAAACCTTGAAGGCAAGAGGTCAACAAGAACCGTTTGATTATGGGCTACACAAATTTTCGACCAAAATTTTTGCAATAAGACATTGACCGAGCAATGCCAACTTTTTGTTCAATTGATAAAGATGATAAAGATGAGACCATTGCTAAACAAATTGAAGATTCGTATGAACAAGAATATGGAGAGAAATTCTATTACTGCCAAAAATCTATTTGATGCTCTCAATTCTATTGGAAAGAATACCAAGGAAAGAGATAAGAGAGCCACTCGAAGAGTGATTACAATCTCCTTAGTAATCCATCAATTGAGGAAGCCTCGTCAAATGAGACAAACTTGTGTTGATTTGAACATAAACCATAAAACTTTGGATAGAGCACTTGCACAAAGACAAAGACTTGACGATCCACTTCAACATGATACATGGGCTTTTGGTAGGAGGCTTCCATGTATTGATAGAAAGTTGACTTACAATGTGAAGGAGGAGATTCAACAATTTTGACACTCTAATTCTAGAGTATCACCCAATGTAAAGGATGTTTTGAAATTAAGAATCGGCAACTGAGACCACACACCGCATCCCAAATATTTCTTGGAATCAAGCCAAACAATGTTGTACAATTTTTTTTGTGAAGTGCATCCAACTTCGCAAATATCACAAAGGGCCTTTGAATCTTTGAAGCCATTTTATTGTGTACCTTTTTAAGATTTGTAATACTTTCTTTTGCAAGTACCATGTGAAGTTTTCAATGTACCATGAACTTTTATGCCATATTCATTCTACGATGCACACTAATGAGATGTTGCAGGAGTGTGGTCCAATTCTATTTCCGAGATCATCAAGAAACTTGCAAGATCTATTTTTATGCTCTAGAGCTGATGGCTGCTATTTCTATAGAAATGATTGTTTGAGTGAGAAGTGCTCACAATGTGGTGAGTTGTCAAAGTTTGTTTCACGTTTTCATGAGGGCAGCGAACATGAGTTTGGAAAGAATTATGTTGAGAAAAAAAGATATGAGACAGTGAAATATACTTTGAAGAGTGGAGGTGAAGGTTCTAGATGCAAATTAGTCTCAAGAGAAGTGAGTGTTGCTAATTTTATTTTGGATTTTAAGGAAAATATTTTCTACAAATATGCAAGGCACACCCATAGGTCTTAGTGGTTTGATCAATAGTTCAGGATGTGTAAGAACTCTTTTCCAATTGACACTATTGTATTGGTGGTTGATTTTGTAGAGAACTATACATTGCAACCACAAAATGAGGTACAGTCTCAGTACTACAATTCAATCATGATTGCTATTTTTGTTCATATTACATATAGACATGCTCCTGATAGAATAGAAGAGGAAATAAAGATAATTAAGGAGTATCATTTTTATATGAGTGATGATTGATCACACTCCTCCGAGTTATGTGCAATATTCTTTTGAGAATTTTTTGGAGTTCTTGCATGAGAAAGATATTGCAATTGATCGACATCTCATATGGTCAGATAACTGTATAGGTCAATTCAAGAATGTCCATATGTTTTATTGGTTGAGTAGAATGCATGTAGAAAGGCATATACCTCATATTTGGTGTTTTTTGAGGCAGGACATGGGAAGGGGGAGCATGATGGAGCAGGTGCATGTTTGAAGAGAGCTCTAGTTAAGGAGAAATCGAGGTTTTCAGATGCAAATTTATTTGATGCATGTTCTATTGTTGATTGGTGTAGTTCAACATTGTCACATGGAGGTACTCTTGATTCAATAGTGACTAGATTAGTTTGGTTGGTTGAGGAGGACACAATGCGAGATAGATTGGATTGTCAAACAATTAAAGATTCTTCAAAGATGCATTCATTTCTCATCTTAGATGCAAGCACATGGACCATATGGACATGAGCGTTGGCTTGTTTTTGTATAAGAACAAGAGATAGGCTACACGAAGGAGAGATTAGTGAAGTTACCCCGTGGGCCTCGTGGAATGGCCCAAAGTACTGTGGGATAAGAACTAATGGGTGGGAGAGACAATATTTTCTTATCTCGCGTGCATCCGGGAGACCAAACGAAGACCTGTCGGATAACCATGAGGGGTGTGAGTAGGCCTGGAATTTGATAGGTTATATGTCTATTTTTGCACCTTTAGATTGTATATTACAACTAATAAAATTAGTGGATCATATGTATCGACAGGGTATTTTTTCAAAAAACCATATATATGACACTTAAAATTATTAATAAGCCCTTAAAAATTATTTTACAACATTTATTATAAATTTATGAATTTATGTAGAATATTTTAAAATGATGGGATTAAGATATAATTGTTTCTAATTTTATGTTATTTTTATATGAATTTTTAGTATGTTTTTTCTTATATAAATTTAGAAACTTTGTCAATTTATTTTTTAATGTTTTTAATAAGATTGTCTTAAATATCAATATAAAAACTTCTAACAATTGAAATGATAAAATATAATCATTTCTAATTTTTTAAAATATTGTAATAAAAAAATTTAAAATAGTTTCTATTTTTATAATAAATAAGATTTTTGGGTGTGAATTTAGAAACTTGCAAGTAAATTTAAGATTTTTTAGTGCATTACTAATTTATCAGAACTTCAATTCTGTGAAGTTAAAGAATTTATATTAAACTATTCACAAATTTAAAATAAAATTGACATTAACATTTTTTTTTAAATGTAAAATGAAAGACATTAGAATGACTAAACCATCATAAAAAAACATATTACAGACAGGGTGGCCGTCAAATTCCAGGCCCGGGTGTGAGGATAAGGTTAATGTTATCCTGTGGGAGAGAAATGGGGTCCACAATGCATCATGAGATAAGATAGGCCTGCCTTAGATGGTGTTTCAAATGTAATGCGGGATAAGAGCATCTTCCCATGCCGCTGCTTAGCTTATTTTGGCTAGCAGCCGCTACTCAATATTTCTAGGAATTATTTGTTGAGCAGTTGGCCCCATGAATATTTTTCTTTGTTGCTTATTTTTAAATAAAACATTTTAATTTCTTATTAAGAGTATTAATACTAATTTGTGCACTTAAAATTTGAAAAACAAAATAGAAATAAAATCTTAAAAAAAAGAGGAAGACCAAATTGTGGAGCCACGTGGCACTTTTGTTAATAAGCAGTCATGCTTATTTCCAGCCCCCCCTTTTCTTCCATGGCTTATTTTTAATTCCTAAACAATAGCTGCTCCACCAAAGTAGGGAAAGATGCTCCACCAAAGTAGGGAAAGATTCTAAATTATCCTTTTTGTCACAATTTTAAAGTTGCATGGGAACACTTACTGCTTAACAATTTTAAAGTTGCATGGGAACACTTACTGCTTAAATTTAAAAAGATAGAATTAAGCAGCCCCATGGAACATGAGGTAAGCCCAGATGGATACAGCAAACCCGCGTGAAAGAAAGGAAAGTTAGGGTACATGAGGAATCGACACAAGAGAACAAAATTTTTAGGGCAACATTGACGTATTCGTGGGGAAAACAGAATAGGGTTCGCCATTTCTTGTTGGATGCTTTAGGTTGCAGGTCTAAGTTTGTAAATGAAGATCACAACATGGAAATTATGGAGCAAGACAACAAAATTCATCATAGTGTGAGGAGCCAAAAACCTCTGTGGGCGATGGCAATCATCTAATCGCAACAAAAATGCGGTAGTAATCTGCACATGAGGGAGGATATGTTGCAGGTGATGTTGTAATGGTTTGCAGCTCAATGCGTGGTCCCAGGAGTGCGCGAGTGTGTACACAGTAAGTGCGACATTATGAAATCCCTAAAATTTGCCAGAGAATGCGTGGTTTCCTCCTTTTGCATGTATCTATTAAAGATTCTTTGAGCTAGGGTTTGCTGTGCAGATTGATGGCTCACGAACTGGAAACGTACGATGGAGTATATATTTCAGGAAAATAAGAATGACAAGTCCCATGGAAGGGAGAGTTCCCAGTCACATTACGGTGATCACAGAAGCCCTAAATCAATATACATGCAAAATATAGAAGCTTGTTGCACTATACATGGAGGTGATTCCTCATTGACCCATCGAGTCTAGTATGTGCACTGCAAACCATCAGAGAGCAGCGTCAACGTCAACCTGCAGAATCAAGGCAAGATATCTTTGCGGAACAAATGAAAATATGATGCAAATATGTTCTATATGAATGGGCAATCTCAGTCTCTCGGGATTGATTTTGAGGTACCATGTTGAGGGATTCAAGAGATGACGGGCACATTCCTCAGCATGATGTGTGTGGCATCAGTTTTAAAAGGAAATAGTGCAACATTAGATGGCCATCGAAAGGGGGATCGTTGTTGATGTAAGTTGCACTACTCGGATTTGGGAGCCCATGCACGAACAAAGGATCCAACTAAAGGGAGTGTGCCATATTGTGCTAATGAATGCTATGAGATGGTTTGCAGGGGTACTGCAACAACCCGTAACATGGGTTAATGAGGTAGATCATGATACAGAGCGATGCAAATAAAGGGTTTTTGAACCGAAATAAGTTGCAAAGAGCATAGAGATAACCCTAAAGTTATAGCGATGAGTGCAAAATGGTAAATCTCAGAATGGACACAGTTGTTTTTATCGTAGAGTACGATTTCCGCTCAGACTAGGCCGAAGCTATGATGGAAATTTGGAGTCAACAGTTAAAGGGCACGGGATACTTCCAAGAAGTGGAATCAGGGAAACTTTAAAAGCTTCAAGTATATATGTGAGCATCTGGCAGTGACATATGTGAGCATTTGGCAGTGACATATCAAGGTAACAAAGGGGGTAATCTTTTTCACTCAGGTAGACTGCAGAAAAGTGGGGTATTTCGTTAAAATAAAAAATGAAATGCAAAAGGTGAAACCGTTTGAATGTATTTTCATAGAGTAGTTGTTGCAAATAAAAGGTGCAAGAATGTGAAAGGATAACACTTTTGTTACAAGTAAAAAATTACTTTCACTGGGAGGGAGTATCTTTTTCCAGAATGAAGATTACTCACGCAAGGGATATTTTATCTTAATTTGAAAGTCACCTTTTTTCATAAAGAAAAAAGATGGTGCACAGAGTGTGATTTGTCAAAACAGCTAGGGGTAATTTTCTTTTACTCGATCAGAGCATAAAAGGGCACCTATGCAAAAAATGCAAATAACAGGGCTCGTTTTCAGTCAAAAGAGAGTTTTTGTCATTTTCAGTCAGAAAGATAATGCAAGTAAAATTCAAGTGGTCTGTTTCACAAAGAGGGTATTTTTTCAGTTTGCACTCAGAGAGGGAAAATGTGGACCACAGTCAGAAGTGCAACATTGGCTTATTTTGGCAAAGGTGTAGGCACTGAGTTGACAAGTGCTCATATAGGCATTTTTCATAATTCTCAACACTTTTCGAGCAGATTTTAAAGATGCAAAATATGGAAAATTTTGATCAATGAAGAGGGGTGAATGTGACAACTGACTGCTGAGGAGTTTTGAAAGATCACATTCAGATTTTGAGTGCAGATTGAAGACCCAGTTTTGGAGGAGAAAGTGCAGATTCAGATTTGAAGACAAGGAAGATGACGACATGTGTCAAGTTATGATTCTTTCTAGGGTTTCAATTAGATTTCTCTCTTGTCTACTTATTCTATTTTCTTCTCATTTTGAAGGGTTCCAACCCCGAGTTCTGCTAAGGCAGACAGATGTATTGTAAATGATATTGTAAGGTGTTTCTTAATTAGGTGCGGATATCTGAAAGTTTATCTTAGTTGTGAAGTTTTTTGTGTCTTGAAATGTGCTTAACAACTTTATCTTATCAAATATTTGACTCCAGCTGAGAATGTATATTTCTTTGAATGAAATAATCAAGTATTATGATCATTCTTCAAGCACATTTGCTGTTCTAAGTTGTGTTTTCTGATTGCCTTCTATTCAAAGAATGGAGTAAATGCTTTCATGGATGCAACATGACTCTTTATGTTTTCAGGGGCAAGTTCTGATTCAGTTGGTTCCATATCTTATCAAAATCATTTCATTTCTTATTTTCCTTTATGTTGTATGGGTAGGATTAGCTTAGCCTTTGTTCTAAGTATTTTTTAAGGAGAAAAATGAGATTATACTCAAGTAATGGTGACATGTCAAGCGCCCATTATCATGCATCTGAGAACTATCCACTTTGTCTAAATAGGTCTGCTAGTTAGTTTGTGTAGGTTTATTATTTTCAAACTTGCAATAGGAACACCCTCCTGAGTTTAGTGGAGCTCAAGTGTAGAAGGCTTGTATATCCTTGTTCAGTTATGTTTTCTTGTCTTCACTCTATTGATAGCATTGATTTCATGTCCTAGATTGTCAATCCCATAATCTGGTGTTGTGTATCTCCTTAGGACTGAAGGTAGCAAGAAAAATCTCTAACAGGTCCTTTTTCTATTAAATAATGTGATAAATTAATGTTATTTTTAAATTATATTAATGTAGTGTGACTATTATGTTTTTTTGTATATGTATGTATCATATCTGTCTAAATGTGTTATTTGTTTCCTTGTTTGTGAAGGCCAAACTCACTTTTGGGAGGGTTGAGCATCCTTGAGGGTGAGAGAGGAGTGACCCACCTTGTGGTGAGAACTTATATCAAGGAGAGGAAAAACAAATATGGATATGATTACCCAAAAGTGCACTATATGGGATTTTGGGATATATATGTATTGGTAGGTATGAGTATCCTTGTTAAACAAATGTGGAAGTATGGGAATGGAAGTGTGGTTGTAAAAAGTAGATTTTGTGGGTATGAGTATCCCAAAAGTTATTTGAAGGTCAAAGAAGTATTGTTTAGATTGTTATTAAGTGTTGTTTTTGCACTTGTTTTCCTATCATGTGAGTCCAGCTCTCACCCCAATGAAAGGTTTATTATGATTCAACCCATAGTGTTTCAATGTTGGAAATATTTTTGTTGTTTGTTCACATCTTTTTGTTGTTGTGTACAAATGTGTTTGAGTGTGACTATTTCTTTGGGGAGCCTCCTAGCTCAAGGGTGGCCTATCTTTAGGCCTATAACTCGAAGGTGAGCTCCCATGAAACTATGAAAAAAAGGACTAATATTTATGTGCAGGTTCCCTCCATGAGAGGTGGTCTATCTGTAAGGTCTCCACATGCCCAACTATGTAACAAGAATAAAGGAACATAGCATTGCCAAGATCAAAACCCAGATTTATTGCATCAAATTTGAAGCTATGCATACAATTCCTATTTGTTAGTGCCTAGTAAAATAAAGTATAAGATTTCTCCAAAAATCTAGGCTCCAACCCGCTTCAACAAAAAGCTAGGCTCCAACCCACTTCACCAAAAAGCTAGTAAAATAAAATATATATGGTCATAGCATATTAGCATCAAACTAAATCTATGTGCAATGATGGGATGTTGAGATATTATGTGCAACATGTTTAAATTAAAATATTTAATTAAGATGATGGAGGAGCAACCTAATGGTCATCAAGGAAAAATATATGCTTATATAAGTAGGTTATTGATGTCAGGCCTTCTACCTAGTTATATTTTTTTACGAAATGATATAAAACACTATGTATCATATTATTCAGTTGTTTATGACATGAAAAATTTGAGATATAATATGCACTACAACATCTAAGCACAAAATTTATGCATATAATCTTATTCTAAGATAGAAGGAAAGGAGACCCATGAGCTTATTTACAACTTTTTTTTTCCATGGTATATTAAAAAAAACTAGTTTTATAAATAGAGAAAAAAGAAATATAGAACTTATTACATCATGTTGAATGGAATGTGCAAAATCCCTCTTGTATTATATAGTTATGTATTATGTTCTAAAGAAATAAATATAGAAGAGAGAAAAACAAGATTTAAATATTTAAACATTATCCTTGAAAATATCAAAAAATGTTTGGAATGGAAATCATGTGTATGTTCTATTTTATGTATATGTTTGCATACTAAAGGGGGAGGGGTGCATAATAATGGAAGTATGGGAGTTACTATGCATGTTGTAGTGGAAAGGAAATTAATAGGACACAGAGAAAACAACATAAATATGGATATTCAGAGGTTGTCTTAAATAACCAATACTTATTACCATTAATTCTATTCCTTTGTCTATGAGCATCTACTTAACTGTAGATGAGTCAAATTTTTTTGAACAAAATTAATTTTTTTTATAATTTCTTACATCCATTGAATTTTATTCATAAGGAAAAATAAATGAAGGTAGAGACCATAGGCTATGACAATGCCACATATTTGAAATGTTATGCCAAGTTATGTTTGAAAAAATAAATTCAAAATTAAGAGACAATGAGTATCACAATGAAATTGAATGATAGTAGTAGGGTAAGAGCACCAAGATGGTGAGCAAAAACGGGGTATAAGTGGCCACTCTTTTTATTTTTCTAAAATCAGCTCAAGTTGAACTTGGAGGAGCTATTTGAGACTCATTAACTAAAAATTTGAAGAAACTAAAAGAACAATAATTGTAGTACTCTTGGGGATGACCCCACAATGCAATGGTTAGTTGTGAGCCTCCTACATGGGAGGTCTTGGGTTTGAGTCTACTTGATTGGTTCTTACCTCCATGAAAAAGCTAAAAAATACTGCTTGCGATTACGACTTACCAAAAGAAAAAGAATCGTAGTACTCTGAATCTAGTTTCCAAAATACTAAAGTTTTTTCAAAAATGGATAAGACTAAGGGGGTTGAATCTTTTGTGCCAAAAGAAGTGTTCCTGTGTTTTTTAGCAAAACATAATATAGTGTCTAGTATGCATGTAAAAAAAATTATAGTTGCCTTTAGTATTTTGACAAACCCTTTGGTAGAAAGATAGTTGAGAGTGAGTGTACTAGAACTTGAGTATTTTTTTGTAATTTTTTTTGAGTATTTTTTTTAATGATTTTTCGAAGTGGACACATTTTGAAAATCAAGTACTTGTTCATGTGCGTCACATAACTTGCACCAAAATAATAAAAAAAACTATTTTTAAAAAAAGTGTAAAGAATAAGTGTAGAACAATACTATATAGTTTGTTTCAAATTTGGACAAGTAGTTAAAAAGTTAATAAAAGAATAGTACACATATGTCTCTATGAGCTCTGAAGATACTGATCAAAGAAATGAAGAATTAATATGTTAAATTTGTTCAAACCTAAAAAAGACTATAAGGTTAGAAAGATCAGAAGATGGGTGAGATTTTTGTGAAAATTTTACAAATACCCACTTAATAGCTTGTAAACATGATACCAATGAAGTTGAGAAACCAGATTAGAAGAAGAAGACACATAAAAAGGAGGGAAATAAGGCTCCGAAGCCTCAACATTTTCATCCAAGCCTAATTACAAGCCATAGCCTGTTCACTATTTAAAATTAAAAAAAAATCAATCAGGCTTTTATTTATTAATTAGCTGATCGGGTTTTTATGCATAAGTAACTCATACGCATTAATTTCACTTAATTTTATACATGTACATGTGTATATGTATATGTACGTGTACATGTATGTGTATTTGTATGTGTATGTGTATGTGTATTTGTATGTGTATGTGTATGTGTATGTCTATTTGTATGTGTATGTGTATGTGTATGTGCATGTAAATCTGTATATGTGTATGTATATTTGTATGTGTATGTGTATGTGTATGTGTATGTGTATGTAAATCTGTATATGTGTATGTGTATGTGTATGTGTTTGATTATCTCTCTCTATATATATGTGTGTGGGTGTGTGTGTGTGTGTGTGTGTGTGTGTGTGTGCGTGTGTGTGTGTACCTGAAAATTGTGGAATCTGCAAAACAAGACATAGACGACTCAAGCACACTAGTGAAATGTTATGTTAGAGATCAATGAAATATAAAACATAAGTAAATGATACAAAATCTCTAAGCATGTCTCATTGCTCTCTATCTCCAAATATCCTTCAAATCAAGGTGTCTCTTAGCTTGGAAGAGCACTTGATCTCTGGGATGACTACCTAAAGAATGGGGGATATATGATAAAAGATCTAAATGCAAGTGCAACTAAGATCTCAGCATGATATGGATATGAAAAGCTATGATATGGTTCAAGATAATGAGATTAAAATGAAGATTATGCTAGTATGATATGCTATCCTAACATGATTATGCTATGATAATACTAAGCTATGATAATAACATGCTATGATAATGTTATTATACTATGCTAACATAATAATTCTAATACTAGAATGCTCCTAAATGCTTAAGCTTGAAAAGAGAAGAAAATGAGACTCCTTGATAACCTACACACAAGAAAATAGCATAAGTTGGATGCAAAAACTTGGGATGATGATAATGAAGGAAATGAGATCTATTTATAGAAGAAATGAGGGAGCTGGATGGTTACGATTGAGTAATCTTAACAAGGGTTAGGATTGAATTATCGTCAATCCATGTGACACTTTCAACCCAATCCCATGTTGACAAGTGTCACCATGAGGAGGCTTGAGAGGAGAGATAAGGAACATTAAATGCTTGATGGGAGATGATGGTTACCCTAGGGGGTAGGGTTAGGGTTAGGTTAATGGATATTCCTTTTATCTAATGGATAAATGAATGTGCAAGGGTTAAATGGTTACCTTAGTC
Source organism: Cryptomeria japonica (assembly GCF_030272615.1). Lineage (NCBI taxonomy): Eukaryota > Viridiplantae > Streptophyta > Pinopsida > Cupressales > Cupressaceae > Cryptomeria > Cryptomeria japonica. Next base: position 484,625,437 of record NC_081415.1, on the reverse strand, counting down.
AAAGAAATAAATTCTTTGAAGAGACCCATGAGTTAAAAGGATGGTTAAGTTAGAGGAAAGTCTCTAACCAAAGGTCAAAGGTGAGTTAACCATAAATGGTTATGTAAGAGTCTTTAATGGTTTGGAAGGCTTTAGAGGTTAACCATTTGAAGATTGTAATGCCCCGTCAAGATAACCTAAAGGAAACAACTAGAAACACTCGAAAAGAGTGCAAATATATATATTTTAAAACATTAATAAACTTTAAGATTCAATAGGTTAAACATTGCAATAAAATTTGCACAAGCGGAAGACTTAACTAAACACTTAAAGGGGTTCCAATGAGGATTACTCGATTAATCCAATGAACATAAGGTGTATTAATCCAATTAACAATGAGATTGATTAAACCTGCTCATGATAGAATGATTACCATATGAACATAGCAATTAAATTCCGTAAGAGATTAAACTAAGAACGATTGAATATATACAACTACCATTAGTTTCATTACATCACTAAAGCTACATTCATCATGATCCATATTACCACATTTTATTTATAACTTCATACATCCAATTAAGATTAATATCACCTAAATTATATTATACATTTTAACTATAATACCATTCATACATCCAAAATTAAAAGGAACTAGAAGAACACATACACCATACAACACCAATTGATATCAGAGTTCACCCCTAATGGGCTAAATCTCTAGGTCTGCTTCAAGTGTAAGACCATTCTAATAAATAAAAGATGAAAAATACTTAAAGTTTATATGAATTACAACCTGCCATCAAGGCGTAAATAAACAAATGATATATATGACCACATAGGGTCCAAGAGATACATGAATGATCCGAGAAGAACAAAAGGATCCATCTCAAATATGGAATGAAATGAATCCGAGAGAAACATCTAGAGTACCTACAAAGCTAATCCATCCCAAGAAGGCACAAACAAAATACCGAATGGAAAGTGGCACTACCACCTGACCATGTGGCCCAAAAAGGAACAGCCACTCCATGGTAGGAGATAGTACTAAGGCCCTCAATCAAGCCACAACAAAGAATCACATGGTCTCACTGTTAGTCCCATTCAGTGCTGAGAGGGGAGGGGTGAATCAAGACTTTACCAGTTTTAACCAATTGAAACTTTTACTTTTAAGTTTGAATTATTTCACCATTCATCAATGTAAACATTTACTACAGAAGATTATGCATACATGAAAAGATACACAATGACACAGATTTATCTCGTGGAAACCCAATAGGGAGAAAACAACGGTGTGAGTAGGAACTCACAAAACTTGTACTCTTTTGGAGTATGTCTGGTTAAGAGCCATCCCTGTTAGGAGATTACAAAGACACTGTTAGGTGTCACCTGGTTAAGGGATTTTGAACAAGGTCAGTTAGTGCCTTTACCTTGTTAATGGTAGCCTAGTTAAAGGACTTAGAACATCAATCAAGATGTCACTCGGTTAAGGGATTTTTACAATGGGACCTATTAAAGTCCACCCAGCTAAGGGATTTATGTTGCAGTTGTTAGAAAGAAACAGATGGATGATCTGCTAAAATTGTTACTCATTAGACTGGTCAAATCACACTAGATCTACATCGGTTGTGTCTATTCTACACAACTCTGATTTGTTGAATTCACTATCAACTTTGCCTTCTACCTATTTATTGATCCTTTGATATCACATTGTCGGTCCTCTATCACTTAAGTCACCACTCTCTATAAAACTCCACTCTACCGGTCTTCTATCATTTGGTTCTGCAATCTCTTAAACTCCCCCTATGTCCACTTTCTCATTATCTTCATTCACCTTGACAACAACCATCTCAAGTGTTAGATATGTGAATTTATAGATCATTTATTTGTCGCCAACTTTCCCTCCAAAATATACCTTTCAAAATTCTGTTGTCAAGCCTTAAATTATGCCTCTAAAATCATGTAGGAATCTATGTCAATATAGTTGAACATGTCTATAAGTCTGTCAGTTGACTAGAGAAGACTCTCGATTTAGCTGGATGTAACTGAACGTTACCAGTCTGTCAGTTACCGACTCTTTTAGTGTACCGATCAAAACCTGTCTAGCTGATTACCTCTTGTATACCAGTTTGTTATTTGGTTTGCCGGTGAACCTCTTTTGTGCCAATCTACTCACCGCTACCCGATCTTCTTACTATTTGTCGGTCTACTTACTGCTTGACGGTCTACTCACTACTTGTCGGTCTACTTACTACTTGTTGGTCTACTCACTGCCGATGGACTATGAAAACTAAGGAGATGATATTTCCAACAATGACAACCATACTATTTACCATTCATACAAAACAATATTAGAATGCCAACAAACTCTCCCTTTGGCATTGGTGGTAAAAAAAAAACAACTACAAACCGCTACAAAACTATGCCGGTTCTGGCTCCTGTTCCTGACAAGATTCCAAAAAAAATCCAAAATTCCCCCTTTTGCCATCAATGGTAAAGACTATCCACGAAGATTTGTCAAAATAAAGAAAAAATCTGCTTAAAGTTTTCTTGAGCCACTTTCAAGGAAGATTCCCATGAAGATTGAATTTGTTTCATGGTGGTGAAGTGGCCATGTAAGGCTACAATGAAGACCTCCATATCATCAATTGTCTTATAGTCAGGTTCATTTATTAAGCAATTTGCTTCATTAATGTTTAGTTGCATGAAATCAATAATAGATGCTAGATAGCACTGAAACTCCAACAAACTAAGACTTCTTTTGTCTTCTTCATCTTTCAACCTTCTGATTTTGTGATTTAACATTTTGACTTTTCCAGTAAAGGTTGATGTTGAATTGGTAAGAGGATCAAAAGAGCTTACCAGATCTTGAATCTCCTTTTGGATTTGATTTATTTTATCTTCTAAGTCTTTGATTAAAGAAGGAAAAATTGAAGATTTCATTAGTAGTTGACAAACTTGCTGCAGTATATTTTTAACTTCTTCTTTTCTGGTGGAAAGAGCAACTTTTCCAACTATTATATGCTCCATTAGGGTATCTCGTCACTTTGTTTCATATCACCTTATTGCAACCTTCTCCAGATCAGTTGCCTCTGAACTTGTTGCTTTAACTAGAGTATCCAACTGATCAATAATGGGTGTAGTATCATCAACTACAATGTTTGGGATGAGATCAGAGAGAGTTGTTTTGGCAAAAGTTAGGATTCTTGCCTTCTTTTTCTTTTCTCTTAGTTTTCCTTTTCAGCTTGGATTCTCAGTTTTTTTGAGACTTTCATCAACTGCTTGGGGGTCATTTTCTTTATATCAATGACCAAGTCACCTTCTTCTTCCTCCTCTGTTCCTTCTTCCTTTTCTACAGTTTCAACCTCTGAGCTAGGTGTTGTGATGATTCTTACCTTTTTCTTTTCACTTTCATTGTCTAAGTTTAACTTCCTCTTTGCCGAAGGGGTATTCATCATTGGTTTATTATCCTCTATTTTCTTCTCTTTCTCTATCTTCTTTTCTTCCTCTTGTCTTTCCTCTGCCTTCTTCTCTTCCTCTTTTCCTTCCTCTACTTTCTTCTCTTCTTTTGTCTTCTTTTCTTCCTCTTTTACTTCCTCTGCTTTCTTCTCTTCTTTTGTCTTCTTTTCTTCCTCTTTTCCTTCTTCAGAGAGAATAGGATTTGGTGTCAATAAGGTTCTATGAGGTGTATCATCATAAGGAATGTCTTCAACTAACACTTCATCTTGGTTGGGAAGCTTAGTTTTATCAGCTTCCTTCACCGGTGAAGTCTTAACCAGTTGTTCGATACCCTTTGTCAGATTGGGGATGTCTAACACAATATTTCCTATGATCTCCTCAATTGAGAAAGTATCAAATTATTAAATGGAGTCTTTTTCCTTAGCTTTTCCTTTGTCAAGGATAGCTGCACCTTTGTCCTGTTTTAATTCCTTTTCAATTTCTTCTTCAACTTTCTTTTGCTGGTTCATAATTTCCTACCACAAGGCAACTCCTTCAGCATGCACTGCATCAACTTCACCTACTGCTACTCTCCCAGTTCTATTCATTATTTTGAAATGTTGAATGCATGCTTCAACCACTAGTGAAGCTTGATCAAGGTCTAAGTCATTTTGCACTTCCATGAGTTCTTTTCTTCTGAGTTCCTTTTCAATAGATAGAGTTGTCTTCCATCTTCCTTCAATTTGATCTTACAAATCTGATGGGATTATGCCATATAATTCACTAGGAGTCCTACAAAAATTGTGCAAGTTCTAGATCAGATCTTCCTCAATTTTCCTTTTGTCTTATTCTTTACTAAGGGAATATCTCCTTCCAACAATACACCAGAGGGCATAGATGATAAAGCACTGGTCTTGTCAATTTTACCGGCTTTCATCGAGAGTAGCTTGAACTCAGGTTGGGGTTCCTTGATAGCTTCGACCAACACAGGAGTCGATATCGGTGCTACTATGATGACCTTCAAACAACATTTTCTCAGACACGGTTGAAAATCCTTTCCTAGGGAATAGCAAACACCACTATCGCTCAGCTCGAATTTTCGCACAAACAAAACTTAGCAAGTTTCAAATTGCCTTTGATCGCACATGAGCTCAAGCAAGATCACAAAGAAGTCAGTGTAAATGACAATGTGCTAACATTTCCCTATTTATCTGTTGAGATATATCGGCCCTATGATCCAATGGTCAGTTTTGAAACTTATAACTTAAAGTACACCGATTTGACTTTACCAGTTATTTGTTGTCAAAACCGACACACAAATAAATAACTCATAGGACATACTTCAGTTAAGAAGTTTTAGACCAGCTTTTATGCATCGTAACTATGAAGATAAACATATCCTTATATTTGTTAAGGGGATTCAAAAGCAACCTTACCATATGTGCTCCCCATGGGCATCGATATGCCTAGTTAGAAGAGGAACTGTCATCACCGATGGATGATGACTTGGTTTCAGAATGTCCTTCTCCTTCTTTTCCTTCATCCTTCTTGATCCATGTTCTTTTCATTTCATTTCTTACTTCTTCAGTTGTCTTCTTTCCTTTCAGGTCATTTTTCTCTTTCTTTTTGCTAAACCTGTTCTTACCTATAGATCGGTTGTAGGATCGGCTCCTGCATTCTCTGGCTAGGTGACGGATCTTATGGCAGTTAAAGCATGCCATACCAGTTGTCATCTATGGTCATGAATTGTTTCTTTGACCCATTCTCATTCTGCAATTTTCTCCAACATGACCAAAATTACCACACGTGGAACAGGTGGAATTCAACTGATTACTCCTTTTGTTAGGACTGACTGGTTTGAACGATGATCTTGATACATATGTCTTGAACTTGCATTCTTCAGATCTGTGTCCAAACTTGTTGCATGTGAATCAATGTCCATTAAATATTCTTCCATTTGACATATTTCTAGATTGAGATCTACACTCATAAGCAGTGTGGCCGTACTTATGACAATTATGGCAATAACCATCAAAGGTGAAATTATTCTTTTGACTAACTGGTTTATTTCTATAGTCATTGGTCTTATGACCATATTTACCACAATGATTACAAGAGAATTTGGAAGACTTCATAGCTTTTGCTTCTGGATGGTTTCTTTTATCATCCTTCATCCTTTTTGATTTAGATGATTCTCTAGTTTCCATAGGACCTTAATTGGGGTAACCAATACCGGTTGCATCCTTTGTTCTTCTCTGAGCTTTCAACTATTTATCTACCTTCTCAGAGATTTCATTGAACTTTCTCAACTTCTCATTTCTCTCATTCTCTATTTTTAACTCACTCTTGAGTTGTTGAATCTCTTTCATCATCTTCTCATTTTCTTCTACATTGTCATTCAGATGTTTGTGTATGTATTCATTCTCCTGAGTAAGAACTTAGATTTCTTCATCTTTCTCAATCATGATTGCGTCATTTTCTCTTAGGACATCTTCAACAAGCCTCCTGGATCTTTTAGCTTTTGACAGTTCTTCTTCTGCCTTCCTTTTTCTTTCATCAACACTTCTACTGGCTTCCAGTATCTTAGTCATTCTCAGGGCCTAACCTTCATGTTCTCTTTTGAGATGTGTGACTTCTTCAGTCAGCTTCTTGTTCTTTTCCATGAGTTTTGAGACTGCTTCTTCAGCTTCTTCAAATCCACTCTGTTTAGAGAGTTGATCTATGATATCCTAACTCTAATTTAGCTGTTGAGCCAATTCCTTCCTTTTTGCAAGAGATTTTCTCAGTCTCTCTTTCAGCTGAGAAATGATTTCATTGGCTTCATCAATCTTTTTCTGATACCGGTACTCTTTCATGATCTTTGTCCTCAAGCTATCAAGCTCCACTTCAGAGGAACTGAGATCCGATACCAATTGTTAGTCCCAACTAGTGCTGAGAGGGGAGGGGTGAATCAACACTTTACCGATTTTAACCAATTGAAACTTTTACTTGAAGTTTGAATTAATTCACCATTTATCAATGTAAACATTTACCGTAGAAGATTAAGCATACATGAAAAGATACACAATGACACACAGATTTATCTCATGGAAACCCAATAGGGAGAAAACCACGGTGTGAGTAGGAACTCACAAAATTTGTACTCTTTTGGAGTACGCCCGATTAAGAGCCATCCTTGTTAGAAGATTACAAAGACACTGTTAGGTGTGACACGATTAAGGGATTTTCAACAAGGCCAGTTCGTACTTTTACCCTGTTAAAGGTATCCTGGTTAAAGGACTTAGAACATCAATCAAGATGTCACTCGGTTAAGGGATTTTTACAATGGGACCTATTAAAGTCCATCCAGTTAAGGGATTTATGTTGCAGTTGTTATAAAGTAACAGATTGATGATCTGCTAAAACTACTACTCATTATCCTAGTCAGATCACACTGAGGAATCACACTAGATCTGCATTGGTTGTGTCTGTTCTAGACAACTATAATTTGCTGAATGGACTATCAAGTCTGCCTTTTGCCGATTTGTTGATCTTTTAATATCACATTGTCGGTCCTCTATCACTTGAGTCACCACTCTCTATAAAACTCCACTCTACCGGTCTTCTGGCATTCGGCTCTACAGTCTCTTAAACTCCCCCTATGTCCACTTTCTCATTATCTTCGTTCACCTTGACAACAACCATCTCAAGTGTTAAATATGTGAATTTATAGATCATTTTCTCTATCACCAACTTTCCTTTCAAAATTCCATTGTCAGGCCTTAAATTATGCCTCTGAAATCATGCAGGAATCTCTATCAATATAGGCGAACATGTTGATAAGTATGCCAATTGATTAGAAAAGACTCCTAATTTAGCTGGATGTAACTGAATGTTACAGGTCTATCAGTTACTGACTCTTCCGGTGTACCGATCAAAAATTGTCTAGCCGATTTCCTCTTGTATATCAGTTTGTTCTTTGGTTAGCTGCTGAACCTCTTGTGTGTCGATCTACTTACTGCTACCCAATATTCTTACTGTTTGCGGGTCTACTTACTGCTTGTCGGTCTAGTCACTGCTTGCCGGTCTACTTATTGCTAGCCGGTCTTCTCACTATCGATGGACTGTGAAAACTAAGGAGATGATATTGACAAGAATGACAACCATACTATTTACCGGTCATACAAAATAGTATCAGAATGGCAACATTCACATGAACATCAAGTACTCACACAAGACATAAGCATACAAGCATGACTCTCACAAGAGTGCTCCAAGTAAATCCAACGCATGACTACACATTAGTGAATATAAGGGAAGAGTGTCATTGCATAACTAGTATGGGTTACCCTGGCAAGCCTCCATAGGCCTCAACGCCCATCCTGGGTTACCCTAGTAGCCTCTCTTGAACCTCTAATCCCCATCCATGTCTCATGTGGTCCCAACAAACCTTTTGTGAGGACAAGGAAGTTGGTTTTCCATTCTAGGCCTTCCCATTGCACCCTGAGTTTGTACTAGCACTCAACCATGAGTGGGGCACAATTTATCTTTATTAGTGTTTGTACGACCCAACCTCTTATTTTTAAATTAATCTATCACTTATTACTCAACTTTCGATGGGTTATGCTACTACCTCTTTGGGTGCAACCCCCACTTGAAAGCCACTCTTCCTTATGACACTACACAACCTCCGAAGAACCCCAAGGAAAATCACAAAAACCAATCAACATTCAAAAACAAAAATTGAAGGACAACTTGATTAAACAAACCTTCTACCAAGATTAAATCAATTGGAGGTGTGAAACGAACAACTAGTCTATCCACAAAACAAGATCAAAAGCACAATAAGGCAAGTATGACCACAACCAAAACTTAACCCAATAAACTTACATTCAACAACATGCCATCATGACATGAAAACGACTCTTACAAATTGGCACCAAAAATCCACCAAGCAGAGTAAAACTCAAATGAATACACTTGCACTCTAAATCATCCATGTTAAGAAATCATAACAATCCCTCATAAAATACTAAAAACTAACAATCTCTAATTGCAACTATTTCAATAACAGACTCTTTTATTATAATAAAATCCATATTAGGGAACAACACATCATTTAAATTTAAGCCAATTTGGCTATAACAAATATAACTTGAATTTCAAATTTCAAGATAATGAAATTAACATTTTTTTTTGGCAAGGTGGCAATGCCACTTGATATATTTTATTAATAATATATAATTTTTATAATATATTTAAAAACTTGTTCAAACTGAGCTCCCAGAGAAAAGAACCAGCAAGAAAAACTCTAGTCATTACTCATCAACATGACTATAGAAGAGAAGTAGTGAACAATCCTCTAGCCGGAGCTAGTTACAAAATAAAGATCAGCAAAAGAGCATGTAGGCTCATTTACAAATAGGAGCATGCAAGCTCATTTTATAGACTAGGAGCATGCAAGCTTATTTACAAAATAAGGACATGAAACAAAAATAACATAGGCTGCCTAGTGAATGAAGAAGAGAGCTCCAAAAAGCAAGAGGACTAAACCAACATCGAAGGACAGATCCATCTTCATGGGACATCTTGAAGGCCCTGCAACAAAGAACTCCTGCAACAAAAATTGACATGCCCCTGCACCAAAAAACACCTGCAACCAATATATATATATACTACAGAACACATAGAATTTACAAGAAACACAAGGGTCCAAAACATAACTAACACCAACGACATGAGATCTGTGGTCCGCCATTATAGTCAAATGCCAAAGGAGAAGAGGTGAATGCGGAAATTAAAATACTTTTCAAAACTAAATTCGATATATAAATCAAAATAATCTTTCCAATTCTAAGTCATATCGACTAAACTTAATTGATGGCTAACATTATAAATTTCATTTGCACAACTAATTTACATTTACATCAAATCAATATTTAACATTTTCTTCATATAATAAATTCAAAATACATAGTATAAATATATACACATATATTTATAAATTAATTACAAAACTCATATTTCTTTTTAAAAAAATGAATTTCATCCAATACCATATTCCAGATAAAAATTACAAATTATACACACACACACAGATATATATATATATATATATATATATATATATATATATATATATATATATATATATATATATATATATATATATATATATATATATATATATATATATATATATATATATATATATATATATATATATATATATATATATATATATATATATATATATATATATATATATATATAAAATTTAAAATCATTATTAAATTTTAGGCATTGGATAGGAAATAACATTTGTGATTTTATTTTGACTAAGTTTTTCTTTTTTAAATTCACACAAATAACTCATGGCAACAATGCATTTCCAGCACATGTATTCAATTAATCAATTGGCCATAACGCTAGGAGAATGGATCCGATTCAATCCACAAATGAAATTTTCATATATAATATCATTATTCCACATAATATTTTCATATAAAAAGTCTAAGGAGACCAATAACCAAGTTTTGGAGCCCATCCACCATTGATTGACCTCCAAAAACTCAAAAAATTAAAACTTGCCAAATAAAAAATTCCTTAAAACCCATTGGTTGATGGGTGCACATCGTCACACTTTTGAAATAAAATTCACTTTCTGGGCATACATAAAAAATTTGGGCAGCATTTCCCTAAAGCAACTCTCATTTTAAAAATTGAAACATACAAATTCATATATAAACTAAAATCCAAAATTCAAGTTGGAAAAAGGTTCTAAATCCATTTGCTATCCATTTGCAACAAGAATTACACAATTTCATAAAGAATCAACGAAGAAATCAAATAAAACTCACCTTCAAGTTGAAGAATTTCAAAATGAAACATGGAGCGAAAGACTTCAAAAGAACTCATGAAAACCGAGTGGCAACAAGAGTTTTCCCACTCGAATTCAACAAGATCCTACCCATAAAATCTCTCCAAGCAAATCCTTCTCAATCAAAATTTCAAAAATCCATTGTAGGGTTGGAAATCTCCAAAATTTGGAAAATAATACGAATTGTTAAAAAATGCATAACACATATTTAATTCTACCATATGGTAATAAATAAATACTCTAATTACCTAAATTATACATACTAACACCTTATTCGGTTTCATACAAGAAAAGATCTTCTATAGAAATACTACTATCCCAACATACATGCATACAAGAAAAGATCTTCTATAGAAATCCTTATCAAAAAATATATGTATATTAAACTGTATAAAGTATAATAACTTAGTCTATCCAATCATGTAAACATTTATTTTATGATGCTAAGACTTTAATGGTTATTGAAGACTTTGGAGGTTTTTGAGAAGTGACTTCCTTTTATTTAGGAATGTGACAATGATTAGGAAAGGATTAGGCTAAATTGGAAGTGATTAGAAGAATCTAGAAAGGGTTTAGGCATGCAAGTGGGAGGAATTTTGGGATTTTCAATTAAAATAAAATCATTTATTTCAATTAAATGGTGCAATTTTTATTTGGATAGATATTTAAATAAATATTAATTTATTTAAATGTGAATGTAAATTTTGGATTTTATTTGAATAAATTTTAATTTATTTAAATGAGAAAAAAGGGGGATAAAGCATTAAATGTTTGAAGACTTTGAGGGAAACCATTAAAGGCTTAAGAAGACTCTAGAAGGAAGTCATTAAAGGTTTGAAGACTTTAAAGGAAACCATTAAAGGCTTGAGAAGACTCTTAGAAGGAAGCCATTAAAGGTTTCAAGTGGGTGAGGATAAATAGGATTTTAAATAAATTATTTATTTATTTAAAATAGTGGTACAACTTGCATTTGTAGGAAAATTCAAGTGGGTGGAGGATAAAGGTGATTTAAATAAATGTTAATTTATTTCAATATGAAAGATGGGATTTTGGGGGATTTAAATAAATATTAATTTAATTTATTTAAATTTGAGAGAAGATTTAATTAAACAAATATGATTTATTTATTTAATTAATGGTTTGAATTTGGTTAAGTGAATTAAATCAAATAAATTGAATAATTTATTTAATTAATAGGAGAAGAGGGTTGGGATGAATTAATTAAGTATTAATTTAATTAATAGTTAAAAAATGATGAAAGATTAATTAAATGTGAATTTAATTAATAGTTGGATGAATGGTAGTTAAACAAATATAAAATTCATTTAATTGGGTGGACATAAATAGGTGTCTACATTTTCCCCCTCTTTGAAGTGATGTGTGTGTAGACGTTGATTCAAACAAAAATCGTTCGATATGTTGCCAAAATTTTTGATATCATGCCCCAGATATTGATTTGGATATTGATATTGATTGTTGGATTTGATATGATAATAATTAGATGACGATGCCCCCCCGAGAGATGAATCGAGGAAATATGAATTTTTGGGATTTCGACAATCAATTCATTTCCTAGTTAAATACTTGATGTTGTTGATTAACTTGATATGATCTCACAAGAAAATGTCAATTTCTTGAGTGCGTTGATGCATTCACTCAGTTAGATGATTGATAAAATTGATTGGATTGAGTTCAACTCTAGTTGTAGGAAGGATATATCCTATGTAAGTCAAAGATAGATGATTTCGTCTGGTTTCAGAAAAGATACATCCTGTATAAGAAAAAGATAGTTCAAAATGTCTGGTTTTGAGATGGATACAACCTATATAAGACAAAGATAGATGATCGTGTCTTGTTTCAGGAAGGATACATCCTCTATAAGACAAAGATAGATGATCATGTCTAGTTTCAGGAAGGATACATCTTGTATAAGACAAAGATAAATGATCATGATCGCATCACTTATAGGATAAACTTTTTTGACCACCGACTTCAATATTGATTTAACTCCAGGTTTTGAATTTTATATGGCTTTGCCCCTGATAGGATAGTTTTGATGAACCTTCCAATTGATAACAATTATTGATTTAAATCCAAGTTTGATGATTGTATTGGTTTGCCCCTGATAGGATATATTTGATAAGAGTTTATGATCGAAACTCACGAATGATAGCATGACTTATGTCACTGATAGGATAGGCTAAGATGATCCCTCCTGATTGATAAGAGTTTATGATCAAAACTCTTGAATGATAGTGTGATTTTCATCACTGATAGGATAGATTTGATAAGAGTTTATGATCAAAACTCAGATTGATAGTGTGACTTATTTCATTGATAGAATAGGCTAAGATGAACCCTCTTGATTGATAAGAGTTTATGATTGAAACTCTTAAATGATAGCATGAGTTTCGTCACTTATAGGATAGGCTAAGATGAACCCTCCTGATTGATAAGAATTAATGATAAAAAATCTTGAATTATAGAATGAATTTCATCATTGATAGGTGCTCAAAGATATTGATTAAGATCTCATGTGAGAAGATAGGAAAACTAATTGATTGATAGATAATTGACATTTTGTTGATATCACATTGTGGGCATATTTAGATGTGTTGACGTTGGTGCATCCAGGGGACCAACAAGGTGATTTGATGCACTTATCTATGATGATGTGTAACTAATATGCAATTATGATGATGTGCATGTGCAGATGATATGTATAGTGAAATAAAGATGCGTTGTTGATATGATCATGCTCTTTAACATGCTTTAAATGATCTGATAATGCAACTTAATGCACTTTAAATGATATGATAATGCAACTAAATGCACTTTAAAATGATATGATAATGCAAATTAATTCAATTTAAATAATATGATAATGCAACTAAATGCACTTTAAAATGATATGATAATGATATGAAGTGTACCCTCTAAGATAGTCATCCTTTCGATCAAATTTGTAGTTTGTACTTTTTATCATCATTGAGCCTTTGATATGTTGAAAGTTAATACAAGGAACATGATATATTTGAACCATGATGACCCAAGTATAACTTACATGAGTTTTTATATTGTAAGATGACACAAGCGTCGAGGTATAATTGCACCAAGATGACCTAAGTGTTGCTTGCTAAAACAGACAAGAGTTAACCTTAGTCCAATACAAATATGAAATGTCTTTAGTGATATGTTACTTGATAACATCATAAGAAAAAATTGTATAGTAGAAGGCTTCACTCCCAAATAGTAGATAAAGAAAACATCAAATTCCTTCCTTGCTTCTCTAGTCTTTGAGTCATCCTTGAGTCACTTAGGAGATATGATAAGAAAAAAGATCAACAACCATAAGTAAACATGCATTCTATCTGAAATGTATTCTTGTCAAAATAAAACATCTGGCAAATAGACCTTTTGTCCAATTGAATTCAGTTCAACTTTGTGATGTCTAGCCTTCTTGCATTGTTTTGGTCACTATTGGTTGTTCTGATCTTTGTTGTCTTGCTATGTGTTTGGTCTAATGTCTAAAACCCTCAAGGAAAAATTCCCCCAACAAGGTTAGGATTTTCCCCCTTGCTATTGATACTCCTTTGATATGGATATTTACACTGATTACCAAGCCATTGTGGGATATGATCGAGATAACTAATTCAAATAATCATAGATAGTAACTACGCTAAGTATGTCTAGGATAATGCTGCATGGATAAGTATTTTGCAATGGCTATGGGCTTAGATCAGATGTAGCCAAAGATATGATACAAGTACTAATAGATAGAGGAGCCACTCTATCACAAATAGTGCCTATCGCTAGGTTTTCACCACTTGTTTTTATTGCACTTTTTGATTTGATTTTTTTTTTTTGTTTACATTTTCTTGATTTTTTGTGTCAGAAGGTGCATGTTTGCTAGGTTTTTACCCTAGTGACAATTTTTGATACTTCTTTTTTTTTTTGGTTTTTTTGTTTGATTCATGCATTGGAGGACTAAAGTGTATAACTTCTTCAGATGGATGTTGTGGGTTGGTTCGTTGAGCATGTCCCCTTCTTAGGTTGACAATTGATACTCTCCTAATCCATAAGCTGATATGATGACAAAGGGTCCCAACCAGTTAGGTTCAAATTTCCCCTTCTTTTCCTGATCTTGTTGATTTCTGAGATTTTCTTTTAGGGCTAGATCACCAATTTTGAAAGCCCTTGGGATGACCTTGTGATTATAGCATTTGCACATTCTTTGTTGATATGCCTTGAGATGATCAAAGGCACATTGGTGATGTTCATCAAGAATCTCTAGCTCTTGTAATTTGTTGACTTGACATTCCTCATCTACAATGAGGCCTTTCAAGGATAGCCAAAGTGATGGAATTTCTACCTAAATAGGTACGATAGTTTCTGATCCATACACCAATGAGTATGGTGTAGCTCCTATAGGTGTGTGGATACTTTTTCTATAGGCCTAAAGTGTAGGGTTGAGCTGGACATGCTAGTCTTTTCTAGCATCATTGACTATCTTTTTGAGGATTTTTAAGATTGTCTTGTTTGAGGCCTCTTCTTGGCCATTCCCTTGTGGATAATAAGGTGTTGAAAAGCGATGTTGGATATGGAATTGTTCACAAAGCTCTTGGACATCTTTATTTTTGAAATTTCATCCATTATCTGTGATGATGGAGCTAGGGGTGTCATACCGATAGATGAGGTAATTTAGAATGAAGGAAGCTATCTATTTGTTGATCACTGTAGTCAATGGAACTTCTTAATCCATTTGGTGAAGTACTCGGTGTAGTACTCAGTGGTTGTGATGATAAAATTGTGTTTGTTTGATGAGGAAGGATGAATCTTTCCTACTAGGTCGAGTCCCCATTGAAAGAAAGGCCATGATGTGGTGAATGGTTGCAATTCATGTGCTGGTGCATGTATGAGATTCCCATGAATTTGGCACTTAGGGCATTTCCTAACAAACTGATAGGACTCTTTGTCCATTATCAACCAATAATATCTCATCCATAGAAGTTTCTTGGCAAGAGTAGTACCACTTGACTGTGTGCCACAAATACCTTCATGAAGCTCATGTAACACAGAGTCAGATTCGTTACGATTAGGGTATCGAAGAACGGTACCATCAAGACCTTGGTGATAAAGTGTGTCAATAGTTAAGGTGTAGCAGGCTGTTTATCAGATAAAGATTCATTTTTGGTTGTGAGATAGGTCAGGCAAGAGGGTATTATCTTTGAGATAGTCATAGATCTTCCCGTATAAGGGAGAATCAAAACCATCTAGGGAATAGATGACTTGGGATCCTGAATTGTCATAGGCTGAGGAAAACAATTGCTCCACTAGTAATTCATATCGATTCTATTTATCTGGAATCTATAGGAGCGAGGAAATGGTAGCCATTGCATCGACAACTCTATTTTCTAGCCTTGGAATCTTCTCAAATGTGATGTGTACAAAGTACTTTTTAAAATCATCCACTGTGCATTTTTAAGGCATCAACTTATCATCTTTCATCTGGTAGTCATCATTGATCTGATTCATAACTAATTGAGAGTCCCCATAGACTTTTAACTCTATGATTCTCCATTCGATGGATACTTTCATATCTGTCACTAGAGCTTCATACTCAACAATGTTATTGGTGCAGGGGAACATCAATTTGTAGGATCTTGGAATCGTATGTCCTTCTGGATTAAGAAATAGGATGCCAGCACTTGATCCATGTTGTGTACAGGATCCATCAAAGTATAGGGTCTATTGTTTAGGTGTGATAGTGATCACATCCATATCTAGAAATTCCACCTGTATTGGGTGTTGGTCTGGGATTGGTTCTTTTTCCAGTGGATCTACAATTGCTTTTCCTTTGATGGTTTGTCATTCTATGTACAGAATGTCAAACTCACTTAGGATCATGTCCCATTTAGCTAACCTCCCTGTGAGAGCTGCTTTGCTAAGTAGATTTTTTAGTGGGTCAATCTTTGCTACTAGCTTAATTGTGTGGGCTAGCATGTAGTGGCAAAACTTTTTAGAAGAAAACACCACTACCAAACAAACTTTTCAATGAATGTATAGTTGAGTTCATATCCATTTAATGTCTTGCTGATGTAGTATATTGCCCTTTCTTTTCCTATTGGATCTTCTTGTGCTAGTAATGCCCCCAATGACACTTTTATTGCTAATATGTAGAGAATGAGTGGCTTTCCCGCTATTGGTGGTACCAAAACTAGTGCATTCATGAGATATTGCTTGATCTGGTGGAATGATTCTGCACACTTGTCCTCCCATCTAAAAGGTACATTTTTATGAAGTAGATGGTTGAATGGGAGACATTTATCTACTAACTAAGCAATGAATCGTCTAATAGATTGTAGCCATCCCTGTAGAGATCTTAATTGGTTGATATTTTTAGGAGGTGGCATCTCCATAATAGCTTGAAACTTTGTTGGACCCACCTCAATTCCTTTTTTTGATACAATATATCCCAAAAAAATTTCGTATGTGACTTCAAAAACACACTCTTTAGGATTCAATCTGACATTGAATCATTCCAGTCTTTGAAAGATTTTATCCAAGATGTTTAGGTGTTCGGATCTTGTGAATGATTTAGTTAGCAAATCATCTAGATAATCTTCCATAAAAGTGTGCATCACGTCGTGGAATATTGTTGTCATGGCCCTTTGATAAGTTGCACCAACATTTTTCAAGCCAAAAGGCTTGATGTTCCAGCAGTATGTACCCCACAGACATGTGAATGTTGTTTTATCCTGATCCTCTAGAGTTATCTTGATTTGGTTGTAAACTAAAAAAACCATCCTTGAGTGATAGCATTGTGTTCCCTTCTATGAGATCCACAATTGTATCGATGCATGGTAAGGGAAAGTCATCCTTCAGACAAAATTTGTACAAATCCTTATGCTTTTATCTAGTTTAGATACTGACACAATGTTAGAGATCCATTTTTCATAATCGATGGTTCAGATGAATCCTACATCAAGTAGTTTCCTTAATTCAACTTTGAATAGCAATGCCACTTGTGGATTCATCTTTCTGAGTTTTTATTTAATAGACTTACCTCCTATAGCTAATGATAAGTGATGCATAATTAGGTTCAGATGAACTCCTGGCATATCTGCATAAGACCAAGCAAAGTTGATTTGCTTTTCCTTGAAGAACTAAATGCAGTCTAGCCTTTCTTGCTCTGTCAGTGATTCTGCCAGATGTATGGTTTTTGTTGCTGCTTCGGTGCCAATATTAATTGATTGAGTTGGATCAATTAAAATTGCTGATATTTCCTGATTATGTTTAGGAAGAGTGTCAATTCTCTCATCCTCAGGTACCTCAAAGAGGTTTTCACCATCAGATATGTCATTTGTTTTTACACTTTTTGTGATCTAAAACTGCCATTAGATGGTTTTCACCATTAGATCAATTTTTTATTTTGTTCATCTTGTGATTGAGAGACTTGCTACTCCCCTGATTGCAAATATCATTATGTGATTCACTGGTGGAGCCTGTTTTCAATTTAACAGAGAAGAGGTATTGAACAATGGCCTCATCATTTTGGAATATCGATATATTGTGCTCAAGTTCTTCCCAATCTATGAGGTCAGGATATATAAGTGGTAGGGAGTCATTTGGTGGGTCAAGGTCTGCCGCTATGAGGCTTATGATAGAGATATTGTCATAGTTGTCTGTAGCATGGGTAAGGTCTATAACAGTCTCAAGGTTTTCGATGGTACTCTCATCGATATTGCCCCTTTCGTATTGACGTTGCTCATTTTCACTAGCCTTATAGATATGTTGTGGTCCGAATTCAAATGATCTAGAGCTCGAGGCTTATCCCTCATAAAGAATGGGTGTGTGTGCGTAGATTGTATCCACCTCAATATCCTCAGTAATATCAAAACAAGTATCCCACTCATACCCATTGGAATCTGTTTTGGAATCGCTATCCCAAGTTACTCCACTGAATTTGACAGGTATGTTGTATGGTGAGAAAAGATCATTAATAATAGACACAAGTTTGGTAACTTGTTTTGATTCAAGTTCGGTGCTTTCTTGTACTCTCTAAATTTTCTCATACACAGTTTCCCCTCTTTGAATAGTAATCTCCTCAAGTTGTGGCTCGCATCCTATTTGATCAGGTGCTTGTACATGATGTACTTTTTTATAAGAGGCCTCCTCTCTTTAGATAGCGACCTCTTCTTGTTGCCTCTCATTTTCTTCATTCTCTTGTTCTTTTCTTGTCTTTTCCACTACATGGTGTAGCACTTCTTGCCATGAGTCTTCATTATGTGTCACTCTTTCTCTCCATTGGGTTTTTTGATAGTGATCTTTTTCTTGCATAGGTTGAAAATGTTGACCATACCCAAGTCCTGATTTGTCTTTTGCAAGTTGTGAATGGGGTTGTATGGGTTATAAGATGCATTCTTGATGCTTGCCAATAGGTATTTTTCCTTTGTATCCCATGCATTGTATGATTCTGAACCCATTGTCATATTGTTATGTGGGAACAACTACTTTTAGGGCAGCAACTTTGATTTCTTCCTCATCCTTGTATAGCCAGTTGAGGATGTCTTTGTCGTCTGATTATTTAGCCAGTGTGCCAGTTTGGATAAATTTACCATCAAAATTCTTGATGGGTTGTGATGCATGATGTCTTGATGTGGAAGGTTGTCCATGAGACTTTGGCAAAGATGGTAATTTAGATAAACATAGGGGTTCAAAAGAGCATTCCCCCATACCTTGGTCCTTTATCTCCATCTTTTGCTCAAAGTTTATGGCTAGGGACTTGATTTTTTCTTGATGGTTGGATGATGAACAAGCTTGAGTCTCCTTGTTGTGTGGAACCAGGAAATTTTGTGTTGTCCCCATAGAATTACAGTACTGAAAGGGGTTAGTATCTTTTGATATTAAAATTTCTTGTTTTTTGTAGGGGAACATAAGACATTAATGGTACGTGGAAGGTACCGTTTGCATTTCATGGATCCAAGGACAACCCAAGAGTATGTTTTATGTCAAGTCTATGTCCAAGACCTGGTACAATATGTTTGTTTGCATAGGTCCTACCTAAATGGGTAGTACCATTGTTCCTTCAGATGACCTTTTTTCATCATCATAGGCTTTGATAGTGATATTCTTTTTAGGGTCAATAGCTTGCTTGGAGAAGGCCAATGCATGGATAAACTTTAATATACTTATATTAAGACTAGCTCCTCCATCTATTAGCACTCTTTTCACCTGGTGTTTGTAGACTAGGACTTTGATATGGATTGGGGTGTTCTGTAGATGACTCAAAGAGACATCATCATGTTCTGAGAAGGATAAGTTATGTGGCACTGTCATATGGGCCACCATGGCTTGCAACCGATTGATATCCAAATCATTTGAAATGGTCGTTTCGACAAGAGATTTCTCCAAGATATCCTTATGCTTTTGTGAGAGTTTTAACAACTCAAGTATTGATATCTAAGTGGGTGTCCATAGTTGGTCGACCAAGTTATATTGAGTCTTGGGGATAGTTGTTTTTGTTGATGTGTTCGCCTTCAAGACATATTTATGAGCCCTCATTGTCATATTTACCAACACATGTTCTTGTTTATCTTTGATCTTTATGATATTTACTTGATTGTCATGTGTCCATATGTGATTGATACATGCTTCTTTGTTATTGTTTGGAGTTGATGCTCCTCTCTTGTCGTAATTAGGAAGAGCATTTTTGAAAGCCTCATGATCACCATTGGTTTTATGTCCATTGATTTTTATTTTTCCCTTGTCTATCATATCTTGAAATAGGTTTTTCAATCTCATGCAATCATTTGTTCTATGCCCCTTGTTTTGATGATAATCACAATAATATGAGTCATTCCACCATGGTGGTTTGACTTGGGGTTCAAAGTTTCTTATGACTGGAAATGTGATGATCTTGTTTTCTAATAGTTCTTGAAATGTAGATTCCATGGTTTTTCCCAATGGTGTATATGTTCTTCGATGTGGAGGTGGAGTGTTAGCGTTTCCCCCTTGGTTATTGTTGTTCCCTTGATTGTTGTTGTTATTTCCTTGGTAGTTGTTGTTTCCTTAGTTGGGAGTGCGTTCATAATTGTTAGTGCCTTGATTGGCACTTCTTTGATCATTGTTGGAAGGTGTGTTACCTGATAAAGTCAACACTGGTTGTTAAGACTTTACATTGTTGGCATAAACTACCCCATCATTAACAACATTTTTGTTTCTAGTCCAAAACTTGGACTTGTCTGAGTTGTTGTTATTATATTGATTTCTATAGGTGTTATTGCTTGATGAAATAACACCTTCCTTCTAGAACCTTAAGGTCCCTTTCTTGATGGAGGCTTTCTTTACTTGGATGCCATTTTCAATAAACTTTGCAAAAGTTGGTAGACATTGTATTTGAGCTGATAACTCATTTCACTATTCAAATTGTCTATGAAGATCTCCATATTTTCCTTTTCAGGTATGTCGTGTGGGCACCTTGAGACCATACGTCTCCATCATTGTAAGAAGACCATGAATTTTTCATTGTTCTTTTTCTTCATGTTGCATATATCAAGCATAGTGATCTCATGTTGGATATTGTAGGAATATTGTATAATGAATTTATTCACCAACTCATCGACTGATCTGATGGGAGGTGTGAGTTTTGACAACCACTCCATTGTTTTCCCAACCAGAATTATTGGGAATAGCCTCATCATGTATGTATCATTATGAGAAAACTCCAAGCTCATAGCATAAAATTCCTTGATGTGATCACTGGGATCACTCTTACCATCATATTTATAATACTTTGGTATATTCGAATTTGGTGGGAAAGGTATTATGTTTAGCCTCTTGTCAAATGGGCAAGGACAAATTTCCTCCAAATAATACCTTGTTGTAGACCCTTGTTGCATATCCCGCATTTTTCATTGGAGTGATTGGAGTTGTTGTGTAATAAGAGCTAGGGGCATATTTCCTTCATGGGACCTTTGATGATGGGCATCCCCTTGTTCAGTAATATCGTCATGATCATGGGTGTCATCTCAGTTTCATTTGTTGTCTTGATCATGCATCTCCTCTCCTCTTAGATTTTATTGATTCCAAGTGAATGTGTAGGCCCTTGGCCTTGTTCTTGGGAATATTTCATTTCTTGAATTTTCTATTTCAAAATCTTCAGGCATCGAGATTCCTTTTCTATTTAGCATGAGGAGGTACTTTTGTTTGTCTACATCTATAAGACTTTCCATGAGCTTTTGGAAGGCAACTCTTTGTTGGCATTGTTGGACAAGTTCCTCGGTGATCTCTTCTTCTTCCATATTTGTGTATTTGTCAAAAGGGTTGGATTCCCTATGACTCATGCTAGATTCTAGTTGTGGATCCAATTCCTTGCCTTTTTGAGATCGAATGCCAATGGGCATTAATATACCTCTATAGTAGTTAATTAATCCTCTTCTATTGGGGTTCTTGGTGAATTTGGTGGCTTAGGTCGAGCTTTGTTGTAATTGATGCAAAACTTTAGAAATAAGGCAGGATTAATCCTTCTTCCACTATTAAGGTGTTGATTGAATGCTGCTTTTTGAATGTAAGCCCTACTTCTCAAAGGTTCTTTGTCAAATTCGTTGGTTTTTCCTTAGAGATAAAACCACATATGATGCAAGAAAAAATGATGTGATTTAAAGAGTTGATGGTTGATGTAGAGAAATTTACTCCTTTTGGTAAGGGCACTAGGACTAGGTTGTCTCTTCTTCAACTTAGTCTTTTGATGAAGACTTCTTCTTCTAAAAATACAGGGAGTGGTCATACAGAATGATCAATATTGATGTTGATATTTGATATGGATACTTTGTTTTAGATACTCAATCTTACTTGTCAAGTAGAGGTTTAGTTTGATTCGCCCCCACGTAAAAGTGTGTCAAATGATATGAGTCAAGTTTCATGATGTAAAAAATTAATCTGGCAATTTGAGAACCTAACTTGGTATTTTTTGATAAGATTTGTTGAATGATGGAACCTTTGACCACTCTATTTGATACTCCTTAATCTCGTTGGATGAAATCTTATCTTTTAAGATAGTTGAAGATTTCATACCCCTTCCAAAGTTGCTAGTTGGATTTGGAAATTCTCTTCTCTCTAAGGTTGCTCTTTGCTCTTTTTTTTTAAAACCAATTATTGTATTGGTTGATTTGTAACTTGCAAGATGTTTCAATGTTCATGAAAATAATACATAGCACAAAGACGAAAACAATGGCCATCCCTATGCTAAACATTGAGTGTATATTCTTGTGAGGATTTTTTCAATTCCTTGATGTTATCACTGGTTTGATTTACAATAAAAGACACAGCATATAGACATTTTATTCAAAGGTCATTAACAATATCACATCTCACTAGTCTCGATACTCCATCAACTCAAACAATCTTGTCACACCTAGAGGGCGCTCATTTTTTTTCCTTTTTCTATAAATTAAGCCAAAGTGAATTGCTTTATAATTGGATAGTTATCTTGGGAGATATCTGGTGAGTAATCTTGGGGCCGGATTCTTCCCCACCCTTACACTATGATATTGCCAATGTATGGCAACTGACTCGGCTCCAAGTTTCTACTTCTATGGTTCATAATAAGGATTTTGTTCGAAGATATCACTTGAAGTCGCACAAGAATGATTGAGGCCTATATCCCAAGAAAGTATCAAATAAGATGTATTCACACAAGCATGATTGAGACCTCAAGGCCCTACAAAGTGCTCGATATGAGATAACTAAAAAGAGATAACTCAAATATGCTCCGTTCCCCAAGATTTTTATCTAAAAAGGTGATTTGATTATATAGAGTTGGATTATTTTTCTTTAGCTATACTCACTTGGGTCGTACCCTTCTCACTAGCCCCCTCAAGGCTTCGGGAAGGCAGACCCTCTAAAAGGTTGTATCTTAATTGCTAAATTGAAAGAAAACTTGAAATAGTGAGTTTTCCTTTTTGATCACCCAATTAATGGGAGAGAATATACCTATCACTTTCAAGACAAAACAATCAATTGTTTTTTTAATCTTTCATAATAATGGTTTCTTACTTCTATTTGGGGATGTTGCTCCAACAAGCATGGAGTTCAATTTTAATCCCACATAGAAATTTGTTTTTGAACTTGCAATAAATCTCAAGTGGTAAACAAAAGCAAATCGCGTGGTCAACAAAAATAAATTTCTTGCTAAAACAAAGGGATGACTTGTTCTTTTTAACTTGCAATAATAAGGATAGATTGTTCTTGTTACTTTTGCAAGGAAAAGAAGTGAGTTCTTTTTTTCCTTTGTAAAATGAAAAATTGAACAAAAAATATAATCAAACTCCTTTGGACCTGCAACAAACATTAGTACCTACAAAACCCCTTTGAAAAGTTAGTCAAGATTGTGGGCTTACAAGCCTAGAATTTCCAAGTTGTGTTACAAAAACTAGCTCTCTTCCTATTACAAAAGTGCTACTCAGGAGAAGGTCTGCACTATTCTAATGGTTCCATGTGATAAGAGAAAGTAAGACAGATTAGATTAGAAAGGTCAACATATGCACTGGAATATTTGGGGCATGAACCTGCAGAAATTTTGTTAGAAATCTGTGGGTTGCCCCACGGTGGGTGCAAAAAATGTATACCTGAAAAGTGTGGAATCTACAAAACAAGACACAAACAAATCAAGGACACCAATGAAACATTATGTTAGAGATCAATGAAACATAAAACATAAGTAAATGAAATAAAATCTCTAAGCACATCTCATTATTCTCTATGTCTGAGGATACTTCAAATCAAGGTGGCTCTCAACTTAGAAGAGCACTTGATGTCTAGGATGACTACCTAAAGAATGAGGGATATATAATAAACAAATCTAAATGCAAGTGCAACTAAGATCATAGCATGATATGGATATGAAAAGCTATGATATGGTGCAAGATGATAAGATTAAAATGAAGATTATGCTAGTATGATATTCTATCCTAACATGATAATTCTATCCTAACATGATTATGCTATGATAATACTAAGTTATGATAAAGAAACTAACATGCTATGATAATACTATTATACTATGCTAACATGATAATTCTAATACTAGAATGCTCCTAAATGCTTAAGCTTGAAAAGAGAGACAAATGAGACTCCTTGATAACCTGCACACAAGAAAATAACATAACCTGGATGCAAAAACCTAGGATGATGACAATGAAGGAAATGAGATATATTTATAGAATAAATGGGGAGTTGGATGGTTAAGATTGAGTAATCTTAACAAGGGTTAGGATTGAATGATCTTCAATCCATGTGACAATTTCAACCCAATCCCATGTTGATAAGTGTCACCATGAGGAGGCTTGAGAGGAGAGATAAGGAGCATAAAATGCTTGAGGGGAGATGATTGTTACCCTTGGGGATTGGTTTAGGGTTGGGTTAATAGATATTCCTTTTATCCAAGGGATAAATGAATGTGCAAGGGTTAAATGGTTACCTTAGTCAAATAAATAAATTCTTTGAAGAGACCCATGAGTTAAAAGGATGATTAAGTTAGAGGCAAGTCTCTAACCAAAGGTCAAAGGTGAGTTAACCATAAATGGTTATGTAAGAGTCTTTAATGGTTTGGAAGACTTTACAGGTTAACCATTTGAAGACATAAAGCCTTTAATGGTTATTGAAGACTTTGGAGGTTTTTGAGAAGTGACATCCTTTTATTTAGGAATGTGACAATGACTAGGATATGATTAGGCTAAATTGGAAGAAATTATAAGAATCTAGAAGGGGTTTAGGCATGCAAGTGGATTTTATAGGAGAATGCAAGTGGGAGGAATTTTCAATTAAAATAAAATTATTTATTTCAATTAAATGGTGCATTTGTATTTGGATAGATATTAAAATAAAAAATAATTTATTTAATTGTGAATGTGAATTTTAGATTTTATTTGAATAAATATTAATTTATTTAAATGAGAAAAAGGGGGATAAAACATTAACTTCTTG
This sequence comes from Cryptomeria japonica, assembly GCF_030272615.1. Taxonomy (NCBI): domain Eukaryota; kingdom Viridiplantae; phylum Streptophyta; class Pinopsida; order Cupressales; family Cupressaceae; genus Cryptomeria; species Cryptomeria japonica. Next base: position 484,600,176 of record NC_081415.1, on the reverse strand, counting down.
AAGACTTTGAGGGAAACCATTAAAGGCTTAAGAAAACTCTAGAAAGAAGCCATTAAAGGTTTGAAGACTTTAAAGGAAGCCATTAAGTTTCAAGACTTTAAGGGAAACCATTAAAGGTTTGAGAAGACTCTTAGAAGGAAGCCATTAAAGGTTTGAAGACTTTAAGGGAAGCCATTAAAGGTTTCAAGTGGGTGAGGATAAATGGGATTTTAAATAAATAATTAATATATTTAAAATAGTAGTGGAAGTTGCTTTTGTAGGAAAATTCAAGTGGGTGGAGGATAAAGGTGGTTTAAATAAATGTTAATTTGTTTAAATGTGAGAGATGAAATTTTGGGGGATTTAAATAAATATTTAAATGTGAGAGAAGATTTAATTAAACAAATATGATTTTATTTTTATTTAATTAATTTTATGAATTTGGTTAAGTGAATTAAATCAAATAAATTGAATAATTTATTTAATTAATAAGAGAAGAGGGTTGGGATGAATTAATTAAATATTAATTTAATTAATAGTCAAAAAATGATGAAAGATTAATAAAATGTGAATTTAATTAATAGTTGGATGAATGGTAATGAAAAAAATATAAAATTCATTTAATTAGGTGGACATAAATAGGTGTCTACAATATATATATATATACCAGGATTGGCTATCCAACTAGTTTTTAAGCTACTGGTCCTGCCCATAAAATTGTAGGTCTCGTGCTGCATTTTGAACTAATCCTATAGCTCCCACATCGTGCACTGCTTCTGCTACCTTTGTTATTGGCTCTGCTGGGTCTATAGGCTCTCGAACTGGAGGAAGGGGTGCTAGGTGAGGTAGCGATGGATAAAGGCCAATAGAAAAGTTTCAGTTGACCAAGCTTATACTACCTCCACTGGACTAACAGTTTGTATTGGTTGCGTTTATGTCTTACCCAAGTACTGATAAAGTGATAGGTGCCAAAGTAAGTGCTCGAATTTGCAGCTGTGAGCATATCGTGTTCGAAGGAATTCATTGTGTTTGGAGGAGCTGGTCTCACTATGCCTGATGCTCCGGCTGCGCTGTCTGGCCTCTGCCTGTTGATGGTAGTAGCATGTTATTGCTCGGATTTGTATATATGAGGAATTTCTTGGCGGGGGTGGGAGGATGGCCCCTACTATTCTGACGGGCCAGGAGTAGTGATCCACAAGGTTGTAGACGAGAGGATCTTTGCTTCAAACTGCTCCTTTTATTCAATCAACAAGCTAGGCTGTGTAATTGGTTTTGACCCCAACAGGAAAAATCCCACCCACCCAGCCTTACCCCCTCAATTCCAAGGTTGACTTACCTCTGGTCTAGGTTCCGCTAAAGAAGCAGAAGTAGTCGAGTTTTTTCTAGCAGGAGAAATAAGAAGGAGATAGTTCCCCTCTTCCGTTCAGTAAAACTTGTTTCGAGTGGTCGACTTACTGCTTTCTCGGCAAATGGCCAATGATTAGAGGCCAATCGAGAAAACCTTCCCTCTCAAACTGAGAGGACATAGAAGTATCCATCCCTTCTGATCAATGTTTCTATCTGCCTCAGAAAGAAGAGAACCGATGTTCTCTACTAGGATATTGCTTGATTTTCTTGTTTACAAGATGGGGTGAGAAAGAGAGGATTTTTCCATCAAGGAATGATAAAGGATAAGATAAGGAATCAGGTTCAGAAAGTATGAGATGAGATCCAAAATGCAGGGAATGCTTAAAGAAGGAGGCAATATAATATTTAAGGGGCAATCTATAGCCGGGGAAGCAGGGTGGGACTCCCCACTATAGCCACTTACCCACCCCTGATGAACCGGGGGGCATAGTTGCCCAGGTTAGAAATACACCCGAGATTTCAACGAATCGAAGTTCTCTCGGGTGAGTCAACCAATGCAGCCTCGATTTTTAAACCTCTACAGGGTTAGGGTCTCCCTACTTCATTATCGAGGGCACTCGACTGCCAAATAGGCCCTTGGGGTGGGCGGGAGGAGGAAGCTACCCCGGGGAATTAATCATCTTGCTAGACTTTCTATAGTGGGAGGGGGCTGGCTGGGGGAGGGGGAATTTTAGGCAGGCCCCATTCTCGCCTCAATTTATTTTTTCTCGGGTGAGGGTCTCCCCGCTCCTTTTTATCAGAGACAGATTGACTGGAGTGGATTGGGATTGGAAGGAGATGAGAACAATATGCAAAAGGAGCTTGATATGTGTGGCTATAAAGTCTGACCGGGTCAATGATGGATAAGAGGAGAACCATTAATTTTTACTTGTTCTACTCATTGGTTGAAGTGTGGATCGAGAGAGGGGCCTCGACACTATTTAACATCTTACTACCTATGTTAAAAGATGCAAGCCAACTATATGAAGAAAGAAGGGGCCCCCACCCACCAACAACTATTCCCTCCCTATAGATTGGGAAGCAGGGTGAGAACAGATAGTTGACTAAAGTTGCCCGACTATAGTTTCCCCCAAGATTCCATAACGAGCCTTGGAGGTCCGCATTCAGTCATGGCATCGTGAGTACCCATGGGCGAGGCAATCTATCCATGGCATCTTGGCCTTAGATTAATTGTGTTTGTTCCATTCATTAGGAGGGTCCAACGGCAAGAAAATGAGGTGAGCCTAAATGAAGAGCGGGTCAAAGCATGTGAAGTGGAGCCCAGTCAATAAGGGTCTTTATCTATGTTCCTATAATATATGACAACGAATACTGAACTGCACTATTGCAATTGACTGAACACCCATTCATCAACTATAGTTTCCTTATTCTAGCAAGTTAATTAATGGCAGTGGGAGGGAACTATAGTCAGTCTCTCAAATTTGATTGAGGTGGGACCATGAACTAGAATTCCCCCCCACGTCAATTAATTATCCCACCCACTGTAAATTAATAAACCTGCTAGAATAATGAATCAGTAACTATAGAATGCTTGCTATCTCTTTAGAATAGTAGGGGGTTAGCATAGAGACTTTTATGAAGTAAGTTGTGCTTTCATTACTATTGTGGGTGATAGGACCGATTCAACTACATAATCACCAGAACCAACTACTTAACCAATTGGATCAACAGAAACTAGGTAAGCAATCGAGTCGCTGGAAGAAGGAACCTGAACTTATGTGGGCTAAGGAGATAGAACAACAGAATGAGATGTGAGAAGAGATGGCTATAGTACTGGTTGTGCCTTTTCCTTCGTTGCTAGGTCTCGATCACGAACATCTGGATTTGGCTCACGAGGGAGGGAGGGAGTTAGTCTCAAATGTCGACTTGAACCTACCTATTGAGCATGCTTTGATTTTATGCCTCCAGGTGCTCCTACCATAAATAATAGCTAACTTCAAACTGAACACCCCTGAAAGCACATGATGGGAGTGAGAAACGTGGGTGCTATCCTTCACCGACTAGATTCTCTTTTTAGCTGGGGAGAATTCTAGTTTGTTTCTATCTAGAAGGTAGCTAAATAGTTGTCTTGAATAGGACTCGACTTGAGATATATTCTTTCTAGGTGGGATCAACTACAATACCTCCTCCAATCATATATGTGTGTGTGTGTGTGTGTGTGTGTGTGTGTGTGTAGTACCCCTGCCCTAATCAAACTTTTTAAACCCAGTTTGACCTTGGTTGACTTTTTAGTGGCCTACTTGGATAGTTGATATACCATGTTGTGATGTTATATTCAGGTATTATGTTTGATGTGTGTATCAGTTAATGTTCATTGTGCATTGCTTCTTATGTATGATTAGTTGTTCATTTGATTCGTGTTATTAACCCTGGGCTAACACTTTCATTGAATATATATGTATGCATGTGTGGTTCGTTGTTGCAGGAGATTGCAAGTATAAGTACCATGTAGGTATGGGGTATTGTCTCCACCTGGCTTCATAGGTCTGAGTGTGTCTTATTGGTCCAATGGAAGTGGATTAGGTAGTCATAAGACCCTACATTTTACCCTAGTCGTGCTCAAGTGAGCATCGTCAGTCATTCGTTAGTTTCCCTTTGTTGGGTATGCGGGTCGTGTATTTGTTTAGTTTTCTTGAGTTGTGTGTCTTGCGTTTGGTAAAATTGACTATTAAATCCTAATTATTTAATTAGATTAAATGTGTTTTTATGCATTCGTAACTAAAATGGACTAAATTAAATAGGACCCCTTTGTGTGATAAATCAATAAATCAAATTGTTTAATACATATTACTAGCAAATCTGATTTATTGTATTTTCAAATTATGAATTAAATGATTTGTATGCATTTTTGTAAAAAGGTTATTTAGAAATTGGAAAATTAATATCTTACCCTCATTTGGCATTTTGAAATAGAAATGTTAGTTTTTAATTAAAAGGGAGAAAATCAAATTTTGGAGAGAAAAGCATTTTTGAATAATGGAAATGATTTTTAAATTGGTAAAAAAATAATTTATCCTAAAAATAGATTTTAGGTCAAAATTTCTTTTTAACCTATTTTTCTCATAAAAATTTGGGAGTTGGTTTTGGATGCAGAAAATTTTTGGCCATTTTGGTTTTGGAAGAGATCTCCCAGTTGCAGGTTGGGCTCTTTGGTTTTGTAAATTTTTAGAAATTAAATATTATTTTATTGGGAAAATTTCAAAATTAAATAATATATTAATTGGGGAATTTGGAAATGGAAAATGAAGAAAATAGATATAGTTGGAAATTTAATGATATCTTCATTTTAAAGAAATCAATTGATTAAATTATATTTTTCTATGTATTGGAAAGTAGGTTAAATTATATAATTATAATTTGGAGTTAATTTATTAAGAAATGCTGATTTTTCAAATGTTGTATTTTGAAAGTTTAGATCTATTAGAAAAAAAAAACTTTGATCGATTTGTATTTTTAACAAAATGGATTCTTGGTTAATTTCTTGGCTTTTAAAGAAATTTAGTTGATTTGAAGAATCTATGTGTGTGTGTTTGAAGAATCTCTTGAATTTGTGGAATAGGAAGAGTTTAGTTAAATTTTAGATTTGATTCCTCCTTGATTTCTTTTCCCATCTCCAAATTTGTTTCTCATTTGTTCAAATTTGGATTCAAAATGAAAATGGGTGTGGTTTCTCTCAGTGGGTTTTGTTAAGAAATTTCATTTTGAATCTTTTATTTTGGTTCATGAATTGTAAAATTAGTTTATTCTTTGTAAAATAAAATAAAAATGCATATATTTTTTTGGGCATGGGGAGCCATGGCTCAACCCATGGCCCGCTGTGGTTACCATATCTTATGGCACCACGACTATGGAAACCACAGATCGTGGTTCTCCACGATTGTGGAAACCACAGGTGTAGAGACCACAATCCGTGGAAACCACAACTGTGGAATGACAACCCGTGGTAACCACTGTGGTGGGGACCACTCTCCTTTTCTAATTTTATTTAAAGTTTATATATATATATATAAAACTTTAATTAATATATATATATATATATATATATATATATATATTAAGTTTCGTATTTCTTTTTATATGCTCGCTAAAAATATATTAATCGGAAAATGAAATAATATATTATTTGGAAAATTTAGAAAATGTAATAATATATTATTTGAGAAATTGAAAAATGTAAAATATATTATTTGTGAAATTGGAAAATGTAATAATATATTATTTAGGAAATTGGAAAATGAAATAATATATTATTTGTAAATTTTTAGAAATTAAATATTATTTTATTGGGAAAATTTCAAAATTAAATAATATATTATTTGGGGAATTTGGAAATGGAAAATGAAGAAAATAGATATAGTTGGAAATTTAATGATATCTTCATTTTAAAGAAATCAATTGATTAAACTATATTTTTCTATGTATTGGAAAGTAGGTTAAATTATATAATTATAATTTGGAGTTAATTTATTAAGAAATGGTGATTTTTCAAATGTTGTATTTTGAAAGTTTAGATCTATTAGAAAAAAAAAACTTTGATCAATTTGTATTTTTAACAAAATGGAAAAATGATTGTCTTTATAGATTAATGAAAATGCATGTTTTAATTTTTGTATTCGCACTTGATTTCAAAAATGGCAAGTCGTTAATTTTGAGTGTTGGATGTTTTCAAGTGGTTGATTGTACCTAGTCATGTCTCTAGTCAAAGAATCGTTAGTTAGTATACCTCGTGTGAGGGCATGTTTGTCCAAGTGGGTTTTCCTACCGTATTGAACTCCGTGTACTATTTTTTATGTATACCTTGGTTTTGGGAGTTAGTTGAGTTGTGGTTAAGTGTCATACGAGAGAGTGGCTTTCGAGTGGGGGTCGCACTCAAAAGTGGTAGCAGGGTAATCCATCAAAAGTGTGTCTAAATAAGTGATAACTTAATAGTATATTAGGGGAATCGTTAGATGAAAACACTAAGTAAGATAATTGTACCTCATGCATGGGATGAGGGCTAGTACATATTCAGGATGCAGTGAGAAGGCCTGAAATGACAAACTAGCAACCTTGTCTTCGCGAAAGGATGTGTTGGGTCCACATGAGACTTGGATGGGGTCGAAGGTTCGAGAGAGGTTTCTAGGGTAACCCAGTAGATGGGGGTCGAGACCTATGGAGGCCTGCCAGGATAACCTTACCAAGATATGTGATGACACTCGTCCCTTATGTTCACTAGTGTGTAGTTTGTGTTGTATTTTCTAGGAGCACTATGGTGGAGTCATATCTGATTTCTTATGCCTTTGAGAGTACCTGATATTCATGATAGACCATGGGATACTTATGATGATTTGCGAGAATTTAGTTTCACTGGTGCTCCAATTATTCTTTTGTATTTTCTCCATTTCATGTTTCAAATGGATCCCTTTCTTTTTCTTGGATCATTCTTGTATCTTTTGGACCAATGTGGTCTTATGTAATATTTGTTTCTATATGCCTTGATGGCAGTATGTATGATGTGGTCATATGTATTTTTTTTTTGTATGCCTTGATGGTAGGATGTAATTGATGTGAACCTTATGTATTCTTCACCCTATTATTTATTAGAGGCGTCTTGCAGTTGAAGCATACCCAGAGATGTAGCCCATTAGGGGTGAACTCTCATATCAATTTGGTGTTGTGTGGTGTATGTGTTCATCTGGTTCCTTTTTATTTTGGATGTATGAATGGCATTATGGTTAAAATGTATAATGTAGATTAGATGATATTAATCTTAATGCATGTATGAAGTTATCTAATTAAATGTCGTAATTTGGATCATGAACAATGTAGGTTTAGTGAAATGCAATGTATTTATTATCTTATAAAGCAAACAAAGTATGTATGAAAATTAAATGTATGGCATATGTTTTAATTTAAGATTGGATGTAATGTATGGTTAAATTGCAATGAATGAACTTAATCATGTTATCTAGAATTTAACCTATTGAATAAATTTAACCATTGTTTAAGTATAATTATGTTATTAAGTTAATCAACTTAATTGGAGTTTTTAGCACGAGTTGAGTTAGTGGTGAACCACGTAACCACATTGGGAAACCCCTTAGGTGTTAGGTAAGTCTTCTGCTGAGTAATCTAAACTTATGTTAACTCAATTTATCATTAAAGTAATTAAAGTTTAAAAAAAAAAAATTGTTTTCACTCTTTCTAGTGTTTTAGTTTTATTCCTTCGGGGTTGTTGTGGCGGAGCATTACAATATATATATATAGTGTTGTAAATTGTCACTAAGCCAATTTAAACCTCATGTTTGTGCCCCTAGTTTAGTGCATCTCCCTCTCTTCTCTTATCTAGGTTCGTTCAGTGTCTTAACTCCAATATTGATGCCATATACACGTACCAAATTATTCTCTAGAGGGGTGTCCTCCTCTATAGGCCTTGATTTTGGTTCCTAATTCAGGAGGACTAGGGTGCTCCCCTTCAATGGGGACCAATTTTCAAGAGAAGGATGACACCTATTTCTCTAGTGGGAAATGAAATTGGTGGCTTTATCTGACTGCTAGAGGTCAGCCTAATTGGTAAATTCACTTGGAACATCATATATAAAGATATTTTATCAACCTAATTTAATCCAAGAATTCTAAGTCTCCATATTCAAGCAATCAAGCATTCAAGCATTTAAGCATTCATCATCAAGCATTTTCAAAGATCTTCAAGGCTGCATACTCTTCATTCAACCATTGTTGAGAAAAAATACATCATTCATATCCAAGAATATGTGTGTAATTAGAGTTTTGTCATGTTCACGCCATTTCATACAACATATGTGATTACATTCAAGAAGTAAAGCATCATTATCAACAATTGCAAATCTGAGGTATATCTTTCCATTACTTATTTCAATATTTACAATATTTCATTCAATATTAATTCCTAAACCGGGGTTTGACTTAGGAAAACCCCTATTCCCAACCTATTTCCCCTTTTCTCTACGTGTAGGATGTAGGTACAAAGCTATGATCTTCATGATTAGCTTTATTTATCGAGATGAATAGGTTCCCCTTTAGATGGAGGAAAGTGTGGAGGACTGGTTCTACGAGTATACTAGTCTGGACATTTTGGAAGATCCTTTTGGAATAGATTTTAATACACTTATATTGCTCAAATCTAGGTTTGTGGCTCAATACAATGATTGTAGCTCATTCTTCATGCACAATTACTTTTATTCTACCACATTTACCCTAATTTCAACATTTTTACAATTCAACTTAAAAGAGGGTAATCAGTTCATGCCAGTAAATCCAATAGAATTCTCAGTCCTATCCTTACTGATTTGTGGCTAGATCTATTGGGTTTACTCTCCTCTTTTAATGTAATGGCCCCTAAGTAAAAATTAGAAGTTTTCATATATCTAATTGTGGAAACCCTAATTTTTCATTGTGAACTTGACTCCTTACACCTTTATTTTTTATTTATGTTCTCAGATCTGAGTTTTTATGCAATTTTAAATTTAAATTTACATTTACAAGTTTAATCTCTAATTGAATTTAAAAAAATTAGATGTTAAATCAATAAAATCTCTAATTTTTAATTCTAAAACTAAGCTTGTGGGTTGTCTAATTTGGATTAATTATTTCAAATTTGATTTGGAAACATTTTAAATTTTAAATTCATATTCATAGATCTGATTTTAATCAGATTACATAAATTTAGCGATTTATTCATAAAAATCCCTAATTTATTTTGGTTAATTGGATTTGTGGGTTATGTAATTCTTTATAGTTTGATTTTTAGATATGATTTTAAACATTCATAATGACACTTAATAGATCTGATTTATGTTCTATTTTACATATGTTTACATTGATTTTTACTTACATTTATCATAATCATGTGTTGGGTAATGGTTTCTTTCACTTCACATTGCTTCTTTTTTATTCATAACACTTTGTGGTGTTAGAAGTGTGGTTGAATGAACCAAAATACTGCGAAGGGGGGTGAATCAATATTTCCACAATAATAAAATTTTCAATAATTTTAACCTTAGCAATTAATATCATCAATGTGAAATAGAAAATGTAGAACAAATGAAAAACATAATCACAAGATAGACACCACATTTTTATATGTGGAAAGCCCAAATGGGAAAAACCACAGAGAGGGTTAACTTTTAGGATAATATAACTAGTTATATGATTTTTACAAAAGGTGGATCACTATCGAATGGCTCAATACCTAAATACAATATGGTTGACTATCGGATTACAACACAGATCACAACTAGAATGCTCATTGCAATATAAAAAGGTGAACTAAAGAAAATTGCATCTGCAAATGCATGAGGTTAGTTCCAAGATAAGCATGGATATCAAAACATAAACTTATAGTAGATCTAGTAAGGGATCTCTACAACACTTCATCCAATTCACCAGCACAATTGCCTATAGTGCATCCCATAAGGGATTATTCCAATACTATATTTAATTGCACTATCCAAACTTAGTCGCACCTTCGCTCTCTACTTTTGATATCACACACTACTCACATACTCTTTATTCTCACACACCTTTGATTCTTCCACATGAACATCTCTCTCTCTCTCTCTCTCTATATATATATATATATATATATATATATAAAAGATGGTAAGCACATACACTAAGATAATATGTTGGCCAAGCACAAAGGGTTTATACAAATAATGTGTTTCTCAAAACAACACAGTACATAAATATGCCTTGACCGAAATAGAATAACCAAGTCAGCCTTCACTCATATTCTACACACTACCTTCTTACTTACCAAAACACACGCTTTAATTAACTAAACACAAGTGTCTACTAGACCCATAAGCATGAACCCATAGATTCTGGAGCATAGAATTCACATGAGGGCTTCACTTAGTGAACCTGGGTTATAGCACGTGCATTCATGACATAGTAAAGAATCCTCCTATTTTTAAAAAATATTTCCATAAACTCCTTTTTCTCACCCCCTCCCAATACAAACGCTAAATTAAAACCCCCCTATTTTTTTCCAAATATTGCATTTTATCATAGCCCATATTAAAAAACCTCCTATTCTCATTGATAGGCAATATATTGTACCCTCATTTTTGGGATATTAAACCCCCTAATATGAATGCACGTGACATAATATTTCCTAGCCAATGAAGCCCCCGAGAGAATTCATACATCAAGTTGTATTACCAAAGTACAAATAGCAATTCAACTATCACAACTAATGCCAACTTTTGATACAAACCATGAATAGCAAAATAATAGATTCCAAAGAAAAGGATCTTTCGAAAACTATTCCTATAAACCATACATTCCTCACTTCTCAACATCACATACATACCTATCTTCCATTGTTTCTTAGCATGTCTACCTAACTTCCTCTACTATTCAATATGCTACATTAGTTCTTAACCAAATCATAGGGTTTGAAATCAATGAAAATATTCAAACAAATGTAACAATCTCCCTCCTTTGTCATTGATGGGAGAACATCTTGAAAAAAAAATCTCAAAAGGAAAAACATGTCTGCATATATATCTACAAAATATTGAATATATCTCCCTTTTATTGATATTACTCATATCTCTTCATTTCTCTCTTTACCTTTCTCCCCCTTTGACATCAAAGACAAAGGGTGCCTTCAATCAACAACAAAAAGGCTATCAAAATTGTGTATCAACTAAAAATAGTTCTTAACTACTCTTCTTCTGAAAATTTTTCTTGTATTTGTCCTTAAGTTTTGGAAGGAGAACATTCCAAGAATGCACTACTAGTTTGATACTCACTAATATGTTTATAGTTTAAACCAATAGATCAATAGTATGATATAAGCTATCCAAAATGGACAGGTTCTATTCACATTCTTTTGCATCTTTAAGAAGTCTTGAAAAATGTTCTAATTTGTCTTCAACAATTTATTTCACTTTCAAGAAAATATTCACAATGTCTTCTTTCTACCTTTGCATAGATAATAACTCAGTTTGCACTAAATACCTTTTTCCTATGACTTCCATCCTTATCACTCAGAAAATCAAATGTTTTCCAAGTAGAGATTAATTTAATTTCAATTGATTGAGACAATACCTATATACTCATCTGAAATGATCAATATAGTTCTTCTTTTCACTAATGCATTATGTCCAAGTTCTCTACGCATCATTGCATTTTTTCAACATATTCTACATATCATCTGCTTCTATCTCTGGCATATCTTCTCCTTGCTTTGCAATAGTGAAATTTTCTTTGGCCAAAGGAGATTCTGGATCATATAGTTCAATAACATCTTATTATTTATGTTCTTTCTTCTTCATCATAGGTTCTAGAGAACTATATAACATAGTATCATTTAGCTTCCTCTTTTTGGAGGTGATACTCTCTTTACCAAAATCGGTAGCAGGGGATACTGGACCAATATTCCAAACCTCCTAAAATGTCTTAAGTAATCTTCACATCCTTCATCCTTCTTCTCCAAACAACCCAAATATCAATAAATATGCTTAGCAATTGGAACTTGGGATTTCCACAATACATTTTCTTTCAACGATAGAGATCTCAGGAAATACATTTCTAAGCATACAAGCAAAAATCCAAAGCAAAAGGAGTAGCCTTGATTCTAATTTTCATGTTAATATTCTCTAACAATTTATTCTTTAATAATTCACACAAATAATAAAACTACATCTTCCATAAAAAGCTTATATGCAATATATATAAAAATAGATGAAGTAGAACCTTCTCTATTTGTGAAATAAATTTTGTAAGATATACCATACACAACATAACTCACCATGGGATTAACAATTGTGTTAATCAATAGTGCTCTTTGATCTCTTGTCACTCCACTTAGGGTTTCAACTTCCTTGTTCTTCACTGTCTTCTTGACTAGAACAGTTCTCACATAGCCCATAAATTACTGAACTAATATCCTTAGAGATCAGATAGTGTTTGTCCAACATGATGCAACCGTTTTGTACTTAACTCAAGATAAGCTTGATTAAATCTTCATTATCAAACTAGGCAAATTTGCTTCATAGATCTAGTCCGTTTTGTCAGTTAACTCATTAAACTTTTGTGTTTCTACATCATTTAAATTGCTTTCCAATTTTCTAATCGTTTTAATATCAAATTCATCTAAATTTACCTTTTCCAAATATTGAAATTCTCTACTGCTCAACTCTTTGATGATCATCTTGGATTCCTAATATGAATTCTTTCCCTGCTTTTCTTCTTCTCTTCAATTGCTTTTATGCTCCTTAGAATCCTTTCTTCACACAATGTAGAAAATTATCTTCAAAGTTCTATATTTATCTTCTCAATCATTTCTAGGGTTTACCCACAATAGGATTTTCTTGTCAATGACATCAGAATCTTCACCAAAATACTCGAGTACATATCCAACATAGTCTTGCCATACCTAGAACATCAACTACTCCAGAGAAGATTGTCTTTCATGCTGGGCGTATTGATTCATTCTATTACTTTTTTTAGAAAGACAAATTTGTTAACCAACATATTTTTGGTGACTGTTGTAGGGAAACTATCATGTAAGCTATTGTTGTGTGGTGTATTCTTGAGAAAAAGAGGGGTTGGTGACTCTATTTGTCTATGACCTCAGATGAATATTTCTAGACTAGGTTTGACTCAGCAATTGATTTATGTTTAAAGAAATGAATATTAAGATTGATCAAATGCTTGCATGCCCTTGGAATACTTTAAAAGAAAGCATTGGTGAAAATGAGGATTACAAATTTGCACTACTATTGAGGAACATGTATAAGAGATATTGTTAAAAAGAAAATTATCAGGTCGCGACTCAAAAATTTAAAGGACCATCCTTGTACAATCTCTCAGTCCTTAGAGAGCAAGATTTTAAGACAATGTTGGCAGAATTTTGGGGTCGCAATCAGTAGCAAAGAGGAGATGTGCACCAAACCAGAAGTGAAAATCCTGATTTTCTCTCCACATGCATACCAACCAATCTAAAGGAGTTACCATTTGGTTTGCCCAAAGAAGAAACAACATCAAATGCATGCAGGAAATTTTTCATCCCAAACTAGTTCCTAAATAGCTCCAACGATCACTTTCGATGGGACATTGTAGACGAGAAAGGTCATGTCATATAAGTTGAAATAGAGGCATTTATTAATGGCCCCTGTGATTTTGAAAAAGGTATGAATTTCCAGTCATCTAAATATTTTGATGTAAAGATTAAAGAAGAAGAAGTTCGTTTTAGGTTTGATCCTTTGTTGTTAGAAAGTGATGCCCACATATCATAATGGGCAACATGCACATATTTTGTTTTAGCCTTAGGTATGCAAGAAAAACATTTGATTCTCGATGCTTCTCTAGTATGTTCAACTGAAGTTTCAAGTAGTGTCATGCCTAAAGAAGATGTCATAGTGGTATCAATAGAAGAGAGACAACCATGAGATCCAGAGAGTAAATATGATCAGAGGACATTCAACCCATTATATGTACAAAAAGGATTTGGTGAAAATTCAAGAATTTGGGATAATCCCCTTTTTGAATTATTTCATTCCCAACCTCCTCATGATAAAATTGAAAAGGAGAGATATGTTCTTAAGATTAGCTTTGACATCATGGATGATAAATCTGATTTTTCATCTTGCTATACACAAATGGAAGGTAATGAGGTTCATTGTGTTGACTCTCTGAAATTTAACTCAAAGGTCCGTACTGATGATGGCTTGTCTATGAATGAAATTGTTGATGATTTATCAACTAGTGAAGATACAAATATCTGATTAGTGCTAGGTGAATTGCTTGGTGAAGAAAGTAATAAGGAGGATGGCTTTCAATTACCTCAATAAAATTGTGAAGGTATCATTGTTTATGATCAAGAAAGATATCAAGAAGGATGGTTGTTTGGACATTAATGTATATACATGAAATTTTAGTATATCATTAATCATAAGTTTGACACTAGATCTGCCACTGGGTGTTGGCCATTTTTCCTTGTATCATATGGTCACAACCCCCTATTTCACACAACTATATACTTTTCTCAACCCGTTAATGGTTTTTCTTGAAAAATTCTTTGTGTCTAGATAGCATAGAGCCCCATGGCCATGTAGATATTTAGGTGATTTTGGTTTGTGGTTAGTTTAGTTCTCCTATGTTTTGTCTCTTTTGGGTCCCTTCATTTTAGTTTGTGCCTAGTTGCCCCTTCATCCATCTGCATAGCATCACCCTTCATTTTTTTTTTCTTCTGACTCTGTAGCCCAATGGATAAGGCATTGGTCTTATTCAATATTTTGAGGTTCTCTACATCTTGCTAGTCTTTGACCATATTCAAAGCCCATGTTACCCAAGAAATTTAAATTTTGCCACCATGTCACAAAGTTTTTCCATGTCTTGAAGTTTTTCTTTAAGGTCTTCCTTCATCTACTTTAATAATTTGAATCTCAAGCATCGTCTTTATGCATTTTCAAAACTAAGTTGCTAGTCCCTTTCCTTATTAACTTTGTTGCGGGGTTCTCAAGTTATGTAACTAGCCGACCACCCAACATGGTTGAGGGAAACCACAAAAGGTTGATCAATCTTCATAAGGATTCAAGGAGGTTGAGTTTCTAATTGATTCCTAAAGCAGTTTGGAAGTTGTGACTCTATCTGATTTCCCGACATGCTTGTGTTGTCGATTCATAAACCCTTCAAGGAGGGACCACACACCTGACTTAGAAGCTAGCAAATTTTTCAAGAACATGACTCAAGGTTGATACAATCCTGCTGAGGTAGCGACATGAGTATTGATAGGGAGTGGGTTATAATTAGTCCCTAGTGGAAATTGATTAAGTATCTACTTTGTCAAGGCAATCACTTCTGTCATTACCAATTTCAACCCACCGTGTGGACATGCGGCACACATTCTCGAAGAAGAAAATCAAGAAGATATGCTTGGTACTATCATTATTGATAGGATTAAGTAGTTAAGGACATGTAAAGGTGGCAACATGTGTTGTAGTACTTGATACTATCACCCTTGTAGATAAAATTTAATACACCACCTTTTGAAAATATCTAAAGAAGCATATGCGCTCATGAGTGGTTCCTGACATAATGGTTTTGCTTCATGATGGGAAATTTCCATTTTAAAACCCAGACTTGAATTAGCTATAACTTGAACAGGGAGATATCGTCTAACAATTATGATCTTTTGCATGGAAAAGGATACCGACTTCAGTGAATATAAAAAGGCTATCACTCTGTTAGAGAAAATCACTGAGCATGCTGAGAACCATGAATGACATCTACAAGAAGAACTTACTGTATGGAGGATTCTTGGTAATTAGTCTTTTCAAATATCATCAAGGATGGTGCTCAAAGGAAAAGGTCTCCTGGTCCAACCAAATGTTGAATATTTGCAGGATGATATCCTTCTCGACATGAGTGACTTCATTCGAGCAACTATACTTGATGAAGACAAATTTACTGAAGTCCTTTGGGTACTAATTGAAGAAGAAATGAAAGTGGATAGTATTGACTATCAAATTGTAGGACAAAATCTAGTGCCCAATGAAAAAGGAGGAGCATGAAATTAATAGTTCATGAATAGGGTTTATCAAATAGTTTTTATTTTCTTTAAAATCATGTTTAAAGCAGTCATTTTCAAGACTAGTTCTTTAAGGGAACTGTTTCTTGAAAATGAAATAGACTTTTAGTTATAAATAGATAGATGATAGATGGTAAAGAGGGGGAGGAAAATACTACGAAAAGTGTTGTTACATTTTGAACAGTGAGCTATCTTTTGAAGAATTTTGTTTTTAGGACATCTTTTGAATGAATTGATATACCAGAACTTTGTGTTTTCTATATTCTTTCATGTTGGAAGTAATGTTTAAATTACTTCCATTTCAATTGGTATTCATTTAATTGATATTATTAAATGTGAATAATGTAGAAACTCTGGATTCTGCATGTTCCTTGTTCAGTTATTTACATTATATTTCAATATTTTTCGCACAATTAATTATGATGTGAGTAGATTGTGTGTTTCTTACATTCCCATTCAATAATTTGAATCTAAATTTCATCTTTACACTTATGAGAAGTGTGTATCTTTTCCTTTCTTTCTTTTTGGTAAAAAACATACCACAAAACCTAGGAGTAGATTTAGGCGGGAGTTGTACCTCTAAAATTCAGAGTAAGATTGCCAACGTAATTGAAAATATCTCCAATTATTAGTTTCTTATTTGTCTTTCATGCTAGGAACATTGAGTCATTTTGTTACCTTTTTTAGAAAGACAAATTTGTTAACCAACAACTCTTCAATTTCTTTTATTCTCCTTAGACTCCTTTCTTCGCACAATTTAGAAAATGATATTCAAAGTTCTATATTTATCCTGGTAATCACTTCTAGGGTCTACCCACCAAAAAGAGTTTCTTGTCAATAACGTTAGTATCTTCACCAAAATACCAGATTACATATCCAACATAGTCTTGCCGAACCCAGGAACATGAACTACTTCGGAGAGGGGGCCCAAATTATTTCCTTGAAAACTCCCCCTAAGCCAAAGAAACAAGCTCAATTGCTAGAGGAAGAGATGCCCACATTAGATTCTAGTACACCATGTTTTCTTTTGTTATTCACCTCCTTGTTTCTCTATAACATGACTTCTTTTTTCTTAGATTCACAAGTCTTTATCACATTTCTCTCCATAGATTTCTCGACAACAACCACATTTATACACTTACTAGAATAATGCTCGGATTGATTGCACTTATAAAATTTAATGTTACTCTACACTAAATTCACCATTTGTGTGTTCTTGATCTGCATTGATTAGCTTTGTGACCATAATCGTTGCATAGATAACAATAGCCATGAAATGTCTTATAACTATTCATTCCAAGAGTAACATGATTCCTACATTCACTTGATTTATGACCAAACTTCTTGCAATTCTAACATTGAGTGTTCATTTACTTCATGCTTTTTTTTGCAGCCTTATGACCAAATTTATTATATTGAAAACAATAACCATTAAAAGATGGGTACGCATGTGCATTCATTTGACAAATTGATAGTCTTCTTGTAGTAGATTTCTAATTCCAGATATTGCTTACATCTTCAGGTTTCTCCTCTTCTTCCACCTTAACATCCTTTACTTTGTCTTTATAATTTGAACATTCACTAGTTTCAAATCCTAGTCTAGTCTTGCCTTTATGTGGTTTCTACATGTCAATCAACTCATCTAGTAGTTTGTTGCTTTCATGAAATTTAGTTTCTTCACTTCTTATTTTACCTTCTCACTTTCTTTATTCTTTAGCTTATTTGAATCTGTCAGAGTTTCTTCCACTTTATTTTTTTCCTCAATATTCAGCATCAGATCTTTAACTATTTCATTTGTCTTCTTTAATTGATTATTAACTTCTTTATGTCTCAACTTAAATTTTTGGATTTGTTCTCTTAGCTTCTTCCCACATTCATTTTTTACCTTCACATTTTCTTTCAATTCCTCATTTTCTGATTCCACACTTTCCAAATCTTCAAGATTTGTCTTCAATTCCTCATCCATATGATATTCTTTGGTAGGCAAGTGCAAGGTAATGAGTCACAAATTTGTGGAAGTTCATGCGTTGTAAAACACGCTCTTATAAACAGGGGTCCATTTTCAAAAAACTGGGGCCCATTTATGCTTCGGGCTCCCGAGCCGAAGCATAACGGGGGCCCGAAGCAAAAATAAACAGGCCACCATATTGTTCTAAAATGGGGGCCCGCTTTTAAACAAAACGGGGGCCCATTCTTAAAAATGAGCCCCCATTTCTAAATCGTATTTTACCTTTTTTTTCCACAAGCCGCCCTTGTTTGAAAACAGGGGCCTGTTCTGTGGAAGTTGATTCCACAACCTGCCACTTGGCTCGGGATTAGGCTCGGGATAGGCCTGAGATGGCCACACCTAGGACATGGACCTGCAAATTCAAATCTCCATGAATGAAAGCACAAATATGATCTTCTGAAATAATTTACGTGCCTGTAATTAGAGAATTTTTATACAAAATTAAAACCCATTTCAGACTATACTATCTAGATTCTAAATATGTAAATTTATTTAAAAATTGATCATTTTAACTATTTTTCATTTAATTTATACTAAATCGGGTCCATAAACTTGAAATATTAACTAATTTTGTTAATTTATTAACTTTTTTATTTTAATGAATTTTGAAAAAAAAATTATATTTCATCAATCTACACAAAATTAGTTTCTATTTAAAAATAAAAATTAAAAATGTTAAGTTTACATCAAATTATGTGGGTCGTACACGTCCAATTTTTAAAAACATAATTACAGTCATTAAAAAATTAATTAAAAATAAAACATTTTAAAAAAAAATATAGAAAAACATGCTCATCAATCTTTAGTGAGTTAAAAACCATTTCCTAAAACGGTTTGAGAAAATAATTTTAATTGTGTCAAAAAGTGTGGGTCGTACACATGCATGGTATGGTCTTGAAACATGCATTTTTAAAACATAGTTTTTAGAAATCCATTCCAAAAGTTATTTTTTATAATGTGGATATTCAAATAAATTACATAGCTAGAAAGTACACTCAAAGGGCTATCTTTTATATTACTTACATTTTCCAAGATTCAATATCCAAGTGTTTCAAAATTTAAGCTCAAATGAGACAAAATCTGAAAAATCAAGGAAAACACTTCCACTTTTTGGCCAAAAAGTGGACTCAGCTTCTTGCATTGACCCTGGTCATACACATTGGTGCTATGATTCAACCAACAAGGACCTCCCTTAAGAAGTTAAGCTAGAAAACAAGGGACCAAGCTTTGATACCAGTTGTTAGAAGTACGATTGAACATACTAGAATATTGAGAGGGGGGTTGAATCTATATTCCCACAATAATACAAAATTTCACTCATTTTAACCTTAGCAATTAATATCATAAACATGAAACAACAATGAAAAAATGAATAACATAAGCACAAGATAGACACAATATTTTTATATATGGAAAACCCAAATGGGAAAACCATGGAGAGGGTTAGCTCTGAAGATAATATAACTAGTGATATGATGTTTACAAAAGGGTGGCTGACTATTGGATGGCTCACTTCTTGAATACAATATGGCTCATTGTTGAATTGCAACAAAGCTCACTTCCACAATGCTCACTATAATAAGAAAAAGTTGAACTAAAGAAAAGTGCACCTCCAAATGCATGAGGTTATCTCGAAGACCATGTGGTGTTTGAGGATTCCAAATCATATGAGGAAAGAGAGTTAGAGATAGAATATTCAATGATATCCACATTTTGTTGCAACTCGGGCTTAGTATCCACATCCTATAATTTTTTGGCGGAGGCAATTGCCTTAAATTTGACCATTCTAGCAGGGTTTTTCCTAGTGGGCATTTTAGTACTTGCATGAGCCACTTCTCAAGAATTAGAGGGAGTAACAATAAGATCCACATATAAATTAGGACCATAGGTGGACCCAATCTCAATAGAAGGGATCCCTATAGAGGAGGATAAAGCCAAGTGTAAATCATATAATCTATGAATGAGACCCTGATGGGGAGGGGGTTTACCCTTAACAATGGATTTAGAAACAAATTGAGATAAAGAGGACATAACTCAGAAGGGAAAATTCATTCATACCATATGGTAGAGATGACTTAACATGGAGAAGATGCATAGATGGAACCTCCTTTTCCTTCTGTCCATGGTGAAATACTCCATAAATAATAAGGCTTCCTCCTTCCAAATTCCTAGTAGTTCCTCCCTATTATAACCACTTTAAATCCTAGAAACCCCTTCCCCAAGTTCAAAGAAATTATCGAAGTCCTCTTTATAACTCCCTTTGGGCATTTTGACAAAGGAAATGCCATCAAGGGCTAGCCCAGCCACCTCACAATGGTCTCCATAAAAACCACAAAGGTAACACTATCAATCTTTGAACAGTACCATTATCCCAAGTATGGACAAACATGATAGAGACTTTAGGATCGTGACCAATCATCCCTTCCACATAAGTATCCAAATTGCCTTGAATCACCTTATTCCAAATCTCCCCATTATTATTAAATTTTGAGCATTTGTTGGGTTCGATCTAGGTCAAATTGCCACCCATATCCACAAAAAAAGGAAACTAGGTTGATAAAGTGACAAGCCTAAGGGATACAATGGTAGGTAGTACCAACAAAATTTAAATCCTGTCACCTTAACCAACAAGGAAAGGAAAAGGAGAGAAAGGTAAGTAACAAAAAGGAAATATTGGGATTATTCATCATTAATAGCCCTACAAGTCCTTTAAAATCATGGCATGAGCCTCTATCATGATTTCATGCAAGTGAATCCAGATTTAAAAATTATTAACATACATGCCTAACCCAGCCAACTTCTCTGTCACACAATTGCCTTCCCTCTGCACATGGTAGAACCTGACATCTCTAAGGATAGGAAGGAGACCATGAAACTTGGAAATAAGAGAGTTATATTTATAGCCTAGTTTAGCCACCCCTTTAAGCATCATGATTGTATTGAAAGTATCACCTTCAATAATAATGTGTTTAAGCCCCTTTTCCCTAGCCACAATTGACTCATGATAGAATGTTGCCACTTAAGCCACACTCAACGTTTGAATTCCAAAAAAATTCATATAGGAAATGATGAAGCTTCCACACGTGTCTCTGATCACACCACCCCCTCCCTCCCAACCCATGTTACCACAAGAAGACTTGTCAAAATTCAGCTTCAACCAACCGGTATTTGGGTGTTCTTAATTATAATATAATATAAATATTATATTGAAAAATACTTTTTTCTTAAGAATATAATCCTAATTTAATTGCTAAATTTTCTCCTTTATAATACATGTGTTGAGCTTGAAATTAGACATGGCTTTAAGTTCATTAGACTTTATCATAATTTGTAGAGTATAGGTTAAAGACTGGATATGCAATCTTGAAGTGTGTCATCAAATTGTCTTTTCAGTGTAGCATTTGATCTATCCCTTGGTAGGAGAAGACATGAAATGGTGTTATACTTCTATGTGATAATGGCGATTGAGCCTTAACAAAATATGGTGTTCAACTTAAAACATTAAGTAAGGTATTTTCAGACTAGGGTAGTAAAACTATGATAGGTCTTGATGGAAAGGAATATGCTTATGGCTAAATCTCATAAATTATGAGGTTAACCAAAAAGATGACAAGGAGATAAAGAGAATGTATACTATTTGGGGGAGAGTTGGGATACTTTCAATACCCTTTGACATATTTTTTTGGGAAAGACAAGATTTGGAAAAAAATCAAATGAAGAAAAGGATTTGGAATGTGATAATAATGTCTATATAATTGGCTCTTGGTCACATTTTTGCCAAGTCATTTCATATATCTAAGGTAGAAAACAAAAAATATGGAAGGGCATAAACATTTTGGTGTGGTTTGTAGTTGTGCTGAAGAAGATATGGAAACTCAAATATAAAGACCATTTTAAATAGAAGATGGGGCCCTTCTCTTGGTCATTATGAATGTCATTGGTTTGTGTTCTTCTAGCCATAGTCATGATGGATTTGTTTTGGAAATATTTTTTACCACCATTGCACAAGCAATAGGGCTAGAATAAAAGGCAACCAAAGTGGTGCATAAATTGCTTAAGGCAAATTATAAGCATGTGGCTCTCGTTGCAATCACCAAATTGAATACAGATCCAAAGAAGGGACTCATCAATGCAATTTTGATGTTGAAGCGGTAGGAAAGAAGAAGGGTGTTGAAGCTCTATCTCTATTTTGTGGTGATTTATCCATTCTCAACTTAACTCCATTAGTGAATTATGTTGGGATCTATGGGGATGCGTCTTTTTCCTCTCAACTAGAGAGGATTAATGTAATGGTTGATGATTATTTGACCATTGCCCAATGTATGTATTAGCTTTTTTAGTAATGTAAGGGACATATCCCCCATGGTAGAATCTTAATTAAAAAAAATTAATCCTAATTTAGTTATAAAATATATAAGTACAACTATAATAATAAAAAGAATTTTAAACTTAATTATTAATCATTAGTTTACTATTTTATATATTTAAATTATATTCATGTAATATATATTGTAATTGATCCTAATAAAATAACTACTAATAATTATTCAATTATACTATATAAACAATAAAGTTGGAATAGGTATTTTATAATGAATAAATGAAAATATTTATATTTATGATTAAATATTATTAAATTGTATTGTATATATTAAAATGATTTTAAAAAAAAGAAAAAATAAAAAATTATTAATAAAAAATTGAATTATTTCAAAAAGGAATTATACAAAATTATAATTATAAAAAATACATTCTTAATGGATGCACTAGTTTTTTTAGTAATGTAAGGGACATATACCCCATGGTAGAATCTTAATTAAAAAAAATTAATCCTAATTTAGTTATAAAATATATAAGTACAACTATAATAATAAAAAGAATTTTAAACTTAATTATTAATTATTAGTTTAATATTTTATATATTTAAATTATATTCATGTAATATATATTGTAATTGATCCTAATAAAATAACTATTAATAATTATTCAATTATACTATATAAACAATAAAGTTAGAATAGGTATTTTATAATGAA
The DNA here is from genome assembly GCF_030272615.1 of Cryptomeria japonica. NCBI lineage: Eukaryota > Viridiplantae > Streptophyta > Pinopsida > Cupressales > Cupressaceae > Cryptomeria > Cryptomeria japonica. The sequence goes on along the minus strand of NC_081415.1, from coordinate 484,577,183 downwards.
TAAATGAAAATATTTATATTTATGATTAAATATTATAAAATTGTATTGTTTATATTAAAATGATTTTAAAAAAAAGAAAAATTCAAAAATTATAAATAAAAAATAGAATTATTTCAAAAAAGAATTATACAAAATTATAATTATAAAAAATACATTCTTATCTTTAATCTTTTAAAAGAAATATTTGGTGTACAATACGTGTAATGAGATAGTTTGATTATTTATTTAAAATTTTATTATAATGGTTTGAATCAAATCTATATACGATAGTTTTGATTAAAGCGGGAAAATAGGTTTTGAGGGGACCAAAAACCCCATACAATAGGTTTTGAATGGACCTAAAACCCTCATATTTTTCATAGATCCAGAACCAACAAAGGAACACTGCAAAAAGATACATCAAAGAGATAAAGCAGCCTAACCACAACAAAATAAGATAGGTCAAACGTTACATAATTGGTGGCAAAAAGAAGGCAAAAGCCACCCAAAAAGATTTTGCATAAACATGAACATAGGGGACAAGGCTTCCTTAGCCAGAATCATGGGTTTTATCCAGGCTCCCACAAACATATTCTTGAGATTTATCTCTGCTGGAAATAGAATGCATATAACAAAACTCAGTTCACTAGCTTCCTTGCAACTAAACAATAGGGCTTTAACAGGCTCTCAATAGTAGATCCAAGCATGTATAGTCTTAAGGGTGGGTTTTACAAGGATCCCACAACCATTAACAATTAGTTTTTGATAGGCTCTCATAACCTTAGTCTTGAGAAAAACTAGAGCAGAATATATAATTCCCTCCAAGATCTCCACCTCAATATGTAATAAAGGAAAGAAGCCAAATACAATACCACCTTTTGTTCTCAAAAATACTAGATTTAGAGTATCAACAGTCACCCACCAGCATAACCCAACCTCCATTGCAAAGCCAAACTCCACCTCAATAGGAGAAAGGTTATCTCCAACATAATCCATCTTCACCTCCATAGAAGGCAAAGCCACCTCAATAAGGAAAGCTTGATAAAATGAAATCTGCAGGGTGAAGACCATCCAAAAAATAAAACTTACAAAACCACAGTTGGAGCTGAGAAGGAAACCCTCCACTGAATCAATAGAAAAATCCATAGGACATAGAAAGCTTTGTCTAAGACCACAAACGGCCAACCAAAAAATAGACCCGCCCTTACCAATGATAGAGCCTCCATGAGAAGTAAAAAACCCTTCACAACACCTCAAAAAATAAGTAATAAATCATAAACCAAAGGGGAAAATAACAAAAGCCTTTGCATCGGATGAAGCAGAGACCTTCAGAACAAAAAAAAGGATGGGGAAGAAGGGCACAGGAAACACCCAATTCACACCCACTGGAAGACCCAAAGGCCAACACCCCAACAAAACCACCACTTCTCAAAAAGAGAGCAAATCCATCACAACATGAGCACCATCACCTACGAAAACCCTAGACCAAGCATCAAGATTAGCCACCTCACTCTCCCACCAAACCCACATGCTAACCCTGCCACAACACCAACCTCCCAAGCCGCACATCAAACCAATAGCCACATAAGACCAAAGGTCAAGCACATCAATAGTGAGGAACAAGTGTAGGGAAGAGCCACGAGGCTCAGAACAAACTCAACTGCCATCCATGTCCATATAACCATCACTATTGCCTCTCTCCCTAAAAGAAGAACGAACTTTGTAGAAAACAAAGCAAGTAGTCGTGAATGCGGCTGAAAAGGAGAAAAGGAGCAACATAGGCCAAAGCACAACAAACCCTGACAATTTGTATACAATAGTTAATCATTTTATTACCTATACTTTTTAAAATAAAATAAAAATTTAAAATTTATAATATATATTTATAGAAAAAAATCACTTTATTTACAAGATTATCAATAAAAACTGAAAAAACTATTTAAAATAGACACTTAATTTTTAAATATAATGAAATCTTAAAAAAGACCTATAAAATCTATAATTCCTATAAATTTGCTCCTATAATCCCAAAAAAAATTATCCAATATGTTTAAAATATAAATCTCAACTTTGTAAAATCAACTTTATTTTGAAAACAAAAATAATAATCACTTTTGATTGGAGAAAAAGAATGATTAACTAGGCTTAAATGAATGCAATAGTATTGCCTATGGCAAATATTAATAAATTCAAGCTTTCAATATCCAAAATAAAAATATTAAGTGTTGGCTTGATGATAATGATATGATGTAATAGGTTGATTGATGATTTGTTTTATGTTATCATTGATGGCAACTATGTTTTGATAGTCATCTAAGTCTTTTAGGCCAACCAGTAAAGCATAACCAGTACAGGAGACAATTTAACAGTGAACCGGCAAATAGGACTTCAACTAGTAAATGAGGATCAGTATTACTTTCAAGCAACCAGTATGAGTGATCGATGAAGAGTTAGGTGATGCAGTTCTACTCGAATGTTGGAGACAGGTACTTGCAGATATATCCCACACCGCATTGGCATTTTCAATAGTATGAGTGAGTTATGGTATACAGGGCAGTCAATCTTGAAAAACTATTAACTAGTAGAGAAAAATGACATAAATCAGTTAACTAGTAGTGTTTATGTTTTATTTTTGGATTGTTATGCCAGTCACCGACATAAGTAAAGTGTGTAGTACAAGATTGACTAGACTCATTAAACCTAGGAAATTGTTCCAAGGTTGTTAGCCAACTAAGTTGAGATGTTTATAAAAAGTGTGATGAGTTATGAGATACATGATGAGATCATAAGGGTAGATTGATAATTTGATTGTGCGGTGAATTGTGAAGCAATGTACTATTGATGTATTGTTGAACTATATTACAGAACTAAAGTGGATCTTATCAAGGATAGAGGTGCTATATGCAGATCATCTAGTTGTTGTTTCGTAATAGTTGCAGCAGTCAAAATCCTTTAACCGGGTAGGTCCTAACAGGAATGATTGTATAAATCCCTTAACTAGGTAGCTCAACAAATTGAGTTTAAATCATCTAGGGAGGTTACTCCTAACAGAATAAATCTTATAATATAGATAAATTGTAAATCCCCTCACCGGGTGACTCCTAACAAGGTCTGCTCTTAATCGAGCAAGTTTTTAAGACCTTAACCGGTCAAATATTTCTATTCTGTAGATAGTGAATCTTGTGGGTACTGATTCCCACCATGGTTTTTCCCATTTAGGTTTCCACGTAAAAATAATTGTATTATGGTGTGCATGTCTTATTTGGTGTTGTCTTTTGTGGTTATCTTTCTTGCATTCCTATTGATTTTAAATTTCATTAAAGTGGTGATCATATTTATATTGTTTTTGCTTGCACTAATTCACCCCCCCTCTTAGTGGCTTATAAGTTTATCAATTGGTATCAGAGCCTAATTCCCTTAAGGCTTAATCGCTTGGGAAGGATCCTTATGGATAACATGAGGGAAGAAATGAGTTATAAAGAGTTGTCTAACCAGCTTGGAGAATCTGAAGAAGCCCTAGGTAAATTGAGGGTTAAGTACAAAGCTTCATTGGAAAAGAGGAGAGAGCTAGCTGAACAATTGTATGAACTTAATGAAAGCAGTTCATCTAAGGAAGAAAACATGGATGCTTTGGTGAATGAGGTGGAAAAGTTAAATAATGATAGTGATGGTATGATGAAAAAATAAGTATCTGGTAGAATACTGAGAGGGGGGGGTGAATTAGTATATTGAAAAACTGATATAAAGTTCCCAAACTCAAACTCAATCAAAAAAAGGAAACATATCTCAGTCAAGATCAATATTCATAAGAATACTTGACATCAACCGGTTTAACTGTCATGACAACTTTAATAGTAAACAAGTTTCAATGTTGTAAACATCAACAATGCTTAATCATAACTCAACATATTCAACTCTCAATGCTTCTGCATAACATGCCTTATCATAAATTAAACAAATCAACAAATAAGATCACAACCACAAAAGCATTCACCACTTGACACAAATGTTTATACGTGGAAAACCCAAATAGGTAAAAACCATGGTGAGATGAGACTCACAAGGATAGCTATCTAAACTCTTCTGAAGTTCACTCTATTAGGAGCCAAGCCTGTTAAATCTTTACAATAAGTCTTGTTAAGAACTAATTTCAGTTAGGAATCACCCAATTAAGGGATTTGCAAATAGGCCTTGATGAAAAGTACAATACCCTATTAGGAGTAACCTCTTTGGAGGGTTTAAGAATCCAAGCTAATGGACCACCTTGTTAGAGGATTTAATGAGTAACCAAGCTTGTTAGAGATTACCCAGTTAAGGGATTTCACTTGTGCTATAATTGTTAGAAAACAACAAGTTTTCTTGATTTGTCTAAGTAGCACTACATTTGCTTGATTAGATCCTTCTAAGCTTCAATCTGCCTTCACTCAAAGTACAGATCTATTCCCTAGTTAGGCAACTACACACTCAACAAGTTTCTATCAATCTTGCCAACAAAATTTACAAACAACTTCATCAACCTTAAACACAAATCAATTAGGTTAGTAACACAGCAAAAACCTAATTCTCATCATCGAGATTACAAACAAGTCAGTGCAATCTTGACCATTAGAAATCATGACAATCTCCTCACATTCTTGAAGAAAATTCCAATCGCTCCATGATCACCGCTTCATCAGACTTTGTAACTCATCACGCATTGTGCATTAGATGCAATCCACTTTGCTCCTTCCCTGGACAAAAAAAAAAATGCACCAAAAAAATATGAACTTATCCTCATACAATGATCACACGTGTCTCCATCATTACCGCTTATCAGATAATAAACCATCAAACTTGATCGGTTAGGGTTTAACACCCGATAGGGTTTAATGATTACATTACATAGATAGTTTTAACCCTTTACACCGGTTCACCGGTTCAAGTCACAAACTACCAGTTTACAACATCTTCCACAAAGCTCTTCTTACCGATTACTAGCCAATATACAAAACAACAATATCAACAATAACACGAATACCATTACTAATTCAATTGACATCAATGACAACATATCATTAATGCAATCTTTGTGAAAATTTCCAACAATCTCCCCCTTTTGCATTGATGGAAATACAAATATCAACGCTTCTGATTGCTGCTGAGATTGGTGATTAGGAATCTTGGTTACATTACCAAGTATTCACCTTGCTTTGTCTGTCTTCAGCCTGCCGCTGGTTCACCGAATCAGGAACATAATTCTTCTCCTCAATCACATAATTCTTCTCCCCCTTTGACAACAATGCCAAAGTGAAAGTAAAACATGTAATTCTGCTCTCACTGTGCATCAACATCATTCTGCAACTTGATGCTCCCCCCGTGGAATACATCCACTTCTTCATCAATCCATGTAAAATTCTGCAAGTGGTTCAGGGACTGATGCAATCAACATCATGCTCAACTATCTTCATGAAGAGGGATAACCCCCAATTGACTTCTAAGATACTCGAAAGTGGTCTTAGGCAGAGGTTTGGTAAAGATATCTGCAAGCTACTCCTTGGTAGAAACATGCTCCAAGATAACATCTTTACGTTGAATTGTTTCCCTCAAGAAGTGATATTTCAATTCAATGTGCTTAGTCCTTGCATGCAAAACAAGATTTTTAGAAATGTTTATTTCACTTGTATTATCACACAAAATCTTTATTGGTTTGATATTTCCATCTTCAAACCTTCAAAAATGTGCCTCATCCACATAGCTTAGTGCAATTCATATAAGCTACTACATACTCAGCTTTAGCAGTAGACTGTGAAGTGCAACTCTGCATTTTACTACTCCATGAAACTAGCCTTCCTCTTAGAAAGAATGCTCCACCAGTAGTACTCTTCCGGTCATCAATATTTCTACCCAATCAGCATCTGTGTATGCTTTCAAATTAAAATTTCCACCATATGGATACCATAACCCATAGTCAACAGTACCTTTCAAATATCTAAAAATTCTCTAGGTTGCCATCAGATGTGCCTCCTTTGGATTCTTCTAAAATCTAGCAACAATACCAACTGCATGGGCAATATTCGATTGACTATGAACAACATAGTGTAATTTGCCAATCATTGAACTGTATTCCTTTTTATATACAGACTTAGATGCATCTTCCTTGGACAATTTACAACCTGTAACCATTGGGGTTCCAACTGGTTTATAGTCACTCATACCGAAAGTCTTCAAAACCTCTTTCACAACTTGGATTGAGTAATGTAAATACCATTCTTCATTTGTTGTATCTGTAAGCCTATGAAATTTTTTATTTCCCCTACTAATGACATCTCAAATTCATTCTTCATTTCATGTGCAAAACAATTACTCATGTCATCATTACCTCCAAATATAATGTCATCTACAAATACTTCACTGACCAATATTTCATCTCCTTCAGACTTGAGATAAATGTTGTTGTCATCACTAGTTCTAGCAAATCCTATCTTCATCAGAAGAGTATGAAGCGGTTCATACCATGCTCTGGGTGCCTGCTTTAATCCATACAAGGCTTTATGAAATTTGCATACCATTTCTTCCTTATCTGTCAATGCATAACCATCGGGCTACTCTATATAAACCTCTTCTTCCAGTATCCCATTCAAGAATGAAGACTCAACATCCATCTGGTATACCTTGAACTTCATATGAGCTACAAATGCAAGCAATTTTCTGACACCTTCCAATCTTGCTATTGGTGCAAAAGTTTCTCCATAATCCTCTCCTTCTTCTTGTGCATAACCTTTGCATACTAATCTTGCCTTATTGCGAACTACAACACCATCTTCATTTAATTTGTTTCTGAACACCCATTTAGTACCTATAACATTCTTGTTTACCATTTGGGGTACTAGGTTCCAAGTTTTGTTCTTCTCAATTTGATCCAACTCCTCCTCCGTAGCTTTCACCCAATGATCGTCACCAAATGCCTCCTTAGCACTTCTAGGTTCAAAGGTGGAAATCATGCAAGAGTTCTCTCATATTCTCCTTCTAGTTAGTACACTGCCATCCTTATCCCCAATTATATGTTCAAGACTGTGATTCAGTCTCACATACCTAGGAATAACATGATCATTCTCTTCAGGTTCAGCTTCTTCATTATCATTTTCCTCTAAATTTGTTTGTTTTGATTGAACAAGTACATCAGTATTTGCTTTACTGGTTTCTAATTTAATAGTTTCAGGTTCCAAAAGCAAAATGCAAGGATCTTCATCCTTCTTCTCAGAACTGGCTCCTTCTAAAACTTTCGGACATTCATCTACATGAACATCAACACTTTCAACAATTTCTTGTGTCCAGTTGTTGAAGAATTTATAGGCCTTACTCTTGGTGGAATAGACAAGAAATATGCCTTCATCACTCTTAGCTTCAAACTTTCTTATGTAATCACCTCTTTTAATAAAACATTTGCTTTCAAATATCTTAAAATAGCTAGCATTAGGTGATCTCCCATACCAGTACTCATATGGGGTCTTGTCCTTACCTCTTTTCACCAACACTTGGCTCATTATGTAGACAGTTGTACTTACAACTTCTTTCCAAAATGTTTTTTTTACACCTCCTTGTATCAACATAGTCCTAGCAGCTTCAACCACTAACTGATTGTTTCTCTTTGTTATACCATTCTGTTGTGGTGTCCTTGGTGCAGAAAGTTGTTGCTTGATACCATTATCATCACAATACTTAGTGAACTCCACAGAAGTGAATTCACTGCCTTGATCTGTTCTTAGACATTTTATCTTTTTGCCACTCTCTTTCTCATCTAAGGATCTGAATTCCTTGAATTTACAAGAATATTCATTCTTATCCTTCAATAATGTGACCCACATCATCCTTGAACAATCATTAGTGAAGATCATGAAGTATTTATCCCCTTGAATGCTTCTTGTTCTTATTGGTCCATATAGATCTATATGAACCAAATCTAACAAGTACTCTGCTGAGAAGGACTTGCTCTTAAAAGTTGAAGAAATCTTTCCTAGTAAGACATTCTTTACAAAGAGCATTAACCGGTTTGTCTAGCTATGGCAGACCTCTTACTGTCTTAGACTTGTTTACTTTAACAATATTGTCAAAATTTATATGACAAAATCTCCTATGCCAAAGCCAGCTATCATCTATTTTTGCAATCAAACAGTTGCTAACTTTAGGATTGAGATGAAATAGATTACCTCTGGTCTATTTCCCGGTTGCAATCAATTCACCTTTGTTGTCAAAGATTTTGCACATTCCATTTCTAAACTCGAGTGGGTATCCTCTTTCATTAAGTTGTGCCACATTTAAAAGATTGTGCTTTAGGCCTTCAACCCAATAGACATCGTGAGCACTACTCTTCCCATTAAGAGAAATAAATCCCTTGCCTTTAACCATACAGGGTGAGTCATTTCCAAATCTGACAACACCGCCATCAAATTCTTTTAGGGAAAGAAATTTTCTCCGATCACCAGTCATGTGATGTGAACAACCACTATCAATGATCCAATCATTAGAGTTATCCATTTTGGATACTAGTGCCTTATGATTTGATATTTCTTCCTTAATAGCTAAAAACACAATATCTTCACTAGCATCATCATCAGATTCTTCATCAGTAATACCACTGTCAATAGCTAAAAGACAATCTCTCTTGCCTTTACCCTTGTACTTCTTAAATTTGTTTCTCTTGTATTAATTTTCACCATTAGGGCAATTTTCTTCTATATGACCAATCTTGTTGCATGCAAAACATTTTAAAGGTAGCTTACCTCTATATTTGCCAATGCCTCTAGGCAGTCGTTTTTCCAGCAATGCTTCAAGTTCCACTAAGTTGTCTTCATCTTCAACATCTCTGCTGGATCTAGATTCATAGTTATGGCCGGTATCTGTAATTCTTCTCACAGATGGGTTAGAGACAGAAGCTCTAAATGCAGATTCTTCTTTTTGTACACTACCATCATAGCCAGTTAGTTCAAAAGCAGTAAGTTTTCCAATAATAGAGTCAAGAGTTACCTTTGTCTTGTCAATAGATTTCAGCTCCTGAATAGCTACAACTTGGACAACATAGACCGGTAGCAGGGTTCTCAATACCTTACTAATTACTATGTCATCTTCCACTTTCCCTCTTGCACTCTTTATCTCACCAATTATCTCTTTAATCCTTTGACTGTACTGTTGGATATTCTCACCTTCAGACATTCTCATGTCATCAAACTTTCCTCTTAAACTCTCCTCTTTGGCAATCTTAACATGTTCATCACCGCTATAAATTTCTTCTAAATTCTTCCATACTTCATATGCAGTTTCAAGACCATGAACATCTACATATTCAGCATCAGACAAGGAATTGATAATAGCTTTTAATGCCTAGTGATTTTCTTGTTGTTCTTTCTTCTGATCATTAGTCAGGGGTCCAGTAGGTGTAGTATACTTATTTTCTATATGATCCCAATACTGACTACCAAGACTCTTAATGTAAATCTTCATTCTGTCACTCAATATTCTATAGTTATCTTTGTTGAACTTTAGACCTTCTTTCTTCATCATGATCTACAAGATCTTTTCCTCAAGCTATTAAGGTTTTAGATTAAGAGGACCTGAGATGCTCTGATACCAATTGATGGTATGATGAAAGAATAAGTATTCGGTAGAATAATGAGAGTGGGGGTGAATCAGTATATTGAAAAACTGATACAAAGTTCCCAAACTCAAACTCAATCAAACAAAGGAAACATATCTCAGTGAAGATCAATATTCATAAGAATACTTGACATCAATCAGTTTAACTGTTATGACAACTTTAATAGTAAACAACTTCAATCTTGTAAACATCAACAATACTTAATCATAACTCAATATATTTAACTCTCAATGCTTCTACATAAAATGCCTTATCATAAATTAACCAAATCAACAAATAAGATCACAACCACAAAAGAATTCACCACTTGACATAAATGTTTATATGTGGAAAAACCAAATAGGTAAAAACCATGGAGAGATGAGACTCACAAGGATAGGTATCTGAACTCTTCTGAAGTTCGCCTTGTTAGGAGCCAATCCTATTAAATCTTTACAATAAGTCCTATTAAGAACTCATTCCGGTTAGGAATCACCCGGTTAAGAGATTTACAAATATGCCTTGATGAAAAGCACAATAGCCTGTTAGGAGTAGCCTTGCTAGAGGATTTAAGAATCTAAGCTAATGGACCACCTTGTTAGAGCTTAACCGGTTAAGGGATTTCTCTTCTGCTGTAATTGTTAGAAAATAACAGGTTTTCTTCATCTATCTAAGTAGCACTACATTTGCTTGATCAGATCCTTCTAAGCTTCAATCTGCCCTCACTCAAAGTGCAGATCCATTCCTTGGTAGGAAACTACACACTCAACAAGTTTCAATCAATCTTGCCAACAACTTTTACAAACAATTTCATCGACCTTAAATAAAAACCAATTAGGTCGGTAACATAGAAAAAACCTAATTCTCATCATCGAGATTACAAACAAGTCGGTACAATCTTGACCATTAGAAATCATGACAATCTCTTCACATTCTTCAAGAAAATTCCAACCGCTCCATGATCACTGCTTCATCGGAATTTGTAACTCATCGCACATTGTGCATTAGATGCAATCCACTTTTCTCCTTCCCTAGACAAAAAAACAAACACACTAAAACAATTTAAACTTATCCTCATATAGTGATCACACGTGTCTCCATCATTACCTCTTATCAAATAATAAACCATCAAACATTATCGGTTAGGGTTTAATAGCTGATAGGGTTTACTGGTTACATTACATAGAAAGGTTTAACCCTTTACACCGGTTCACCAATTCAACTCACAAACTTTACATACTGATTTACAACATCTTCCACAAAGCTCTTCTTACCGGTTACTAGCCAATATCAAAAACAACAATATCAACAATAACATGAATACCATTACCGGTTCAATTGACATGAATGACAACATATCATTAATGCAATCTCAGTGAAAAATTCCAACAAACTCAAAATACGAACAGATAGGTCAAATCCGAGTAGAGAACTTGAAGCCCTAACTATCAGGATGAGTCAGGAGCTAGAAGCCATAAGAACTGTTGAAGATATAATTAGAGAAAAGGAATATGCGATCTTTAAATTGAACCAAGAGGTTGGAACCCTGGCTAGATATCTTCAAGAGGAAAAAAAAGAAAAAGAAGAAGTAAAATTTGATCTAGACATGGCAATGTCTCTTAGAGAAATTCTGATAAAAAAGAATGAAGATCTTAGCAAAGAGTTGGTTGATGCTAATGAGTTACTATCTTAATTTAACAAGAGCTCTATTGTGCTTGATGAGCATATCCAATCTTAGAAGATGAAAGGAGAGATCCAGAAAACCACCATTAAGAAAGTCTACAAACCTATATGTTTTAATTGTCATAAGCCAGGACATACTGCTAATGTTTGTAGAAACAGATCTAGTTCTTTTGATGGTTATAGACCTAATACCTATCAAGGATATTAACCTAGAAATTTTAATGGATATTGCTACACTTGAAACATGTATGGGAATAGAATAGTTGAATGAAGATATCGAGCAAATAATCTGAGACTTGACATGAATCAAAGGTCTGGTGGTGATTGGCAAAGAACTTTTAATAACTAGAGAAATCCTAATTGGCAGAGACCCTATGCTAACTAGTCTAGTCCCTATGAGATGGAGAGAAGGCTGAATGTGATATGCACAATCTATCATAATTTTGGATAGGTTACTAAGAATTGCAAAAGAAGGACTGGTAGAGGCAATTCTAGAGCCTGGAGAGCATCTAGTATTGCTTGTTATCATTGTCATCAACTAACACACATTGCTAGGTTTTGCAGAGCAAGAATGAATCAATCGGTAAATCAATCTGTTGACCAAAAAGGTAAGAAGAAAGTTGATGTGGAGGAGACTAGGAATGAAATGAAAAAAATCTGGAGAAAGAAGAGTGATGAGAAGCCATCAGAAGAGTCTCATTCTTCACCTAGTGTGGAGAACCCTTCACCGGTTAATTAAGCTATTATAAAGCTTTGGGGGAGCTTATTGTCAAATCTATCTCTAAACCCCCTATATGATGCACGTTAAGTTAAACTGCATACTTTGATGCATTATGATATTGTGAAGTTTTTTTATGATCAAACCAGTAGGTTTGATGTGATATGAGAATCGGTAGTATGATTTTGGTTTGAATGGTGTTTTAGGGTTTATGTGTTTATACAACTGGGAAAAGCATTTAATGCGGTAGGTGATAAAGAAAATAAAAGGAAGTTTTTGAATGTCATTTGTCACTTTGCATTCTTGAGAGCACCTGAAGAGTGAAGAAAATAGAAAGAGCTTGTGATTGAAGGATTGGCAAATGATTAATAGGAGATTTGATGAGATTTGTTGTTGGTAATCGGTGAAAGAGCATTTTTCGGTGTTGAAACCCTAGTTGCAGAGGCAGTAAAACATATTCATTTGAAAATTGGTCTATTTGTTTCAAAGTCCGTGTCTTTGAAGATGGATACACCACATTTGGTAGATCTACTTGTTAGACCTCGATCAAAGTTTAAGAGGCACCATTTTAAATCGATCGAAAGCAATCTCGCGAGAGCCCTATCTGGAGTTTCAAATGGATTTTTGCATGTAGAAGATGTTAGATCCTTTATTCACTATAAGTTGGAAGATCTTGAAATATTTGTTATATTGGATCAGTATAGATTGTTGTGTGTTAAGAATGGATTGTTGAAGGAATAGTTTAATAATGTTCTTGACAAAGGTTTTCACCATGCACTAAACTTGATTGATGATTTTGAGGATGATCATGTAAGATATGTTTTGAGCCATATGCATGACCAATTTATGTGGCTTGATCGACCACATAAGATTACTAAGGAAGAAATTCTTGCAGTAACTAAATTGTGTGCCATTGGTGAAGTTCCTATATTAAGATTAGTCCCGAAGGATGATGTAGCTAACTTGACCAAGTCACGATGTGATGGAAGAGCGATGACTGTCAATGAGATTGATGATCTCGCAGTGAATTTTTTTTCTATGGTCATCGGATACTAGATTTATCATTCTAGCAGGATTAGCAGCATCCCTGTTGTAGCCATTCACATAGCTTATCAGATGATTAGGGAAAATGTGGATTATGATTTGTCTGAGGCATTAAGAAGTCAGTCGGTACTAAATATTGAATTCATAAAGAAAGATAAAAGACAAAAATTCAAGTTTGGGCAACTGATTATTGGTCTATTCTTTTACTTTTAGAACTTCTTTTTAGGTATCGGTGATGTTCAATTGTCTGAGGACACACTGACAATGTTACAAATGAAGAATAGTATAAGGATGTTCGCAAACGATTTCAACAAGATTGCTTTGGGTTATTTCAAAGATTTTCATAAAAAGATGCATGAGAGAGAGAGGATATCAGCATAGGTTGTTAAGAGATGTGAGGATACCATCTGCTTTATGGTTGAAACTGACACTTGTTAGATGGAGGTAGTGTTGGAATCCAATAACACTAAGAGGGGGGGCTGAATCAATATTATACCGAAAAGATTAATTTTAGCCTTATTAAAACATGCATACACCAACTAGTATATCAGTACATACAGAATTGAAAGAAGTAAAGAAACCAATAAGCCAATCACATAAATGAGAACCATAACACATAGAATTATACGTGGAAAACCTAAAAGATGAAAAAACACGGTGGGATTTGTAACCCACAATATCAATTCACTAGCCATATGAAGAGATATTACAAAATATAGGGGCCTGCACATGTAGGAATGCTTACAACCTACAACACACTGCTCAATCACAAAAGGAGCCTCACTGAATACATATAAATCCTGACTTCAATCCAAAGAAATGAGTGAACTGCTAGGATAGCATCTTCTATGCCAGAATACAGTTTTTGTTAAGCTTTGTCTATTCCGGTCTGAAACCCTAAACCCTTTACCAGAATAACCCTAACATAAATATTCTCACATACATGATCTCTAAGATATATTTCGCATCTCCTTCCTAATACATATTCACATGATATCGCATTCACATATCCATCACAATATTCCACTTTTGCCAAAATGATCTAATCCAACTAACCTATATACCCTACACAATTTTTCATGCGTTATGTCAGCTTACAAAGATATTTACAATATCAAATTACATGTTGGCTAGATAACATAAATACATGAATAACAGAATCAATTTCTGATGTAAAATCCAAGAGATCTCAGTATCAAATACCGATAACCATATTCTAAACCATGTCAGCCTATATTGTCGGTAACCAAAGAAATCCTTCTATCCTGCCGGTGCAAGTGAAGTGTCTGCCAATGAAGTGCCTCCCAGTACCCAACTAAACCAAAACATGAATCCGAAATAAGATACCATGTTTCCATCAATGAAAACATAGTGAAACCAATCAATTGAGTGTCAATTGCCAACAATCTCCCCCTTTGGCATTGATGGGAACACTGATGTGAAAAAATGGTCAAGGTTTCATTTGTCGGTTTCATCCTGTCTGCTTCACCTCAGCTGAATATTCATCAATACAAAATACAAAATACTCTCCCTGTTGTATACAAATCCTTCTATTCTTATTCACATCTATATCACTCCCCCTTTGATATCAATGCCATCAGAATTTCAAAAAGAATACCAAAGATCCAAAACTATACAATGAGTATGCCAAAAAATATCTTATCGGAGCTTAACAAGTTTGAAAATTTCTGGATATACCTTTTGCAATAGCTCAAGATAAGTATCCCAACCGGTTTTGAGAGTGCCAAAAATAGATACAAGTCCATTTAGTATATGTGCAAAGGACTCTTTCTCATTTATCTCTTCTAGTGTGGGATTTCCAACCATATCCATACACTCCTTCTTATATACACTGAGTGAATCCAACCAAGGACTCACCAAGCCTCTAAGACTTCTGGCTCTTCTTATGATTTTGTCTTTTTATTTCTCAAGAATAGAGATTTGGGTCTCCAAAACCAAAATTTGACCATCAATGGATGTAGTCAATGAATTCAATCAATCAAAAGAATTGGCTATACCTACAATTTTCTCCTAAAATTCCTTAATCTTCTTATCCACATTAACTATAAGTACATCTATGTTACAACATACTCTATAAATATTTGTACACTGCTTCAAAGAATTATCTATCAATTTCAACTTCTCATCAATCTTCTTCCTCTCAGACTCAATTACTTGATCAAATGTAGCTCTTTAAGCCTGTGTGAACCTTTCCAATGCTTGTCAGTTTGAAATCTACTGCATGGATTGAAAATCATTTGAAATATGTTAAGTAATTGTCTTAAGCTTTCTGGATAGGCTCGCTTCTTTGTGAATCTTACAATCTAAGACTAGTATGTGCAAGAAAGAGATAAACTGATCAATAATCCCTTTATTTGTACATCCCTCCTTCATCAAATTTTTGTGCAGCCATCATCATGAGTTCAGTAGGACTCATCTTGGTTATGTTTTTCTTTACAACCTGTGAGGTGTCAATTGACAACAATGATGAACCTACTACTGGTTCCTTATAGGATTCTCCTTTCTTCTCCTCTGATGATTTATCCTTAATAGCTTCCTCACTTGCACCGGTGGCTTCGCCACTTGGTGCAATCTCTATAACTGTTGGTTCCTCCCTAGGAACTGTAACCTCAACCTGTACATTTGTATCCAGAGGACTGTTATCCTCAACATTAGTATCCTGTACATCATCAACCTTTTCACTCTCTATATTTGTCGGTATCTCAACATTTATCTGTGCATTTGTATCTATCGGGGGCTAGATTTCCACTATCTTAATGTTTTTCCAAATTGAGGGTGAAGTACCCATAATACCCTTTCCTTTCCCTTCAACCAGGATGTCTGCAGTGTCTGTCTTTGATTCTGGTGAAGTAAAGAAACCTTGATTCTCTTCAAAGAACTTAACCCATGCCTTTTGGGTCTCCTTTATTATCTCATTTACCCTTCCTAGCATAAGATTGGTTATTCTATGTTTGTTGTTAAAGATTTTTCTATCTCCAACCTCAAGTGTCTTATCCATTTCATCTGGAGTAATAGAAACACAAACAAATAACAACTCTTGAATCTTAATATTCTTTTCTTCAAGTATTGATGATAGCCTCCTAGCATCTAGCATATCATATAGTTTTGTCGGTATTTTGTTTTCAATTTCTATCAAGGATTTCTTATAAATATCCAAGTATAAAATAATTGTCTCCTCTACCTCTCTTTGTTCAACATTATCTAAACGATCATAGTAAAACTATACATTCTTTAACATGCCATCCTTAGTTATTTCATCTACTAACTTTGCACAATTTTTGGGTGGAATGATAGTTATATTACCAGATTGAACTGTCATATCAATGTCATTCTTCTTCTTCCTTTTTGAAGTACTGAATGGAGCTGGAGGTGTTACTTTTGGTGCTTGCTTCTGTGCTGGTAGCTTGAATGTAACTTTCCTAACTGGTTGATTTTTAGTCTCTACCTTGGTTCCCTCTATTTTCTTCCTCATAACCCTTTTGAAAGACAGGGGTGGACTGTCATCCTCAGATTCAGACTCTACTATAATAGGATCAATGTGTACTTCTATATCCTTCCTTTTCCTACCTTTCTCTGGGATAGCATCAATTAATGCTTTGATGTCCTCTGAAACTTTCTCAACAAATTTGTTTGCCTTTCCTTCCTTCTTCTTTCTCTTCTTTCGATTGAACTCTGTTTCCACCTCTTGTGTCTTTTGTTTTGTAGTACCATAGGGTTTTTCATCTTCATTGATGGGTGCATCAATCAACATCTTTGCATAAGCATCTAGGATCTGTGCATCAACTTCATAGCCCATTTCCTCAATCCAAAGCTTCTGTGGCTTAACCGCTTCCATAAGTGTTTTATCTTTCTTCACCATGAATCATATGTCGGTTGAGTATTTTTCAACAATATGCTTAGGAACCCTTTCTCTAGACTTCATAGCCTTCTAGAATGCTTTAAAATATTCCCATACCTTATCATCCCTTTGACTGCCCAATGTAGCAATTGACTATTTAAGTTGCCTCCCTACCAGGATATCAAATGCCCATTACTTCTTCCCAAACTAGGAGTCTCATTCATGAAAAATAACATTAAGAAGACAATTAAGTTGCTGTACTAGAAAGTTCCTTTCTTTTCACCTTTAATCTTCCCTAGGTTTATTAATAAATCATCTAACATCCAACCACATAGGTCCAATTTCTCATTTTCTCTCATCATCTTGTAAGCTGCTAAATTGCAAGAGCTAGAAATAGAATTCAGTCAGTTTGATTGAATTACCTTATAACTGATGACCATGCTACTGAATCTGATGCCTGTGTCAGTAATAGTGCTTATTCTCATGGATCGCCTATCTGATGTTGCATCAGTGATTTTATTGACATAATCATTAGAGACCTTCTTATCTGGACGTTTCCCAACCTGTGGCAAACTAGTGATTCCCCTAATGGCTTCCTTGGTGATCTTTTAAGGTCTATCTAACTAGATAAATTCTCCATGTACTCTGCTTAAAACATACCTAATGATTTCATCTTCGATTTTTGGAATGTCCAAAATGTCGATAAACCCTAAGTATTCAATGTGCTTGTATGTAGGTTTGGCCTTTCTAGAATCTCCCATAAGCTCACTCATGTACATGCCATTTATATCAGATGTCCCCAAATCCTCAATGTAACAATGTATGTATGCCCTAACATCTTTGACATAAACAACGACTTCTAGAACATGAGAAAATGCTCCAACCGAATCTTCCAGGGTAGACACATGTAGAATTTTGGCCTGGGATGGTCCTTGACGTCTACAACAGTCAGATTTGCAACAAAGATAGGAATATATGATTATCTTGCTTCTATGATTAAAGAAAAATATGTGATAATCACTTCCAGTGTAAACCCTAACAAACTCTTTTAGTCGCTGGTAAAATCGCTCAAGAAAAAATCTGATCACTCTAAATTGCCTTTGATCGCTCTTAGTTGCTCTTAATCACACTGAATCGCTCTAAATGCAAGGTGATAAAAAATGAAATGAATTTGACCTTTTAACCTCCAAGAAAAACCCTAATCTTTCATTGACATCAATGACTATCAGTGAAAGATATCGGATCTCAAACAAACATCTCCATGCTAGATAAGCATCTCCAATGTCTGGAACATATTCCAAAACCTCTTCCTGGGGCATATGCAACATCTTCATGAATTTTGCCTACCCCTAAGGCATCTGCCTCAATTACCAGTTGAGCTTCCTGTTGGTGCAGGAGCAACCTCCTCTACTGGATAATTAACCTATGCATTCACATCTTCTATTTTCTCTTCAATCTTCCTGACCCATCTCTTGATATGATCTTGCCAGATTTCATTGACCTTCTCTTTCCCTTTCTCATTTGATCCTCCATTACCAACCGGTGGATTTTTTCTTCTACAGAATTTAGAAATATGTCCAACCTCATTACATACATAACATGTAATATTGTTCTTTTGAATTGATCTGGTAAAACTAG
Source organism: Cryptomeria japonica (assembly GCF_030272615.1). Classification (NCBI taxonomy): domain Eukaryota; kingdom Viridiplantae; phylum Streptophyta; class Pinopsida; order Cupressales; family Cupressaceae; genus Cryptomeria; species Cryptomeria japonica. Next base: position 484,558,652 of record NC_081415.1, on the reverse strand, counting down.
TATAATTTCTTGATTTGTAGTGATTAGACATATGTCCAAATTTTCCACATGCATAGCATTTAAGATTCATTTTCAAATCCTTTGTCTCATGACCATACTTATTGCATTTAGAACATTGACCAAGAGGAGAATTTGGGTTTTGATTTTCTCTATTTCTACATTGCCTAGCCATGTGACCAAATTTATTGCAAAAAAAACATCTACCATTAAATTTATAAGAATTAACTACCTTATCGGTGCCTTATGGTTTTGATCTTCATTAGTAGTACCAGAACTCTGTCCTTGCTCAAATCCAAGTCCACTAGAATCTCTAATCTGCCTTTGTCTCTTCAATAACTCATCTAGTTGTGCTAAACTAATCTTGAATCTTTCTTTATACTCACTTGTAGTAGTTAGATCTTCTCTCATGATTATCATTTTTCTCTCAAGCTCTTGTTCATTGCTCTGGGATTGTACTAAATCAGTTCTCAACATATCATTCTCATGAACCAACCTACCATATTGTTCAAATTTGTTCTTCAAAGATACAACAAGATTTTCTTCCTTTTTCTTCTTGTCCTCCATCTCCTTAGACATCTCATGGTTCTAGCTTGCATTTGACTTCTCTTGACCATGTTCTCTTAACTCAGTTTCAAATATTGTTCCTTAAGTGCATCTTTCTCTTCATCATCCCGATTTTGCAAAAGTTCCTTCCTCCTAGCTTGAATAGATGACAACCTCTCTTGTAGGACAAGAATCAATTCCTTAGCAAAATTCAAATCATCTCGTAACTTCAAGTTCTTCAACCTTTCAGTATCATAATCTTCAATTGCGATCTCAAGTTGCTTCTCCAAGCCCATATCCATGGATTTCGGATTCAAGATCTCCCTCAAGCTATTAAACTTCCTCCAAGGCACAAGGCTTTGATACAAATTGTTGGAATCCAATAACATTGAGAGGGGGGTGAATCAGTGTTATACTGAAAAGATTAATTTTAACCTTATTAAAACATGCATACACCAACCAGTATACCGGTACATACATAATTGAAAGAAGTAAAGCAATAAATAAGACAATCACATAAATGAGAACCATAACACATAGAATTATACGCGGAAAACCTCAAAGAGGAAAAACCACAGTGGGATTTGTGACCCACAATATCAATTCACTGGCCATATGAAGAGATATTACAAAATATAGGGGCCTGCACTTCCAGGAAGGCTTATAGGCTAGAGCACATTGCTCAATCACAAAAGGAGCCTCACTGACTACAACTAAATCCCGACTTCAATCTGGAGAAATGAGTGAACTGCTAGGATAACATCTTCTATGCCAGAATACAGTTCTGATTAAGCTTTGTCTGTTCATGTCTGAAACCCTAAACCCTTTACCGAAATAACCCTAATATAAATATCCTCAAATACATTATCTCAGATATATTTCACATCTCCTTCCTAATAGATATCCACATGATATCACATTCACATATCCATCACAATATTCCACTTCTTCCAAAATGATCTAATCCAACTGACCTATTTACCCTATACAATTTATCATGCCTTATGTCGGCTTACAAATATATTTACAATATCAGATTGCATGTCAGCTACATAACATAAATATATGAATAACAAAATCAATTTCCGATGCCAAATCCAAGAGATGTCGGCCTCCAATACCAATAACCATATTCTAAACCATGTAAGCCTATATTGTCGGTAACCAAAGAAATCCTTCTATCCTGCTGGTGCCCGTGAAGTGTCTGTCGGTACACAACTGAACCAAAGCATGAAGCTGGAACAAGATACCATGTTGCCATCAATGACAACATAGTGAAACCAACCAATTGAGTGTCAATTTCCAACAAGCAATTGATCTAAGAACATCTTGGGTGATGCCTATGGGGTATAAAGTTGAAGCTAATCTTTTGATTGCTTATGCTAAATACTTGCTTGCACAACTGGTAGATTTTACTATAGAAAGGTTTGGTACTTATATAGAGAAATCCTTACAAGTACAATATGAACTTAACAAATCGGTAATTGCAAAGAGGGTTAGAAAGGAAGTTAAACAATTTGTTTTTCAACAAGGATTTACCAAATAGGAAATAGGAAAGGCTAGAGAAAAGTTTGAAGCTAGGAAGGTTGAATCATCTAGTGCCCCAACTGGTACCGACACCGATATGCATACAAGAAGTGCTAAGGTTAAGAAGGAGAAACCTGCAAAAGCAAAGAAGGAAAAACCTTCTAAAATTCAATTCAAGATAAAGGGGAAATAATTTAAGCCCCCTGCACCTAAGGCATCGGTAGTAACTAGTAAAAGGAAAAAGGAGCAAGCAAAGAAACCAACAGTTGTTGATGAAGAAGAAATTAGATCAGAAGGTGAGCAGAAAGCTTTGAGAGCTATTGGTAAAAAGTCAAAAGTTGTAGGAGTAGCTACTATCAAATACACTAAGAAACCGGTAACTAAGCTTACACTTTTTGAAGAAACATTAATGCATATTAAGAAATATGACATTCTTAAGGTTTGGATAAACTGTATGATAAGTTTAGTGAGGATGAACAAAGGCAAATAGAGGATACCGTTGTTTTGATGATGAATAACTATAGAAAATCCCTAATTGAGTTACAAGGGGAAATTTCAAATTCTTTATATAATAAGCTTGATGCAAGATGGAAGGCAGCCATTAAACAAGATAGAGAATTTATTGAATTTACTCTTAAAAATCTTCAACTAGAAGTTACTAAAGAAGAATTAGATGATATTCTTTTAAATGAAAAATATTCCTTTAGATCAAATAAAATACTTACTAGAATGCTTATTGGTGAGACCTAATCAGTCCAGATTGAGACTGAGCAAATACTGAAGAAATTTTTGGGGTTGATACCTAAAGAGGAAGAAGAGAAACCAAAGAAGCTTAAGGAAGAAGATCTCTTGGATGATGTAAAGATTGATGATATTATAACGGATGAGATTGTTTTTTCTAATCAACCGGTAGATGATAAAGTGGTTAATGTATAGAATGAGACAGTTGTAATTCTTGATGATGATACAAAATTTGATATAACCAGTACTAAGGGAGAAAAGAAGGAACAAATTGAAAATGTACAAGATCAAGATATTCAGATGACTGAACAATAGGAAGAGGGACATGAGAAAGATGGAGAGAAACAAAGAGCTAAAGAGCCACTGGTGATCACTAAAACATATGTTACATAGACAACACTAGTAAAGGACAAGGAGAAGGAAGAGGAGGAGACTGAAGAGAAGAAAGAAGAGGGAGAATTGAAACCAATGAAAACAGAACCTAAAGTGACACCTTTATCACTTACCTCTAAGAAGAAAATTGATGATGATGAAGATGATGATGCACTAAGTATACAAGGACCCATCAATATGGATGCATTGATTTCTATAGAACTAATGGAGATTGCATCTACCATGTAATCTAGAGCTAAGAAGAAAAGAATGAAGGAAAAACAAAAGCAAGCTTAATCAATACAATGTGCAGTTGAGATTTTGTCTAGTTTGTTACCAGAGATGAACACTAATAGACTGACTACACCGATTGATAAATTAGGTCAATTGGTTGCTGATGTTGGTGAATAGATGAAAAGTTTTGAATATGTAGCTTATTTGAATGTGGAAAAGGAATATAAGAAGAAGAGAATAGAGCAGTTGATGAATGATATTGATAAGGATAAGGTAGCTCTAACAGTCAACAAAGACCTTATTAAAGACGCACTGCTAAATGGAGGTAAAGTCCTATCAACTATTGCAAATTTTTCATTATTTTGTGATGATTTTGTGAAGAAGAAGAAGGAAGCAGGTCAAGAATTGAAGATTTTGAGTGAATCATTTATCCCCCTAAATGATTCAGCTATACATTTTGGCAGATCGGTAGTTGAGATACAACATTAGTTAAAAGATTGTGAAGGAGAATAGGTTAAAAGAATGTAGTCTCCATAGGAATTACAAACACTTTTGATTCCTAAGGTTGAAATCTTGCAGAAAGGCTATAAAGAGACTGGAGCTATATTAGATACACTTGAGATGAGTACTATTGATGCCATGGAGGAGCTGTCTTATCAGATTCGAACACATGTTGAGATAACTGACACTCTTTTGGAGACTTGGCACAATGACTTTAAGCAGTTAAAGTTACATTTTATAGACCTTTTTCTAAGATGTCATTGTAAAAAAATTTTGAACTTTTATATCTATATATGATAATGCAAATTTTGATGTATATTGAATTTATCTTTTATGTATTTTCTTCCCTTTCTCATTATTGTCAAAGGGGGAGTAGTAGTATGAGTTAAAATTTTGAATTGTAATGGGGAGTACTAGTATGAGTTAAAATTTTGAATTGTAATGAGGAGTAGTAGTATGAGTTAAAATTTTGAATTGTAATGGGGGGTAGTAGTATGGAAATTTTGTAAAAGGTAGTTGTATATATGTTTGTAAATCTTGTAATAGCATGCAATTGCTAAGGGGGAGTATGTGTAATGAGTTGAGTCCATTTTTGTATTGCACACTTAGACAAAAAATTTCCTAAGTGTTACCATCAATGCCAAAGGGGGAGATTGTTGGCTTGACGATGATGATATGATGTAATAGGTTGATTGATAACTTGATTTATGTTGTCATTGATGGAAACTATGTTTTGATAGTCATCTAAGTATTTTAGGTCAGCTGGTAAAGCGTAACTGGTATAGGAGATAGTTTAACAATGAGCCGACAAATAGGACTTCAACCGATAAACGAGGATCGGTATTACATTCAGGCACGGGTGATCGATGAAGAGTTAGGTGATGCAGTTCTACTGCAATGTTGGAGACAGGTACTTGCAGATATATCCCACACCACATTGGCAGATTCATTAGTATGAGTGAGTTATGGTATATAGGGTAGTCAATCTTGAAAAATTGTTAACCGATAGAGAAAAATGACATAAATCGGTTAACTGGTAGTGTTTATGTTTTATTTTTGGATTGTTATGTCAGTGACCGACATAAGTAAAGCGTGTAGTGCAAGATTGACTAGATTCATTGAACCTAGGATATTGTTCCAAAGTTGTTAGCCAACTAAGTTGAGATGTTTGTAAGAAGTGTGATGAGTTATGAGATACATGATGAGATCATAAGTGTAGATTGAGAATTTGATTGTGTAGTGAATTGTGAAGTAGTAAATTGATGTATTGTTGAAGTATATTGCAGAACTGAAGTAGATCTTATTAGGCACAGAGGTGCTATAGGCAGATCATCTAGCTGTTGTTTCCTAATAGTTGTAGCAGTCAAAATCCCTTAACTGGGTAGGTCCTAACATGCCTGATTGTATAAATCCCTTAATCGGGAAGGTCAAAAATTGAGTTTAAATCCTCCAGCGAGGTTACTCCTAACACAGTAAAGCTTGTAACAGAGCTAAGTTGTAAATCCCCTCACCGGGTGACTCCTAACAGGGTCTTCTCTTAACCGAGCAAGTTTGTAAGACCTTAACCAGTCAAATATTTCTATTCTGCAGATAGTGAATCTTGCGGGTACCAATTCCCATAGTGGTTTTTGCCATTTGGGCTTCCATGTGAAAATCTTTGTGTTATGGTGTGCATGTCTTATTTGGTGTTGGCTTATGTGGTTATCTTTCTTGCATGCCTATTGATTTTAAAGTTGATTAAAGTGGTGATGATCATATTTATATTGTTTTTTCTTGCACTGATTCACTCCCCCCTCTCAGTGCCTTATAAAGTTTATCATTAACTTATGCCCTCTCACTTTTATAGGATAATGTTATTAGATGTATCTAAGTTTTAACTTATATGTTTCTAATTTTTATAATCTATTTTAAGTTTAAACTCCCCCCTTTTTTGGAGTTTTAAGATAGATACTATATTATAGAATATATAAATATAATTCATAGATATCATAGGATGTTTCCATTTTATATTTTTTTAAGTGTTTCTAATTTTTAACATAGATGTTTATAAATTAAAACTCTTCACTTATATATACATTGATGATGTTTTTAAGTTAGAAATATAAGAATTTAAAATTTGAATATCTTAATTAGAAGTGTATAAAATTTAAGTTGATGAAAATCTTTAATCATTATTATTAAATTATAGTAATAAAGTTAAATCATTCGTTACATTCATAAGTAAAATTATTTATATTTAGAACAAAAAATTATGAATTTGGCTCGTTAATGAGTTTTCAAGGGTTAATCCTCAACAAACAACAAGCCAAGTTAGATGGACTCCTCCAGAACAAGGTTGGATAAAGATCAATTTTGATGGTGTAGCTAGAGGTAATCTAGGCCCCTTAGGTTTTCGATGTATAGCAAGATATTGCTATGGTAGAGTTACAACTAGTTCTTGACATCTTTTCAATGAGGCAGAAGTGGAAGTTGTACTTATAGCAGTGCAAATGGTAAAGAGTTTGGGGGTAGATATGATTCATCTTGAGGGAGATTCCCAAATAATTGTGTGTGCTATTCTTAGTAGTAAGGCAAACAATTGGAAACTCAACAGGGATATTTAGTGCATTAAAAACCTTCTAGCCACTTTCTGAAAAATTCAAAGTATCTCATGTTTGAAGAGAAGGTAATCAAGAGGTAGATAAGTGTGCAAATTAGGCCTTCAAACATAGTGAAGGTGAAATATATTTGAAAACGTATTATTGACCCATCCATAGATGAATATAGTTTGCATTTCTCCTAGCCATTAGCTTTGGTCATATGGTTGAGATGATTGAGGTGGCTTTTCAAGTTGGCTAGCATGGTTTGTGATCATAAATAAAGTGCCATGGGAGAAGATTTAAATGCTTGTCAAGTAGTTTAAAGTTGAAGGATTGTGAATGAGAATCTAAATATCTACATATTTCTAGGCTTAATAGATTACAGAATATTTTCCCATAGATGCATTGTTTGGAGAGGGTGGCAGAAAGTATATCAGGTGTCATACCAATATAGAGAATACTATTGTTTGTGTGGGACTGTTCTCAGCTCCCAAATATCCAAGGGCATTAAAAGAAACCAAATCTAAGAAGGATTTGAACCCAAGTTGTTTGGTGTGATAAGCAAGCTTGATCAAACAAGTTTTAATGTTTTGGGGTGTCACGCACTCAAGTGTGAGATTATATCAAGGTTTTGAACCTAGTTTATTTACAGTGTTTGATGGTGAGAACTAAAACTCTGAAGGGGTTTAATAAAGTGAATATTGGAGGCAAATTTTTCACTATGTGTGGAAAGGCTGATGGTGGCATTCTGGGGTCCTGTATCGAATGAAAATCTAAGAAACATGTTCAAAATTGTAGAAAGTATCTTTCTAATGCAAGTAAAAAAATTCTTTGTTGATGAGTACATGAAATAAAATTTTTGATACAGAACCAATGATGAAATTGGTTTCATGTTTCTAGAATGTTGTCTAGAGTTGGAGCCCAAAGGGGTGGCGCATTGGATTTTTATTTTGTCTATGAAGAATGGTGTGGGGGCTTAGAGAGTTTCATGGGATGACAAGGGATGGAAAGGGCTTTGTATGCCTAGGTGGGGACTCATTACAGGTAGGATAGAGAATTCACCTATCCTTTGCATCCTTACTTCTAATGGAGCGCTAACTATAATAAAAAAGTGAGGAGATCCACATCAAGAATTGGTATGGATATATAAAGGCATTCTTGAAGTCTATGGAAGTGCAAGCCATCCGAGAGGAGCTGCCGAAATGGGGACAATATGAGATGCAAGAAACCTCAAAAACATTTGCTTCTTTATCAAAGCATAAAAGAAGAAGACCAAGGGGCTCGTCGAAGAAGACGAGAGTGTGAATGTTGCAGGTGGGAGAACCATCGACTCACCGAGAAGAGGCAAATGCTATGGTCATTTTAGTTGATTGGGAATTTCCTTTGAATGACAAAGGAAAGGCCGTAATGGTTTGATATTTTGGCATCTTTCTATTTTTTTTTGGTAAGAAAATAATATGGTCTAGTTGGGATTTGCTAGAAGATTGGGGGTACAAGCATAGTATGTTTTTGTAAGGGTACTTAGAGATGGTGTATCAAGTTTCTCATCTTTTAAATCTTAATAGTGATGTATCCAATGTAATTGAATATCTTTTTTTTGATAGTTGAACTACTAGTTAGGGCCAATCCCCATATATTGGGCTGGTGGTGGAGATATTTTGACTAGAGCTATGAATCAATCAGACCACAATTTTGAGGGGCCTCATCCTTATATTTTTCCGTCATTGGGTTGGTCTACTTGTCATTCCTCCTTATTACTCTAGCTACAACCTCCTTATTGCTCCATTGTCTCCTTGTCCCTCCATCTACAACCTCAACCATCTATCAATCTTCTTATTCCTCCACTACCCTTATCTCTCCATATTATTCCTTATACCTCTTGCTCCTTAGCACTCCATATTACTCCTTATACTCAAACATTACCAATCTCCCCTACCTTATCACTCCAACATTACCAGCCTCCATGGAACATGATCTCCATCCTCCAAGCTCCATTGCACCATGGGAATTCGCTACAGTGACAAACTAGTTTAATGTGGCTAGCACCCTTGTAGCATGCGTCATGTTAGCAATATCCTCCGCAGTGTCCAAGTGGTTGGATGTGGAAACACCTGGTGGTAGGGATTGAACAAGTTTGAAACTGAGACCTCCTTCATTGCAGACTCACAACTTTGCCATTGTGCTGCGAGGACAACCCCAATGTAACTAAATATTATTAACAATAAAATGAACTACCTACCGATCAAAAAAGAAATTATATATGTTCAATAAATAAATGTGTATTACCTTTAATAAAAATGGGTATTATCCCTTCTAGTGATTTAATTATAAAAAAAAAGGTGTATTATACGATATTCTTTTTCAAGAACAAAGAAACTTAGTTATTTTATTTAGAAATAAAAGAGAATAATTTTATAGATTGTGTAATTATGGAATAGAAAAATATATTTATATAAATAAGAGAATTGAGTGTGTTAATTGGGTTATTTTGATTGTGTTGATAGGTACCAAATTAAGGCTGCGAAATTGAAAGACCTTTGGCTAGGGGTGAAAATCCCGGGAATACCAGGATCTATATCACACTGCCTATTTGCAAATGATACCTTGTTCTTTGGTCAAGCCTCTATGCAGGAAGCCTTGGTCATAAATGAAGTTATACAGAATTATGCCTCTTTTTTAGGGCAGAAATTAAATTCTGAGAAGTCAAAAATCTTCTTTCTTCACACCCTGCAATTAATCCAATCTAGACTATTGTCTTTTTGGGGTTTCGAGCCTAGCTCACTCCCATGTACTTATTTGGGTATACCCTTCTTTATTAAACAGGATAATTCAAGCTTTTGGGATAAAATCATTTCGGCCATCTCAAAGAGAATTCTTTCTTGGAACCATAGGTGGTTGAATCTAGTCGGAAAAATTGTTCTCATTAAGTCTGTGCTGGATGCAGTTCCTATTTAGCTTATGTCAGTATTACGATCTCCAAAGGATGTGTTGGTAAGATTACAGGATACTCTAAGGTATTTTCTCTGGAGTAGCAATAAAGATGGGAGGAAAAAACTTGCTTTGGTGGCATGGGATAAAGTTTTCTTACCAAAGGACCTAGGGGGTACAGGGATAAAAAATATGGAAAAGCAAAATTTAGCCTTGGGGGCTAAATTGGTTTGGAATTTGTATGAGAAGTCTGATTCTTTATGGACTCATATTATGTTTGCTAAATATCTTAATAATGGTCTTGGGGAGTATATTTTCCAGATTTCTAATTTACCTTAAGGATCTATTATGTGGAACTTCATATGTAAATGTAGATCTGTTATTTTGTCTAATCTCTCTTGGATTGTCCATAAAGGCACAAAGGTTAGATTTTGGGAAGAAAGGTGGAATGGTCACCCCCCTTTATGAAGTCTAAGGAATTGGTCCCCCCTGATATCCATTCTTTCTTCCCTTTGGGGCACCTCTGTGGCAGATTACTTCAAAATAATATATAGTGGAAATGTGAGATTGGCTAAGTGGAAGTCGATTGACTTTTTGGTTATTGATCAGGATCTGAAATTGCAGTATACCAAGGTCCTGAGTGAGAGGGTGGTTATCCTTTCGGATGATGAGGACGAACTGGTTTGGACTAAGAATATTTCTGGCAAATATACGGTGAGGGATGGTTATAATTCCCTCATGAAAGATAATGATCTCCCTTCTTGTCCTTATAAGCTTTTTTGGCATCTAACTTGTTTACCAAAAGCTGGTGCTTTTGCTTGGTTGGCAGTTCAAGATAGGGTTCTCACAGGCATGAGATTGGATAGGTTGGGTATCACTATTGCCTCCACATGTGTGTTATGTAAAAAACACTTGGAATCCTCCTCCCATCTCTTTTTACATTGTGACTTTACTTATCAATGTTGGCAGTGGTTGTTCGATAAATTGAATCTGACATTTATTATGGGAAAAGAGTTGATTACCTTCTTTAGTTCTTTGCCACTTTTGTTTACTTCATCCTTTTATGCGTGTCTGTCGATTATTTCTCCATCTATTTTAATATGGAATATTTGGTTAGAGCATAATAACAGGATCTTTAGAAACACTAGCTCTTCTCTCTCTGAGGTTCTACTGAAGATTGAATCGTCCATATCTGAGGTTGCTTTGTCGCATATATGTAGGAACCTGGATAATCTCACCTTTTTTTCTCATTGAGATAGTAGGGTGACTAGAGTTTGGAGCATGTTATCTACCCTTCCCTCTCATGGATCAATTTTGATAAAAGGTGATGCCTTAAATAAAAGAAAGTTGGCATCTTGAAAACCACCTCCTCTTGGTAAGTTTAAGTTGAACTTTGATGGCGCCTCTCGTGGAAATCCTGGTTTGGCTGGGGTAGGCATGGTGATTTTTTATCATCACACTCATATTATTCATGCTAGGTGTCATGCAATTGGTATTTAGTCTAATAATTTTGCTGAATTTAAGGCTTTGTCTTTGGGTTTGGAATTGGCTATTTCCCTAGGAATTAAAGACCTCATTATTGAAGGGGACTCATTGGTGATCATTCAGAGTGTGTTTAAAAAGAAATCTCATTGTTGGAAATTGCAATATCTTCTTGATCTTATTCTTCAGCAATTGGAATTCTTTGATTCTTTCTTCATTACTCATTGTTATAGAGAAATTAATCGAGTAGCAGATTTTTTAGCTAATCTCGCTATTGATAGTAATGCTATTTTTTGTGATATAAGCACTGTTGAAATTCCTGTTTCAGTTTTGGAATTATTGCAATAAACATGAGGTTTATTTGGTCTCTGACTTTTGATAAATTTGTTAGGGTTTCAAGAAGATCCAAAGCAAATATGAACTAACAATTATATGCAGATTTAAATACAAAAGATAAAGAAATAAAATAGGACACAGATAACACAGAGATTTAACGTGGTTCACCCAGAATGGGTTACATCCACCATACACAGTCGTCCAATCTTTCTTATTATCCAGCAAAAATAGTACATCAACCTTACAATGCCTTAAGCATCCTAGCCGCTTATAACATGCATTTTTGGGGCAACAAACAAAGTCACCCTTTTTAGGGTTTTATTACAATGTCGGTTTTCATCAACGAAAAACAGCAAAAAAAAATTTCTTGGTGGCTCCCGCCCCAGAACCCCCGCTTTTCTCGGGGGTTGTCGCTCCCGAACCCCTACCCGGGGCCCGGCCCGGCCCTGGACCCCAGCAAGGATACGTGCTGAGTGTATAGTACTTTACTGACCAATCACCACATTTCAACAAAATTGACCCTCTACTGCCAGTTAGGATAGGCATGTTTATTGTTTATGCTCAGCTAGTAATTTGACTCTGTATGCGGTAATTTGTTATCATATATATAGTTTGGTTGTGAGTTGTCATAAGAATTAAGGGTGACTATGTTTATTGGCTATAGTTCATTCTTTTTATCTCCAAAAAGTTTTTGAGAGTGGCGGCTTGCTTTGTTTATTGTTTTCTCTCATAGCTTTTTTCGTGTTTGCTCTCATACGAGGGATATTGATTTCATGATTTGTTAATTATGACGTGCCATGGCCTTTTATATAATGATTATTGCCATACTATTTTTTGGTTTTAGTAGAGATATTATGGTACTTCTCACAGAGGTGATTATGAGGTTTAATCATTATTGGCATATTGTGGTTTACCCGAGATGCATCTCTTAAAATGATTTTTTGGATAGTTTCTTTTTTCACATGAGTGGATCATTCATTATTATGAAAGGAGGTTAAATTATTATAGGCCTTTGGTTTAATTTGATCGAACAGGATGCATCACTCGGCATGTTTTTTCCTGGATTTTCACACGGATGAATCATTCGTTATGGTGTATGGTGGCCAATTAATTTATGTTTTTCTTGGTTTTTTGCTTCAGCTATATATTAATTTTGGTGCAGAATGTTTTTGTTTATCTGAGTCGAGGGTGACTTAAGGAATACTTCTCTCTATGGGAAACGTAACTATTTCTCATGTCTAATATTCTTCCGACTTATCGTGTTTTAGTATCTACTCCTAAGGTAGACATTGTCGACAATTATGGTTATGTTTCTGAAAAGCTTGGGAGAGTTTTTGTTTTGCATAATTTGGAGTTGGAGTCTGAAATTCATAGGGTGGTGGGTAATCGTTGGTTTCTCTCTCCTTCTTTTATCTCTTTTTCAGAAGTTGTCTCATTTTTTTACTATATGTTATGACCTTCTATGGGATAAGACTCTAGTCCAACTTATTGCATCAAAATTTGTGGCACCTCCAATGCTTGATATGCATCATCTTGGGTCAGCTTTGGATAGTTACATTTTTGATATGGGTACTCTTCCTTATGGGGGCTTCCTTTCTGTTCAAAATCTTTTGGAAGATGGTCACTATGGAGATTTGCTCTTTGAAATTAGAATGGGCATGATTTGTGACACTATTGATGAAGCTCTTAAAGCTGTGGAGAGTTTGTTTGGTTTTATATCTCCCCAGGTTTTGGCAAGAGCATGGGATGTGTTAATTGGTCTTCATGCTCTGATTAATTTCTATTTTGCTTCATCTACTACTCCTCTCACTGTGGTTCCTATACAGTCTCTGGTTCCTTATGATGCTCTGCCTTCTCCTCCGGAGGAAAGTTCGAGTAATTGGTTTTTTGACTAACCGATTTCACCTCTTGCATTTATCTCACACTTTTTTGCAGGCTGATTATGGGATGGTTTTTTGGGCAGTTCTCATTAACTCAAATTTTTGGAGTTGGACATATTCGACCTATTTCAGTTTCAGTCCTCCTTTGGTTCATATCTTTTGGTCTTCTTGGTTTCTCAGCATGTTCCTCCACATTTTGTATCTCGCTGCTGATAACAGTTGATGGGCCCCTAGATCTTCTTGTTGAATTTTTTTTGATTCAGCCCTTCATTTTGTAACCAACTGAGTGTTTAATCAGTTGAGATATATATCCTACGGGATCTCTCTACATAGGGCAACTATATGGGTATGGGGGAGATTTTGGGTCATTAGGATGCAACTATTTTGTAAAGGGTAGTTTAGTTTCTTTTCTTAAGGTGACAACCAAAGTTTTCTTGCGAGTTATTTCCTGCCGGTATGCCTTTTTTGAACCCGTTGTAAAAACTATTTAAAAATAAAAATAATAAAGTTTAGTGGCTATGCCACTTTTATTGAAAAAAACAAAACAATAACAATAGTAGTAATAGTAAAACTTAGAAAAGAATAAATAAATTAAGAATTGCATTATCTTATTGTGATTATTGATAAAGTGCACACAAGAGATCATAATGCGAACAATGGAATAAGAGTTCTAATATTCAAGTATGATAATTATGGGGTAATAACAATGCCATGTTATCATTAAGGGAGTTTTCATCTCCTACTAGTTCCTTCAACAACCCAATTTAAGAAGAGTGGAGTTAGTGTTTTAAAGTAATAGATTTTTATTATGTCATCAATGTTGACACAGGTAGGGGATTTCCATACCTTGGAAATAGAGAAATACTACTGTGGTAGGATTTGTGTTGGTATTATGGAGGTGTTGCATTGGTTTTGTCATTGATGTCAACACTTATCAACACTTATCAGCACTGAAGATCTTTAGTTATGTTCACCGACATGTTCAGTGACTTATGCACAGTCACCAGTATCTGGTTCACCAACAGGTTATATTGTTCATTGGCACTGAGGATGACTTGAAGACTACTTGGTTATGTCGAAGACATTGTTTGGACACTTGGTTTTGGTGATTTGGTTATTGGTCTAATTGAGTTTGCATATTTGTTGTTATCAACAAATAGGTCTAGGTTATGGACCGGCAAGCATTATCTATTCCAGATCAGTACGACACGTTATGGAGATGATTTGTTATTATTATAAATGCATTGAGCCGACATGATGCATCACATATTGATTCATTTGTAATTGGTTTTATTGTAATATTCTTTATGAGCTGACCTACACATTTGGTCTTAGGTTTTGGTATATATGTAAGATCTCATTTGTGAGATTAATATAGGGTATGTAATAAGGTATTACAAGGTTGTGATATTCAGTATATGTGAATACAAGAAGAGCTACACACGTAGACATCATTTTAAGGTTTGAAGAAGGCAATCAGAGCTTAACCGGTACTGAATCCAACATATGAAGATGCTACTTTGAGTAGTACATTATCATTGGATCTAACCATCCAATTGTAGTTAGTGTGACTCCCATTTTGTGATTGAGCAGTGAGCTCTAGGCAGTTGGCCTTTCTGCAGACCCCATTTGTATACACATACTATCTGCAGTAGTATCATCTGATTGTGGGTAAGGTTTCCCACCATGGTTTTTCCCCTTATAGGGTTTCCACGTAAAAATATCTGTGTTATGTGTTGTGGATGTTATTTGTCTTTCTATTTCATGCATTAAACTTTACTGGTACTATTATTAACTGTTAAACTGTCAACCGTCATTAAGTTTGGTTTACTGGTATTATACATTAAGTTTGGTTAAGTTATATTTCGGTTGAAATTAATAGACAACTGATTTACCCCCCCTCTTAGTTGCCTTCGGGTCCTCACAATTGGTATCAGAGCCTAGTTCTCTTTTTGCAGAAGTTTAACAGCTTGAGGAGATTCTATGGCAACTAACTATTTCAGGAAGGAAAGTCTGAAACTTGATGGAACTAACTATGGTATATGGAAGATCAGAATGGAGACACATATGAATTGCATTGGTAAAGACATATGGGATGTTTCAAAGAATGGGTATGTTGGTCCTACACAGAGTCAACCTAATCCACCTACCTTGGCTAAAGATCAGGAGAATGATTGCAAAGTAAGAGAAGCACTTTTGAGCGCATTATCAGATCAGAAAATCATGGGATTATCAGACTGATCTATTGCTAAAGCTATTTGGGACAAATTGGAGACATTTAATGAAGGTGATACCATAGTCAAAATTGCAAAATTGGAATGCTTACGGGTTAGGTATGCAAATCTGAAAATGGAAGAAGATGAAAAGATTTATGCTTTTATGGAAAGAGTTAATGAAATTGTTTTGGGTATACAATGTTGTGGAGGACCCTTAAGTGAAGATGAAATTGTTTCTAAAGTTTTAAGAGAATTGCCACCAACATATCAAATGAAAGTAACTGCTATTAATGAATTGAGAACAATGCCTAATACATCAGTATCTAGAGATACTTTGGTTGGAAAACTTTTAGCTTTTGAACTTGAGGAATTTGGTCCTATTGCTACAATTCAGATAGATTTGGATTTCAAGGCATCATCATCATCTGAAAAATTTGATTGAAAAGCACTCTATGCTAGAGAACTTGAAGATATTAGAAGAGAGAATGAAGAACTTGAAGAGCTTGAATCACTATTTGCAAGGAAAATGCCTAAAGGTCTAGTTGGAAGTAAGTATGAAGGTAAAGCACCATTTAAATGTTTTAACTACAATAAAATTGGTCATATGGCATCTAGGTGTCTTGATAGACATGCAAGATTGAAAGAAGAAGCTAAAAGAACATATAAGCCTTACCCTGAATATCAAAGATACAAATTTAAGAAGGATAGAGACAAATCATGTTACTATGCTGATGAAGGAGTTATTGATGATTCAGATGAGGAACTGACAGAAAATGGATGGGCTTTTGTTTCTATAATAGAAGATCAACCGACACCTACTGTTCAATCGATAGAGCAGGCCCTGACAGCTAAAATTGAAGAAAAAGATGAATGGATCATTGATTCTAGATATTCACATCATATGACTGGCGATAAAAGTAAATTCTTAACCTTTCAGGAATACAATGGAGGTCTAGTAAGATTTGGGGATGATAAAGCTTGTTTGATTAGAGGAAAAGGCACTATATCTTTTGATGGTAAGCATAATACTGATAATGTTTATTATGTTGGAGGGTTGAAGCATAATCTTTTGAGTGTTGGTCAATTAGTTGAAAAAGGATTTTAGTTACAATTCAAGAATGGTAAATGCAAAATCATGAATAGAACTAGTTTGGAAATTGCAACCGGTAATCAGACTAGAGGTATCTTTTATTTGAATAACAATGAGGGCAAGTGCAAGGTAATGAGTCACAAATTCGCGGAAGTCCGCGCATTGGAAAATGCCCTCTTATAAACGGGGGGCCGTTTGTGCTTCGGGCTCCCGAGCCGAAAGGTAACGGGGGCCCGTTTTGTTATAAAACGGGGGCCCGCATTTAAACAAAACCGGGGCCCGTTTTTTAGAAACGGGCCCCCGTTTTGTTTAAAAGCGGGCCCCCATTTTTAAATGACATTTTTCCTTTTTTTCCACAATCCGCCCTTGTTTGAAAACGGGGGCCCGTTTTGTGGAAGTTGATTCCACAACCCGCCACTTGGCTCGGGATTAGGCCCGGGATAGGCCTGGGATGGCCACACCTGAGACATGAACCTGCAAATTCAAATCTCCATGAATGAAAGCACAAATATGAACTTCAGAAATAGTTTACGCGCCTCTAATTAGAGAATTTTTATACAAAATTAAAACCCATTTCAGATTATACTGTCTAGATTCTAAATATGTAAATTTATTTAAAAATTGATTATTTTAACTATTTTTCATTTAATTTATACTAAATCGGGTCCATAAATTTGAAATATTAACTAATTTTGTTAATTTAATAACTTTTTTATTTTAAAGAATTTTGGAAAAAAAATTATATGTCATCAATCTACACAAAATTCTTTTGTATTTAAAAAAAAAAAAAATCAAAAAATGTTAAGTTTACATCAAATTATGTGGGTCGTACACATCAAATTTTTAAAAAGATAATTACGGCCATTAAAAAATTAATTAAAAAAAAAATATTAGAAAAAAAAATACAAAAAAATATGCTCATCAATCTTCAGTGTGTTACAAACCATTTCCCAAAACGGTTTGAGAAAATAATTTTAATTGTGTCAAAAAGTGTGGGTCGTACACATGCATGGTATGGTCCTGAAACAGGCATTTTTAAAACATAGTTTTCAGAACTCCATTTAAAAAGTTATTTTTTATTATGTGGGTATTAAAATAAATTATATATTTGGAAACTACACTCAGAGGGCTATCTTTTATATTACTAACTTTTTCCAAGATTCAATCTCTAAGTGTTTCAAAATTTAAGCTCAAATGAGACAAAATCTGAAAATCAGGGAAAACACTTCCACTTTTTGGCCAAAAAGTGGACTCATCTTCTTGCACTGACCCATGAGAAAGAATGTTTAATTGCGCATATTGATGAAAGTTGGTTATGGCATAAAAGACTTTGTAATGTAAATTTTGATTGCATTGTGAAAATCAGTACAACTAAGGAAGTAAGGGATTTACCTAAGATTGTTAAACCTCACAATTCAGTATGTAAGGAATGTCAATTTGGAAAGCAAGTTAGAACAACTTTTAAGAGTATTCCAGAGAAATCTAATAATGTTCTTGACTTAATTCATACTGATTTATGTGGTCTAGTAAGAACTAGAAGTCTACAAGGAGATAGATATTTTATGCTAATCATTGATGATTATTCTAGAATGTGTTGGGTTACTTTTCTCAGGGAGAAATCACAAGCTTTTGGAAAATTCAAACTATTCAAGGTAATGGTAGAGAATGAAACCGGTAAGAAATTCAAATGTTTGAGATCAGATCAAGGAGGTGAATTCACATCTAAGGAATTTAATACATTTTGTGAAGTGAATGGAATCAGAAGACAATTATCAGCACCTCAGACACCCCAACAAAATGAAGTTGTGGAAAGAAAGAACAAAACTATTTTGGACGTAGGTAGAAGCGTGATATCAGAAGCAAACCTACCTCATGTGTATTGGAGAGAAGTAGTGAATACAATGGTTTACACATTCAACATAGTTCACATCAAAGGTGAAACTGGTAAGATCCCTCATGAACTATGGTTTGGTAATACTCCTACTCTTAAATATTTCATAATATTTGGAAGCAAATGTTACATTAGGAGAGATGATTATATTGGAAAATTTGATCCTAGAAGTGATGAAGGAATATTTCTTGGTTATTCATCTAAGAGCAAGGCATATAGATGTTTTAATAAAAGATTGCAGAAAATCATTGAGAGTGCAAATGTGAAGATTGATGAACAATTTAGAGGTAATTCAAGGTCAATGGACTCTGAACCGGCAATAGAAATAATCACAAATGAACCTACAATGAGTACATCGGTACAAAATGTTGATCCAGTCACACCGACATCATCTAAGAATTCCACAGTGACTGAAGAACAACAACAAGTGAATACACCCAGGTATGTAAGATTGAATCACTCTAAAAGTCAGATAATTGGGAACAAGTATCAAGGAGTTATGACTAAAGGAAGACTGGAAAATGAAGAGGTATATCTAATTTCTCAAATTGAACTGACAACTATTTTTGAGGCATGTGAAGATAAACATTGAATTAAGGCTATGGAAGATGAATTGGAACAAATTGAAAAGAATAACACATGGACATTGGTTCCTCGACCTAAAAATAAAAAAGTAATTGGAACTAAATGGGTATTCAGAAATAAACTTAATGAAGATGGTAAGGTAATCAGAAATAAAGCAAGATTAGTGTGTAAGGGATATTCACAGAAAGAAGGAATTGATTACAACGAAACCTTTGCACCAGTAGCTAGAATTGAGGTAGTCAGATTATTCTTAGCTTTTGCAGCACACAAGAACTATAAAGTATATCAAATGGATGTTAAATGCGCATTTCTAAATGGTAATCTTGAAAAGGAAGTTTACATTGAACAACCTGATGGATTTTCTTTGACAGATGACAAAGATATGGTTTGCAGGTTAAGGAAAGCTTTATATGGATTGAAGCAAGCTCCTAGAGCTTGGTATGCTAGATTGGATAAATATCTTTTGAAACTTGGTTACACTAAAGGTAATGCTGATAGAAACTTATATTACAAAGTGACTTATGATGATATCTTTGTTATTGAAGTTTTTGTTGATGATATCAGTTTTGGAGGTGAAGAAGGATTGTGTAAAGACTTTTCTAATAAGATGTAGAAAGAATTTGAAATCTCTATGATTGGAGAGATAAAATTCTTTTGAGGATTGCAAATTTCACAGACTGATAAAGGTATATTCATAAATCAATCAAAGTACTTGAAAGAATTACTAAAGAAATTTGGCATGGAAAACTCTAAACCGGTAAGTACACCTATGACTACAATTGATAAACTATCATTGAAGGATGAATCAACACCTGTTAATCTGACAAGATACAAGTCTATGATTGGAGGTTTACTATATTTAACAAAAAAAAGACCTGATATTATGAATGCACTATGTATTGTTTCAAGATTTCAGAGTAATCCTAAGGAAAATCATGAATCAATAGTGAAAAGGATTTTCTGGTATCTGCAAGGCACAACAAATCTTGGTTTATGGTATCCTAAAGATGAAAATTTTGATTTATGTGTATACATAGATGCAAATTGGGTATGAGATGTAGATGACAGAAAGAGCACCACCGGCGGAGCATTCTTTCTTAGTAGCAGATTGATTTCATGCTTGTGCAAGAAACAGAGTTGTACATCATTATCAATAGCAGAATCAGAATATGTTACAGTAACAACTAATTGTACTCAGGTATTATGGATTAAGCAAATATTGAAGGACATAAAGGTAAAATGCAAATAACCTATAATCATTCATTGTGATAATATGGAAGCAATTGATATATCTAAGAATCCGGTATTTCACTCTAAAACTAAACATTTTTCTATCAAATTCAATTTTATAAAAGAGAATGTTGAAGCAAAAGAAGTGAAATTGGTTTATGTGAATACTAAAGAGAAAATTGCAGATATCTTTACTAAGCCTTTGCCTAAGGAAAATTTTGAATATCTCAAAGAGCAGCTTGGAGTTATACCCTCACCGATAGAAACTTAGACAGTTGGAGCATGGCATCAGACCGACAGAATTAGCAGAGAAAATATTTTCCAGCTTTGAGGAGGAGAGCTACTTCTTAGGGGGAGTAGTTGGATAAATTGGATAGGTTGGTATTTTGTAATAAGTTCTATGAACTATTTGTATTTGGTTTTTGTATTGCTTTGTCATTTGATGTCAAAGGGGGAGGGATATCTATTGAAAAACACATTATCTTTTGGGGAGAGATTATTCATTGGGGGAGAGATTGTTACTCTCTGTATCTGTATTTTGATTTATGGATAATGATCTCTTTGGGAGATTGTTGGTTTTTGGTTTTTGGCATTTTTGCTTTGGCACTTAGATGTTTTTTCCATCTTCTATTGCCATTAATGCCAAAGGGGGAGATTATTGGTATTATGGATGTGTTTCATTGGTTTTTTCATTGATGTCAACACTTGTCAACACTTGTGAACACTTATCAAGACTAATGATCTTTGGTTATGTTCGCCGGCATGTTCAATGACTTATGCATAATCACCGGTATCTGGTTCACTAGCAGCTTATATTATTCACCGGCACTAAGGGTGACTTGAAGACAACTTGATTATGTCGAAGACATTGTTTGGACACTTTGTTTTAGTGATTTGGTTATTGGTCTAATCGAGTTTGCATATTTGCTGCTACCGGCAAATAGGTCTAGGTTATGGACCGACAAGTGTTATCTATTCTAGATCAGCACAACACGTTATGGAGATGATTTGTTATTATTGTAAATGCATTGAGCCGACATGATGCATCACATATTGATTCATTTGTAATTGATTTTATTGTAATATTCTTTATGAGCCGACCTACACATTTGGCCTTAGGTTTTGGTATATATGTAAGATCTCATTTGTGAGATTGATATAGGTTATGTAATAAGGTATTACAAGGTTGTGATATTCAGTATATGCAAATACAAGAAGATCTATACATGCAGACATCATTTGAAGGTTTGAAGAAGGCAATCAGAGCTTAATCGGTACTAAGTCCAGCGTATGAAGATGCTACTTCGAGCAGTACATTATCATTGGATCTAACCATCCAATTGTAGTCAGTGTGACTCCCATTTTGTGATTGAGCAGGGAGCTCTAAGTAGTTGGCCTTTCTGCATGTGCATACCCCATTTGTATACACATATTATCTATAGTAGTGTCATCTGATTGTGGGTAAGGTATCCCACCATTGTTTTTCCCCTTACAGGGTTTCCACATACAATATATGTGTTATGTGTTGTGGATGTTATTTGTCTTTCTGTTTCATGCATTAAACTTTACCGGTACTATTATTAATTGTTAAATTGTCATTTGGCATTAAGTTTGGTTCACTGGTATTGTGCATTAAGTTTGGTTAAGTTATATTTGGGTTGAAATGAATAGACATTTCATTCACCCCCCCCTCTCAGTTACCTCCAGGTCCTAACAATTTGTAGATGATTTGTCCAAACTTGCAAAACATGTTGTCTAAATCATTAAGTTTTAACATTGTCTAAATTTCAGAAGAAACATCACCTAGTGCAAGTAGCCCATCCTTGTGTCGAGTGTCATAGTTAAGTCTTTAGTAATGTTCCAATAAGTTTTTTTTTTTTTTAAGCTGGATTTTTCTTAGCTAAAATTATGGCCATCATACTACTTAACTCTCATTTTTTTGATATTAAAGAAATGATTATTTCAAGCTTGTCCATAAATTATTTTTCCATAATATTTACATTTAACATTTGGAATATTAAATTCTTTAAATATTTATAATGATTATACTAAAATATAAGCATAAATTTCAATTATCAAAATAAAATTGAATATTAAAAGAAAAAAATGCTTAATATTTAAATTTTAATTAAATGATATTTTGTAGGGGGAAAAGTTAGACTAAGTGAGCAAACCCTAATCCTGCTCTCGCATACACACTTTTGGAATATGAAAGAGCCTAGGGAGGTAACACACTTCATCTACCTTTTGTGAGGAAGAGAGAACCAAGGATTACCTCTTAGGATTTCTATTCCCTTGCTGTAAATGAGAGATAGGAGAAATGCAAAGAGTAGATTTCAATTATTTAATCTAGAGTGCAAGTATAGACAAGCAACCCTAATCTAAAAATATAGAACTGAGAATAAATGATATACTCCTAAAAAGTATAGATTAGGAGATAAATTCAGAGGCACACCTATTCCAGAAATCTAGCTTGCCAAAATGTCTAGGATATGAGTGCTATGTCGCTATCTTGATTCTACAGACTGGAAGCTGTAACTGCCAGACTAAGATCTCAAGACTGCAAGCTGTTGTTCTACCAAAATATACTAAAATAAAGGAGGACTAGGGCACAATGCCTCTATCCCAGGGGTTTTTTCTAATATTGTTAGATTCTAGGAGAAGCGAGAAGCAAGCCAAGATCTGATGTCAGTCATAGATCACATGCAACTCCCCAAGCAACAGATGATCGAAGATTAAAATAGCTGAAAGAAGATAATTCTAATATGAGAGAAAAATAGAGACAAAGAAGAGAATTTGCAGAAAAATCTCACCAATCTATCACTAAAATAGTGAAGGTGAGAGTATAGTGCTTATTATATAGAAAAATATAAGCATATACATCCAAGGGGTGCATTAACTCCTATTCCCCATAAAAAGTGGGAGGTTTTACCTCCTTGGTAAATGCCAAAACATGTGGCATCACCTCCTTACATGAAGACACGAAAGGACTTGAGAAAGTTGGCAAATAAGGCCAAAAGAGGGTGAGAAACCCAACTACCCCATAACCCACTTAGGAAATGACAAAATAGTGGTTATCAGAGGTGGGACAATAAGCCAAAAGAGGGTGTGTAACTCAACTACCCATGTGAGGCAAAGATTTACACATGCAACTGACGTATTTCACCATGTGTCCTCATATAAACCACTCCTATTAACCTAAGCAAGCTTAAATAATATGTGTGTAGGAAAAACAAAAGGCCCTAACATAAGGAAAATAAATAACCTACACTAACACCCCCCTTAAGCATAGCTTAGGTGGGTGAAAAGATGGGTCCTGACAAATGAGGCCATGTTAGGTACCCATGTACATAGATATCCCCTGCAAAAGAATAAGACCCCCCATAAGAGGAATAGCCCACCCCCCCTCTCCCAAATGGACAGAGAAAGAAAGAAGGACTAAGAAGCCCCTCCCAAAGTAGACACTTGTCGCATCCCAAGCAAAGATCGCAAATGAAGGAAATTTCTTTTAGTGAAGGGTTTGGTGAAGATGTCTGCAATCTACTCTGATGTAGAACAATACCTAAGATCAATGATACCTTCTTGAATCAACTCCCAAATTTAGTTCATATGTATCTCAATGTGTTTCATCCTCTGGTGATGAACTGGATTTCTTGAGATCTGTATAACACTTTGATTATCACAAAAGATGATAGTAGGCTTCCTGATTGGAATCCCAAACTCAGTGAGAATATTGTGAAGCCAAATAGCCTTAGTAGTGGCATTAACTGCCCTGCAATACTCAACCTTTGTTGATGAAAGAGCAATTACAGACTGTTTCTTGCTTGACCAACAAACTGGACCAAAAGCAAGTGAGAAGAAATACCCTGAAGTGGAATTGTGATCCCGAGAATCACCTACCCAATATGAATCCGTATATCCCACCAAGTCAATATCCATGCCTGTTGCATACTAAATTCCATAATTGTGAGTACCCTAAATGTAGTGGATAATTTTCTTAGCTTATTTTCAATGTAGCTCATGTGGATCTTGCATGAATCTAGAGACCATGCCCACAACATATGAAATATTAGGTCTCGTATGAGTCAAGTAGATGAGACTTCCAACATGTTGTCGGTATAAGGTGCCATCAACCAAGGGTGAAGAGAACATAGCCTTAAGTTTGACCCTTGATAAAAATGGAATAGGTGTAGGCTTACAATCAACCATGGGAAATTTGGAGAGCATATCAAGTGCATATTTGGGTTGTCCAAGGAAGATACCGGAAGAAGACTGAGTGATCTCAATCCCCAAGAAGTAATGTAGAAGACCCAAGTCCGACATCAAAAGTCTATCATGTAGAGCAACTTTCACTACCTTCATGGTGGATGAGTGACTCCCTATGATCAACAAGTCATCAATATAGAGAACTATAAATGTGAGAGTATCATCCTGATTTAGAATGTATATGTTAGGATCAGAATGGCATTGAGTGAAACCAACTGTCAGAAGGAAGGATTCCATCTTGGCATACCAAGCTTGAGGAGCCTCTTTGAGGCCATAGAGAGACTTTTAAAGTCGACACACAAGTGAAGGATCCTGAACAAACTCTTGTGGCTACTCCATGTAGATTTCCTCCTGAAGGTCACCATGAAGAAACACACTCTTCACATCCATCTAATGAACTTACCAATGATGAGATGCAGCTATAGAAAGGACAAGTCGGATGAAATTCATCTTAGCAACTGGAGCAAAATTCTCAAAGTAATCAACCCTTGGAACTTGGGAAAAACCTTTTGGTATTAAGCGAGCCTTATACTTATCAACCGACCCATCTACTGCAAATTTTGTCCGAGAGATCCCCTCACATCAAACGAGTTTACTTCCCTTAGGAAGAGGAACTAAATCCCATGTGTGATTCCTTTCCAAGGAATCAAACTCTTCTTGCATTGCAGCATCCCACTTAGGAACACCTAAAGCTTCTCGAAAATATTGTGGATCAAAAGATGAAACAATGAAGAAATGTGGAGCCTGCTGAAATTGTGACCTTGTTCTTCTACTATCTAATGGATCACCAAGCCAATCTCCTAGTGACTCAAATGTTTGTCGAGCCCAAAGAGGTACCAAGGTTGGAGAATCTAGGGGAGAATCATCAACCTTTGAATGATGACTATGAGAAGAATGTGAATCCTCACCATCACTATTGCCATCTGAAGTGGAGGAAGAAGACTCCTCATTAGGATAAGGAGGATTAATATCCTTAGAAGAACTGTCATTATGATGCAATGTATCCAATATGATAGTTGATGGAGAAGTTGTATGAGAAGAAATAGAAGAACTCTCCTCAAAACGAACACGTCTCTCAATGAAAAACTCATGTGTAGAGGGATGGAGAAGTCTATAACCTTTGACATCATCTGGATACCCAACAAATATGCAAGAATTACTTTGTGGATCCATAGCCTTATGTTTCTCTACTGGAATGTGGGTCCATGCAAGAGAACCAAACACTCTAAAGTGATTAACTATAGGTTTCCGACCAGTCCAAGGTTGAAAAGGAGTTACCCCCTTCACAACTTTATGAGGAACTCGGTTCCAGATGTAAGATGCATAGTTGATGGCCTATTCCCAATACTGAGGTGCCAAAGACTTGGAGTGAATCATACAATTTTCCATCTCCTTCAAGGACCTATTCTTGCATTCTGTGACACCATTATGTTGAGGACTGTATGGAACTATGTGTTGCATGTTGATACCTTTTGAAGCACAAAATTTTTCAAATTGATTATTAACATATTCACCCCCATTATCTGTAAGCAGAATCTTGATGAACTTCTATTCACCCCCATTATCTGCAAAAGCTTTGAAATCTATAAAATTCTCAAATACCTCAAACTTTTGTTTGAGAAAGTAAACCCATGTAAATCTGGAAAAGTCATCAATAAATGTCAGGACATATCTAGCCCTACCGAAGGATGGTTATGGAAATGGTCCTACAAAGTCACTATGTACCAACTCCAATAGCTATATAGCTCTCCATGCTTTTCCTTTATCATACTTCTCCTCAGGATTCTTAACAAGAATACATCCCTAGAAAACTCCATCAGAAAATCGAATAGAAGGCAACCTAGAAACCATGTCCTGTTGACTGAGTTGTTGCAAGTAATAATAGTTTAAGTGGCCAAATCATTGATGCCACAAAAAACTCACCTCATCTGCATGAGTGAGTAAAACTATCAAAGGAGAGTCAGGAACAAAGTGAGAAAACTGATATAATCTTGATTGATGATCTACTTTTCCCACAACAACAATAGACCCATTATGCATTTTACTGATTACTACTATATTTGGTGTGAACTCAACTCACTTGCCAGAACCAGTGTGAGTGATCTGATAAATAGATAGGAGATTAGTTGACAAATATGGAACATAAAAGATATCCTTAAATGTTCCTTTGCCCACATCAACAGACCCTCTCCCATGCACTTCAACATGAGTGTCATCACCCATTAGTATGGAAGGCATAGAACATGGCTCTAAAGAGGTGAAATCATCTTCTAAAGAAGCCATGTGGTACAAAGCACCTGAGTCAATTATCTAAGAGTTGGGTTGTGAAGCAACAACAACTAGAGCCTTACCCTTTCCTTTCCCCTTACTCTTATCTGTGTCCTTAGAAGATCCTTCTGATGAACTCTATTTGACTGAATCAGGCACCTTGATATTATTCTTTTTAAGAAGATGTGAAAGGTGATCAATTTGTTTCTTTAAACACTCATGTTCATCATGACCAGGCCTCTTACAATAAGAACACTTGACCTTCTCCTTCTTAGATTATTCACCTTTTGATGAAGAGGTCTAATTATCTTCTTTTGAAGTAGCAAATTTTTTATCCTTTTTCTTCTCTTCTTGGTTCTTTTGTTTCTTATCTTTCTTACTAGACCCTTTTTGTTCTTTTGTGCCTTGATTTACAACTAAGGCATGTGACTTAGAGGGTTTTATTGTACCCATTTGAACCAATTTGTCTTTCTCCCTAGAGAAGGCATTTTAAATGTGGTACCCAAGGCACATTTCGTAGCATAGAATACATAAGCAAACACTGAATAGTTAGGACCAAGATTAGAAAGAATACTCAAGATCAGTTGCTTATCATCTTTCTTAGTTCTACACTATTTTAACTGCAATCTTACAAATTTTATTTTAGTGAAGAAGTCTTTTATAGTATCAAAATTGGTTGGATTCAACCCTATGAGTTCATTCTCCAATTGATGACCTCTTATCTCATCCTTCTTACCAAAGAGGTTTTCCAAAGTGGTCCACACTGGATTTGGTGTAGTGTTAGATTCAATGTGAAAAAAGAAGGTCAGAAGAGATTGACATACATAGAGTACCAAAAGATTCATCACATTTATTAAACCATTTAATATTTTCTGCAACATCTTGAGGTTCAGTTTCAAGTCCCATAGTAACACGATGATATCCATGTCTTTTCAGATATATTATCATCTTAGATTTCCATTCAAAGTAATTATATGGCATTAAAAGTGGAACTATAGATGCATCAACGATAACATAACAAGAAGATTGCAAAGAATCAGGAAAAGTGCAAGAAAGAAAACACAAGAGACACCCCCCCTTTCCACTAGTCTCAGAAATCACCCCCTCCCAAAAATTACAAGGTTGGCACTTTATAATTAGTGTGTTTACAAGGATTTTTATCATATTACAATTCTTTTAAGGGTCCAAGGCCAAAAATCAAAATTTTCAATACAAATAATTTTGAGACAAGATCTGAAAAAAATTAGCCTTATAGCTTCTGAATTAATCTCAATACCTTTCCATCAACTATTAGTTTTTGAAAAAACAGAGTTGTGAGGTGAAAGATATGACCAGTTAAAGAGAAAAGAAGAATTTGATACAACCTACAATAGCTAATATAAAAGGGAATAATTTTTCAATTTGACTTGCAATAATGGATAGTTCTCATTTCCAGCTTTTCATCAAGTATTTGTTTACAAAAATCTGATGCCCAAGGCAAAAGTTATGCAACTTTTAAGAAAGGTTGTTGAATTTGTCTGCTAGAAAAACGGTTTAGGCCCTCTTCAAGCTTGATTTGTACAAAAAATATTAACTTTATGGGAAAACCATCAAAAATTGAGAAGTTTTTCAATGCTGGGAAGAAAACCCAAAAATCGTTTTTCCTGAAAATCAACAGAAGTTGGAACCCTAAAGCCAAAATGAAAACAACTCCAATAAAAAGATTTTACTCTGATTTTGGTGAAGTAAAAGTCACTTTTGACTTTCTCAATATTTCTGGACACTCTGGAAATGCTTAGTAAGCTTCCAATATTACCAAAAATCTTCAATCACCCAAATATTACAATAACACATGCATATAAACTAGATTTAACTAGAAGTTATTTTCCTTTAAACTATTTTGATTCTCTAGGGAACATGAGAATGCAGGAGAAGAGAATACTTGGTTTATAAGGAAAATATTAGCTATCTAAAAGTCTCAAATCCCTCAAATAAATCAGAAAAAAAAATGAGCTATACCAGACAACATGACTCTGATACCATGTTAGATTCTGTGAGAAGCGAGACCTGAGCTAGGATCTGATGTCAGTCATAGATCACATGCAACTCCCCAAGCAACAGATGATCGAAGATCAAAATAATTGAATGAAGATAATTTTGATATGAGAGAAAAATAGAGACAAAGAAGAGAATTTGGAGAAGACTCACCAATCTATCACTAAACTAGTGAAGGTGAGAGTATAGTGCTTATTATATAGAAAAATATAAGCATATACATCCAAGGGGTGCATTACCTCCTATTCCCCATAAAAGTGGGAGGTTTTACCTCCTTGGTAAATGCCAAAATATGTGGCATCACCTCCTTAAATGAAGATAGGAAAGGAGTTGAGAAAATTGGCACATAAGGCCAAAAGAGGGTGAGAAACCCAACTACCCCATAACCCACTTATGAAATGACAAAATAGTGGTTATGAGAGGTGGCACAACAAGCCAAAAGAGGGTGTGTAACTCAACTATCCATGTGAGGTGGAGAGTTACACATGTAGATGAAGTATTTCAGCACGTGTCATCATATAAACTACTCCTATTAACCTAAGAAAGCTTAAATAATATGTGTCAGAAAAATAAATACCCCCTAACATAAGAAAAATAAAAAACCTACACTAACAGATATTCAGTCCCCGGAACTATCTATGTGTGCCCTGGCGGTCCTGAGATTCGCAATGACACTCATATCTTGAATCTACACCTATAGCTGAAAATAGGGGTTTGGGTGGCTAAATAGGGTTTTTCCTTATTCAAACCCATGTTTTAGTGATTCCCACCTCAAAAAACATCCAATTTGTATAGTAAAATTTAATGTGTGCAAGAATCTTGTTTGTGTGCAAAATCCTAGGATGAATGCAAAGAATCTAGAGCAACCCTAAAGAGTAAACCCTAAATTATTCTAATTGATAAAGTAAATTCTCTAAATCAAAGATGCAAAGTGATCTAATGTATGAATGTAAATCAAATTGATGTAATGAAGCTCATACAAAGACATGGAAACAACATGAAACCATACCCAACCCCAAGGGAGAGGTACAAGACAATCTTCAATCCCTGATCTCCTATTGCTTTCCTACATCTTCAAAAGACCTTAATTGATGAAAGAATGCTTGATGGATTTTTGATAGATGTTGTTTATTTCTCTTGAAGACTCCAAAAGATCGACTCTTTTGCTACAGAGAAGGTTCCTTGTAATCGCTCCAAAATATTTCCTAGATTCGATTCCTTAGGCCTTCAAATGAAGAAAGAGAGCTCTTATGTATGAAACCCTAGATCTTAATTTAATCTTTAGGCCAACCTAGGATTTGAATTTTCCACCAATTTCTTGGGGTTAAGCATTACAATATCATAGAATTATGCTCCCAGAATTTTGGGAAAAATGTCGGGGACTAGGTGCAAAGTGCACCCGATCCTACCAACTTTTCACCAAATTTTCAGGTTTGTTAGATATGATGATATTAGATTGAATCCAAAAGTTAAAACTGATTTTGAGATGTTTTGATATGTGAAATTAGGCCTTAAAGGTCAAAATAGGACATAATTAGGGTTTATGATTTAATGATTTATTGAAGGAATAAAATGAAAAGGGGCATGCTTAGGGTAAAGGGCCCAACTTTATAATGTGTAAAGTGGTGAAATATAAATTTAGATTTAATTAAATTAATTAATTAAATTCTTCAAGGAGGTTAGAAATGCAAGATGCAAAACAAACTAAGGCAGATGCTAAACCAAGCATTGAATTTTACCACCCTAGCAAGGGTGTACAATTTACAATGTTGCATTTAGCCCCCATTTTAGCAGTCATATGACACTATGTGCATATGCAAGCTAAAGTACTAAAAAGTAAATATTATTTAAAAAAGGATATATCCGTAAGTTGTCGGACAGAACCCCCACGGTATTTGTAGTACACAATTAGGAACCACACCCTACAAAATCACATGTTAGATCACAAAATCACCTAATGCTTACTAAGGAGGGTGATGAAATTTGTGGGTATCTATATGCCTCCCCTGTTTTGTCTTGCTTATTAGTGAGGTGAAATAGGGTATCATGTTTACCACAACAAATTGTGATAAAGACCTTGTTGAAATATGTTCATAACAAGACTTGATTGTACATCCAAGCACTTTATGGAACAAATTTGGAGCAAGAGAGTGAATTCATGATTCCAACGCCACTGATGATGCAAAAATCAGAGCTCCCTAACTCAAGTTATGATAGATTAAGTAAAAATGGTGAAATTAGGGTTTTTAACTTAAACCATAAAAATGAAAAAGTGTACATGTCACAAATATGAAAGTGACACTTTCATTTGTTACTTTTTACTTTTGGCACTATTCACTATAGAGGAGCCCACACATAAGCCATCATGCCTCGATGTTGACCTGAGCGACCCATGTGGATGGAGATCCTGTGCTAGGGCGTGATGACTGGCAGATTGCTCAACTAGTTGAGTTGACCTTCTGTTGACTCGTTGTTGACTTTTCTTAGTTGCATTGGTTTCTACATTAATGATGTCAACATTGAGATCATGCACATGTCCCCCTGTCTGGGCCTTGTGGTCTCCTAAGGTGCCCTGGTCCCATAGGGGCACCATGGTCCTCCCACGATGCTTTGTTCCCACCTAGGTACCCTAGTCCTCCAAGGGTTCTCAGGTCCCAGAGGGGCACCCTGGTCCACCCAGGGTGCCCAGGTCCCTGCTCAGAGTGACCGAGGGTTGCACGAGATCAAGCATCTGATGTGTAGAATAAATGTGATGATGTTTTTGATTACATGATGCTGATCAATGAGTGATTACTGATGATTGGATGGTTTTGTTTTCTAGATTCTTCCCTACATACAAGCACACACTTCTCGCCATACCTTTTGGAGCCTTGAGAGTCAGATTCTGAGGCTTTCACTAGAGGACATGGAGTTGCTATGCTCAGTAGGTTTATGATATGGGATGACCATTCCCTCCATCAAGTTCCACCCTACGATGTTGATGGACTTGATGTAGAGAAGGGATGTAGATACCTCCACCTTTCTTCTACCTATGGGGGAGATGAGAGTCACTCTAGAAGACATGTACAACATACTTTGTATACCCATCAGAGGAGAGATGGTGAGATACTGAGTTGATTTCACTGCTACCCACTATAGGAGAGAGAAAATGTATTGCATTGGGAAAGAGATTCCCGGTGAGACAAAAGGCCGCATTATGGTCAGTTGGCTTTTACATCCCATCGGTGAGGTTCCACTAGTGAGACGGTTGATGATTGCTACTATTACCTTAGCCATGTGCCCTAATGGGTATGACACACACATTCATGGAGGTCTCAATTATGTGGTGAGATCTATGGAGAGACATCATAGGGTATTCTCCTGGGGGAAAAGCATGTTAGCCCACCTCTTTCATGACCTAGGAGAGTACATTTTTGGATAGGGATGCAACTTGATGACCTGCACACTACTACAAATTTGGATACTTGAGCACATCACGTGCACTAGACTTATTGGGGTTCCTATTAACTTGGTTCTAGAGCATCCTAGGGTGTTTGCATATCCTCTTACCCATGAGTGGTAGTTTGGAGACTTTCTACACTAGAGAGTGACCTTTGACAAATTGACAGTGAAGATTATCAGATGGAGACCCTAGCTTAGGATGTACATGTAAGTGGGTATACATAGGTATTTGTTTTGCATTCAAAGGAACCATCTAATGGAGGGATGTTATAGTCACATTGTAGTCCCATTCTACTTCAACTGAGTTCGGCGGTAGTTTGGGTTTGAGCAGTGTATCCCTACAGATGTAACTATCTATATCTGACACTCACATGTGACCACTAGGCCGAGAGCCATTCTGAGGCCTACCAATGATGAGATTGATATCATAGATTTAGATGGGTCAGATCGGGATATTATGATCGACTATAGAGATATTGTGGGTGCCCATCAGTGGTACATCACATGGTGGGGTAGGGACTTGGAGCTATCTTTCTAGCAAACTTCCCTAGAGGGAACCTTGGACCATGGAGACACGTAGGTGATGAGGACCCTGATGCATCTAGGGACCTTGGTGAGGAGAACACAGATGATCAAGATGATGATTTAGGAGAGTAGGAGGTTGGTGGCATAAGAGAGGGAGATAGGGATGGTGATGATGAGGGGGATGGAGAGGAGGACGAGGAGGATGAGGAGGACAAGGAGGACAAGGAGGATGAGGAGGATTAGGAGGTTGAGGAGGATGAGTCAGATGCAGTTCCACATCACTCTTGGGATTACACCATAGCCCTAGATCTAGTGAACATTCCATGTTGAGAGAAGAAGGACCCTATAAGGGGTCCTTATTCTAATCCTTGTCATCGTGTGCCCACTGTACAAAGACATTATGAGCACGAAGAGCCTAGTGGGTCCCAGTTATAGGAGGTCTCTTTCCATGACCCCTATTGGCGAGCAGGAGATCTAGGTAAGGTGTTTAATGATTGTTCTATTTATGTATCTGAATTATTTAGATTTGATGATATAGAATGCTATTGATGAAAACCTCTTTCTATCTCTACAATTGGTGTCCAAGAGTGATGGTCCCTTATCCAAAATTCAGTGATGAACATCATCATGACCGCATACATTCCTAGCTCCTTGCAGATAGAGTACCTATTCATCCCCTTTTGGGTGAAGTTAGAGTTCTGGTGAGAGAGGGAGAGTACCACGTTAGAGAGGTTGCAATGGATAGAGCCTGATCTATTGGCGACTCAGGCAGAGGCAGCCACATATTGCAGGATCATGATGGAGAGGGAGTGTAGGAGCTCCTCATGGAGTCACTCATGTTCCACATCATGATACACACCATGGGTCCACCCCCACAACTATATCATGAGGGGACATGTAGTCACCATCCTCCAGCTGCTAGTCCTAGGGATAGGAGATGACTATATTGTAGCATGTGATAATTTTTTATGTACAGTGATATACATGTTATGACATTCATCAATATATATTTGTTTATTCTTATGTTTTATCTCAAACATGTTATTTTAATTATTGAAACAATGTATGCATTTCTTTAATTAAAAGTAACATATTTGGTAATCAACATATATGTCTAATCTAATTTCCATGTGATTAATTTCTCAATGCTTCATGATTGAATTGATACATGTGTGATTTAATTAAATGCTACCCTGGTGATATAGAAGGAAAATGTGTTAAGATTAAGAATTATATGACTAATGTGATTTAATTCTCTAATTAAACACAATATGATATAATCCTACTTAACACATAATAAATTGTATAACATGCTAGCACATATAAAATATAAATCTACTACAATTTACATAAATGAATCCAAGATAAACAATAAACTAAAGAAACATGCTTGTTAAGAATGAAGTAATGTAGACTAAACAATACAATATCATTTAATACCACATTATTTTAATGAAGATATGCTAACATATTATCCAATTTGAAGAAAGAAAAAGGCACAAGGAGAGAGAACAAACTAGAAAGAGAGAGAGAGAGAGAGAGAGAGAGAGAGAGAGAGAGAGACTAGGCATAGTATCTAAGAAGTGCATAGTATTTATAGGTCCTTCAAGAGGTGTACCTTCCACATCTGTTGTCTTGTAAGCACCCTATTCATATACTTCAACAATGATGTATGGTCCAAGCCAATTAGGGCTGAATTTTCCTTTTTCCTTAGGTAAGACATTCACATTGCATTGATTCTCATAAATTAATAAATCACCTACTGAGAACGAACGTTGAATGACTTTATCATTGTAGCTTTGATGTAGAGTTTTATGATATGCTTGAATATGCTCAAGAGAGTTTATGCATTGTTCGTCAAGCATTTCAAGTTGTTGGAGCCTTTGTTCTCTATAGGAATCATCATCCACTATACTCTTAAGAGAAACTCTTAAAGACAAAATTTCTAACTCCAAAGGCATAATAGAATCAACACCATAAAAAAGATTATAATGAGTACAACTCATAGCAATACATACACTCATTCGGTAATCCCAAAGAGCATAGATCAACTGAGTATACCAATCCTTACCATGCTTGTTCACAGTATTACGAAGGATTTGTTCAATTATACTATTTGAAGATTCAACTTGACCATTTGATTGAGAATAGTAGGGTGTAGAAAATTAATGTTGAATATGATACTTCTTGAGAAAATTCTTCACATTTTTGTTTTTAAATGATGTTCCATTATCCAAAACCAAAGTGAAAGGTATTCCAAATTGGGAAATGATGTTATCTAAGATGAATTGATAGATTACTTTAACAATTGTAGATCGAATAGGAACTTCTTCTACCTAGTTCGTAAAGTAATCAGTTGCGATTATGATGAAAGTATGTCCTTGAGAGGATGGAAGAGATATTTTACCAGTCCGATCCAAACCCCATGTAGAAAAGGGACAAGACACTACTTGAGATTGAATTTCTTGGACAGGAGAATGGATCAAATTGCCATGTTGCTGACACTGATGTCTTTTTTTAACAAACGCAAAGGAATCCTTTTCCATGGTTTTCCAATAATATCCCATTCGAAGCAATCTCTGAACTAAGGATTTGCCCCCAAAATGCTCCTTGCAAGCACCTGAATGTGCCTCCTCAAGAGAAATAGGGATTTAAGGTTTGTTAAGACATCAAAGGAGGAGACCATTATAACCCCTTCTATAAAGAACCTTAGAAAGGATAATGTAACTGTATCTAGGGGTAAAATAAGTGTAAATTGCATAATCAGATATTAGAGAGTGAATCACTAATTGATATTACTCATAAATTACAATGGAATGATGCAAAATAAATTGAAATGAAAGAAATATCTATCTAAAACTCCCTCAGTTGACATAGCAAGGCTTCGATTTATCTTCTCCATTATTGTTGATGTAGGTGGCTCTCAGGTATTGCACTGATTTCCTACATAAGATGGACAATAACTTTGAAGATTGTGATTCTAGCTTGAATTGAGAAAATGGGATTAAATTTATAGATTTTCAACAGAAAAGGGGTGAGAAATAGAACTCAAGTGTTGATTGATAGATAATTGATTTAGATTGATCAGTTAACAGAGTTGATTGATTTGTTAACTAAATAGACTGGAGAGTGAACTAAATAGATTGGCTAGTGAACTCAATTGATTGATCAATAGACTGAATTGACTAGCTGTTTGACTAGATTGATTAGGGAGATGACTGATTAGATGGATTAGTCAGAAAAAGGTGATTGAGAGTTAAAAAGGATGATTGATGAGTTAATTGATTAGACAACTGATTTGATCATTCAGTTCTAATTTTAGCATGTGTTGTAGGATTTTGAAATTGAATCTGATTCTCATTTTCAATTTGGATTTGAATTTGGAATTTCAAATGCTAAAATGCAAACGAAATTGATTGAAATTCAGATTTGGTGAATTGTGAATTTGGAGGAAATGAAATTAATTGGAATTAGAATTTGGGAAAAATGAAATGAAATTAAATGGAATTAATTGGAATTATAATTTGGGGAATTGGAGGAATTTAATTTATTAATTTAAATAATTTAAATGAAATTATTTAAACATAGGAAATTTAATTAATTAAATAATAAAGACTATTTAACTAAGGAAAAGGTCGCAATTAATTGAATAATTAATATTTAATTAATATTTGAGAGTTGGTTAACTGATTAGAATGATGCAAAATTTTGGACAATTAATAATGATTTGAATTGTTTACAAGAATACGTTAGTTTAATTAAATAATTAAAGAATTATTTAATTAAATAAATGAATAATTAGTGTAAGATCGATGAGACATTTTTAGGTGTCTACAATATCTAGTGGCCAGCTTGTGAATCCTATCCCTAGAATTCTTGTTTGTAGAGTCGAGAAAGGTACCATCACTCAAATATCTCGCATATGCGAGTACCACTCATCTGAATCTATAATGCAACAATATGCCACATCATTAGGATTATCAAGAATAGCTGAGGTAGTGAGGTAGTTAATAGTGAATTTGAGATCTACCAAGGGGTCCTCTAAAGACACAAGAGAGGCTACACATGCCATTGCATCAGCATGTCGATTATCTTTTCAAGGAACAGGCTCTATGGTATAAGAATCAAACTTTTGCAACAAGGATATAGCTAAATCTCTATATTGTGATAATTTATTTTGCTTAGATTGATAAATTCTTATCACTTGCCTTATAATTAATTGAGATTATCCATATATATGTAGATCTTTCACATTTAATGCTAGAGCTGCTTTAAATCCAGCTATAAGAGCCTCATATTGAGCAATGTTATTGGTACACAAGAAATTGAGATGATATGATAAAGGGATATGTTTCTTTTTAGGAAAGATTAAGAAAACACCTGCTCCTAATCATGTACGACACCTTGAGACAGTAAAATATAGTTCCCATCTCATCAACCTCAGTAGAGAGAATGCATTCATTAGGAAAATACTTTGGGTCAGGTAGGGAGAAGGGTGAAGGAGCCTCAACCAAGTGGTCAGTCAACACTTGACCTTTTATTGTCTTCTACGAGATAAAATTAAGGTCAAAATCAGTCAACATAATAACCCACTTGGCTAAGCATCCTGAAATATTAGTTTTGGAGAAGTGCTTTAGAGAATCAAATTTAATGATAACATGGACTTCAACATTCAAAAGGTAATGCCTTAATTTTTGGGTCGCAAAGACTAAAGCCAAGAACTTCCTTTCTATTGCAGAGTATCAGACTTTGTAATTGAGTAGAGTGCAACTTATATAGTAACTCAGATATTTTTTATCATCCTTATCACATTTTACCAATAAGGCTGCAAGAGCATGAAGGGAAGCAACTGTGTATAGCAGAAAGGGTTTGAAAGGGTCATCGAGTTGAAGAATATGAGCATTGGCCAAATATGTTTATAAGTCCTCAAATGCTTGATGACAATCCTCATTCCATTGAAAGGTGATATTATTTTTAAGCAATTGAGTTAAAGGAAAGGTACAACCCACAAGTTGGCAAACAAACCTATGAATAGCTTGAATCTTTTCTTGTAAACTTTTTAGTTGGGAAACACTCTTAGGAGGTGGCATGTTAACAATGTCATCTATTTTATTTATATCCACCTCAATTCCACGATGCGAGACTATGAATCCTAATAGTTTTCCACTATCCACACTAAAAAACACTTTCGATGATTCAACTGCATGTTGAACTTGCAAATTATTTCAAAGAATTGACGAAGGATCTTAACATGATCTATATGAAGAATGGATTTAGCTAAGATGTCATCAACATAATCTTCTAAGATTTTATGCATGTAATAATGGGAGATAAGGGTCATAGCACGTTGATAGGTAGCGCCTACATTTTTTAATCCAAAAGGCATCATAACCCAACAAAACGTGCCCCAAGGGGTGGTGAAAGAAGTTTTGAATTGATCTTAAGGATTAATGAAGATTTGATTATATCCTGAGAAACCATCCATGAAGGATAATAAAGCATGTCCTACTACGGAATCTACTATCATATCGATATTTGGGAGAGGGGAATAATCCTTCAAAGAGGCTTTATTAAGATCTCAAAAATTCGTGCACATCCTAATTTTTTTATCAGATTTAGCCTCAACCACAACAATTAAAATCCATGGGAAATAATCGATAGGACGGATGAATCCACCATCCAATTACTTTTCAATCTCAACCTTAAAAAGCAATTCTAATTTAGGGAAAATCTTTCGAATCTTTTGTTTCAAGAGTTTAGCATCAAGAACCAAGACAATGTTATGAGTGACAATCTTAGGATCAATTCCAGGCATGCCAGAATATATACAAGCAAATATTTTAGGGAATTCATGTAACAATTTAGAATATTGTTTTTGTTCTTCTTCATCAAGATATTTTCCTATCTTAATGACTT
The DNA here is from genome assembly GCF_030272615.1 of Cryptomeria japonica. Lineage (NCBI taxonomy): Eukaryota > Viridiplantae > Streptophyta > Pinopsida > Cupressales > Cupressaceae > Cryptomeria > Cryptomeria japonica. The sequence goes on along the minus strand of NC_081415.1, from coordinate 484,520,067 downwards.
TATCTTCAATACAAGGGTCCATCCTGATATCAATAGTGTCACTTATGAGCAGATACTTTGTTGAGGAGCATCTTTCAATTGAGGAAATTATTTAGCTATCTCATCGTTATTTCTTTCTTTCCCAAAGTAAACTTCTGTATTTTAAAAATAGGGAAAATGACGATTATGGTGATAACAAGGAAGGTTGTCATAGACTCCTAAGAATACAACTAAGGAGTCATCAGTGGGAAAAACATCCAAAGCAAAGACACTAGAAGAGTCACATTCAATATACTCTGGATATTTTATTGAAAGGGAAGTGAAAATGACATTAACACTAATATATGGTCTCTTAGAAGCTTTAGTATGCTCAAAAGGATCATAACCAAGCTCGAATGTTGTATCATACATTTCCAAGGGAACTTTTATCCCTTGTTCTTGGGAACCACATCCATTACCATTATATCCACTCTTAGCTAAGATGTGAAAGCCAAGACCATAAAGGTTAGCCATTTTTGAAAGAGGAGGATTTTCATAAAGTGAAGGATCATAATCCTCTAGATCAGAAACCAAGGGATACAAAGTTTGAGAAATCGCCTCAAAATTATTACTCAACAACTCAAATAAAGTGGATTAATTTTTAGGTTATTCTTCTTGTTTCTTATTTTCAACCTTGGGTTCTCTAGGGGGAATCTTATATTCTCCTATGAAAGTAGGATTAAAGTCAAGGGATCCCCAATCATATTCTACAAGAATATTTTCAATAGAGAATTTACATCTTTGGTAGTGGAATTGGTTTGAGAAGGCTCTTCCTCAAGAACATTAGGTTCACTTGATGAATTAAATTAGGAGATGAACTAGAGGTAGGAGATTGACTTGAGGAAATAGACACACTAGTAGGAGTAGAGGTTTTGGGAGAATCATTTAGGATAGTTGGGGAAGAACCAATTGAAGAGGATTTGGATGTTGATGTTTGCAAACAAGTTTGGAGATTAGTGTCACCTAGCAAGTTATATGTTTTATTGTTGTAACTGAACTTTCCTATGCAATGTAGAGGGGACAAATTGCATGCTATGAATCCAAGGTCTCCCTAATAAAAAATTATATGTCAAATTTCCAAGAATCATATGAATAGGTGTGGGTAAAGTAATAGGACCTACCTTAATAGGCAAGGTGATGATACCTAATGAATATTTATCAACATTATCGAAGCCTCAGATAGTAAGAGAGTTGGGCTTAATCAGAGATGTATCAACATTGATTTTATGCAACAAGTTAATGCTACTAACATTAAGGCCATAACCATTTTCCACTAGTGTTCGTCTTATTGCACTATCATTTATGATGACTAGAATCATTAAAGGATCATATTGATGTTGGATCTCACTAATAGGTAACTCATCCTAGGTAAACACAATTTGAGATTTAGGAGATGTGATAGAATCAATCAAGGAAGCCATATTATTAGATGTCACTGTGGATGGGACATTCAAAGTTTTCAAAGAATCTTGTAACATTCCACGATGGGTTGAAGAAGTTTGAATCAAATCCCAAAGGGATATCTTGCCAAGAGTTCCTTTACAAGAGTTTGTGAAATGCAAGGTGCTTGAGGAAGAATAGGTTGAGGATCAAGAAGAGAAGTAGGGATAACTGGAGGAGGATTAGGTTGCCTATTGTTTCTTGTGCTATAAGTGTGGGAAACTACATGATGAATCTCCTTACTTATTTGTTTAGCATAATTATAAGGACTCTTTGTGGGATTTCTTCCTTGCATAGTAATGACAGGTTTATTAGGAGTACTAAAGGAATCAAGACCATATCCACCTTGAACAGTGAAAAGAGGTTGATTGGGAAGTTATGAAGTTGAGGAATGATAAGAACCTTAGAATAGAAAAGGAGGATTTCTATGTTCATTCACATTTATCATATTGATTAATCTTTTATATGTATTGTTTTTGTTTGAAGATTTAGGCAAAGACATAAAGTCATCAAGGGCATCATCCAACAAAGCATGGTCATATCAATTGAAAGGTTTATCTTTTGATTCAAAGGGAGACATATCCTCATAAAGGGAATTTTTGTAGGAAACACTGTTGCTAGATCTAGTGGAGGATTTGATATGAATGTACCCATGAGAGAAATCATTAAACTTATCTTTCTCATCACCATGGAATGGCATAGTATCAAGGTTGATTAGTTTTCAGCAAAATAAAGGTTTCAAAGGATTAGGATTCAAAAAATAATCTAGAGATTCATCTAATTCATCCTTACTAAACTCATAATTAACATAATTACATACATCATCAAAAGTATTAACATGTTGCGAATAAAAATCTGAAATTTTCAATGAAATTTAAACACAGAATGCAAGAAAATAAAGGAAAGCTTTTATTTTCTTTTTCTTTTTCTTCAATTTTTTCATATTTTTTGGAATTTTATGCTTATAAAGAAATGAAAGATGCTAAGTCTAGATATAAGAATTTAATACAATGAAAATGAGATTCAATTTACATCAGGTTCAACAAAGATGTGTAGGAGGGAAAGTGAGACTAAGTGAGCAAACCCTAATCCCACTCTCCTGTACACACTCGTGGAATATGAAAGAGCCTAGGGAGCTAACGCACTTTGGATACTTCTTGTGAGGAAGAGAGAGCCAAGGATTACCTCTTAGGGTTTCTATTCCCTTTTTGTAAATGAGAGATAGGAGAAATGCAAAGTGCAGATTTGAATGATTTAATCTAGAGTGCAGGTATACACAAGCAACCCTAATATGAAAATATAGAACTGAGAATAACTAATATAGTGCTAAAAATTATAGATTAGGAGAAAAATTTAGAGGTGTACCTATGCTAGAAATATGAGCCAAAATGTTTGGGATAGGAGTGCTACTCCTCTGTCCTGATTATGTAGACTGAAAGTTGTAACTAATAGACCAAGATCTTAAGACTGCAAGCTATTGTTCTGCCAAAACATACCAAAATCAAGGAGCACCAGGGTGCCACACCCCTATCCTCAGTAGAACTAGGGCACCACGCCCATGTCCTAGGGGTTTTTGCTGAGATTTGGTCCCCAAAACTATTTTTGTGTGCTCTGTCGGTCCTGAAATTTGCGGCGACACTCGGATCCTGAATCTGCACTTGTATCTTAAAATAAGGTTTTTGGATTGTTATATAGGGTTTTTACTTAGTCAAACCCCTATTTTGGTGATTCTTGTTAGACAATTCAAATAACTAGAAGACAACTGAGAGGGGGGGGTGAATTAGTTGTCACAGACTACCAAAACCCAAAACATTAATACCCGAATAACAGTTAAACCAATTAAGCATAAATAATAATCACAAAATAAATACCATCCACATGACACCAATATTTATACGTGGAAAACCTGGTAAAGGGAAAAACCATGGTGGGAAGCCTACCCACAGTTAGATAATACTTCTACAGTAAGTATGTGAATTACAATTGAGGGGGCAAAAATTATAGGAAGGCCAACATCCTAGAGCGCACTGCTCATCACAAAAGGAGTCTCACTGACAACATAGAAATCCAGACTACAATCTGGAGAATTGTTGAACTGCAAAAGATATCATCTCCTATGCCTGAGTACAGTTTGGGTTAACCTCAATACCAAAGGACTAAATCCTCTTACATAAACCCAATTTTATCTCCAACGATCGACCAAATCCTCTTCCTCAATGATATTACATTATTCGCACATTACATTCCTTTCCCATAACCATATATCCTATTCCATGATGATCTACAATGAGATCTTACATCTATATATACAAACCCTCGACCATAAACAGCCAGGTTGGCCACCAAACAATAAACCAATTACATAATTATAAACCATGTCAGACTTAGACCAAACAAATAATATACAACACATAAGACATCCCAGAAACATATCAAGAAGTTCAATCCACACACTTCATTAAACCGGTCCATAACATAGACCAACTGGGACCCAATATAGATCTACACGCTACAACAATGATCTCCATCTTCCAAGTCTCAAACATGATCATCAATAGAATCCAAAAACCATACCGGAAGCTACACCAATACCACTTATGCAATTCATCGAAGATCTTCATCAAAAGCTCTACCAAAGAAACCCTCGCCGAAACTAGAAGCCAGGATTCTAAGCAAATAGGATAGCATCCGATCACCAAACCAAAACCAACTTACTGGATATGAACATGAGTATCATGAATAAGCCAATTTCATAACTAAACTATACTAGAGCCTATTGGATCATGTCGGATCTAAACCAACCAGAAACTACTAATCCAAACGGGACTAGAAGGGTGTCAGTAAAGCATCTAAACAACTAGTGTTGGCATCAATGATAAAACATCAAAACATCACATAATCAATTCTTCCAAATGGACAACAATCTCCCCCTTTTGCATTAATGGAAACACTATATGTGAGAAACATCTAAGTACCAAGAAATGCCAAACAAGTCTCCCCCAATGGAAGACAACCAGAAATCTCCCACATACATATGTAGTAATGAGGTTTTGAAACAAATACCAAACTCCACCTATGTATGATATCTCTATAAAGCTCTCAATTGTTTATATATCTCTCCTTATATCAATATCTCCCCCCTTTTATTTTTCTTTTAATATCTCTCCCCCTTTTACTTTTTCTTTTAACATCTCTCCGCCTTTTACTTTTTCTTTTCCACATCAATATCTCTCCCCCTTTGACATCAATGCCAGAAATATGACAAAAATATCAAAGCAAAAGCATAAACCATTGAATCACAAAGCTGACTACTCCCCCTGAGTAGTAGCATCCCCACATCAGTACCAGAATGAATAGTATCTCTGGTAATGCATACCAGAGTGATGCCAAACCGCATCAATAAAGTCTCTACCGGAGGGGCAAAAAATCCCAATCTGTCTCTCATGTACTCAAACAATTCCTTGGGCAAAGGTTTAGTGAAAATATATGCAATCTTCTCTTTAGTGTTAACATAAACCAGTTTAACTTCATTTACTTCCACCTTTTCCTTCAAAAAGTTGTACTTGATAGATATGTTCTTTATCTTAGAATGAAATACCAAATTCTTTGATATATCAGTAGCAGAAGAGTTATCACAATAAATAACTACCAGTGCATCACAATCCACCTTTATATCCTTCAACATTTGCTTCATCCATAAAACTTGTGTACATTTAGTAGCAGCAGCAACATACTCAGCTTCAATAGTAGATAAAGAAGTACATGACTGTTTCTTGCTGATTCATGAAACCAACTTCTTTTTAAGAAAGAAAGCTCCACCGGAAGTATTTTTCTAGTCATCAACATCTCTAGCCCAATCAACGTCTATATATGCACATAAAGTAAAGTTATCATCCTTAGGGTACCACAAACCATATTTTGATGTACCTTGCAAATATCTGAAAATCCTTTTCACCGCAGTCTCATGATTCTCTCTAGGATCACTCTGAAATCTTGAAATAATACAAATAGCATTCATTATGTCAGGCCTAGTCCGAGTCAAATAAAGAAAACCTCCAATCAGAGATTTGTATCTTGTAGGATTTACCAGTAAAGAAACATCTTTTCTTGTCAATTTCTTACTTGTAACGATAGGAGTACTTACCTATTTAGAATCTCCCATACCAAATTTCTTCAACAATTCCTTAGCATACTTAGTATGATAGATAAAAATACCTTTGTTAGTCTAAGTAATCTACAAACCTAGGAAAAATTTCATCTCACCAATCATAGACATCTTAAATTCTCTCTTCATATTCTTAGAAAATTCTATGCATAACTTATCTTTACCTCAAAAATAATGTCATCAACAAATACTTCAATAATCAGTATATCATTATCAGTGATCTTATAATATAAATTACTGTCAACACTACCCTTAGTAAAACCAAGCTTCAAAAGATATTTATCCAACCTTGCATACCAAGCTCTAGGTTCTTGTTTCAATCCATATAAAGCTTTCCTTAACCTGCAAACCATGTTTGTATCATCTGATAGTGAAAAACCATCAAGTTACTCAATATAAACTTCCTCATCAAGATCCCCATTAAAAAATGCACACTTAATATCCATCTGATAAACCTTGTAGTTTTATAAGCAACATAGGCAAAAAATAATCTTACAACTTCAATCCTAGCTACCGGTGCATAAGTCTCTCCATAATCAATTCCTTCCTTCTGAGAATGTCCTTTACAAACCAATCTAGCCTTATTCCTTATAACTTGACCATCCTCATTCAATTTGTTGCTAAAAACCCATTTAGTTCCTATAACATTCTTATTTTTAGTTTGGGGAACCAAAGTCCATGTGTTATTTTTGTCAATTTGATCTACTTCTTCTTCCATAGCTTTCAACCAATATTCATCTTTACATGCCTCAATTACTGATACTAGTTCAACTTGTGAAATTAAACATACCTCATTAGTTGCCAGTCTTCTTCTTGTTATTACTCCATTCCTCTTATCCCCAATGATCTAATATTCTAAATGATTCAATCTCACATACCTAGGAGTCCTCTGACTCTCTGTTCCTCTTCTTGGTTCTTCAATTACTATTGAATTTTCTAATATTGTCGGAGTAACTGGTTCAACACTATGTTCTGCTAAAGGTGCTACTGGTTCAGATATAATCATTTCCAGTATCAGTTCCTTCTCATAAACTCTAATTTGACTTCTATTCAGCTCATCTACTTTGACATTAGCAATCTCCACAATCCTCTACAATCTCTTGTTTTAAAATCTATATGCTTTTCTTTCATTAGAATAACCAAAAAATATGCCCTCATCACATCTAGGATCAAATTTGCCAATGATATCATCTCTCCTGATATAACTTTTACTACCAAATATTTTGAAATACTTAACTATAGGTGTATTGCCAAACCATAATTCATAAGGTGTCTTACCGGTTTCTCCTTTGATATGTACTCTATTGTGCTCATTGCTTCTCTCTAGTAGATATGAAGTAGAATAGCTTCCATCATCATTGTTCTAGCAACATCCAAGATGGTTGTGTTCTTCCTTTCCACAACTCGATTCTATTGAGGTGTCTGGGGAGCAGAAAATTGTCTTCTTATACCATGCTTCTCACAAAATTTATTTAACTCATTGGATGTGAATTCTCTAGCATGATCTGACCTCAAACATTTAATCTTCAATCTTGTCTCAGTTTCCACTTTAGCTTTAAATATTTTAAACTTTTCAAACACCTCAGATTTTTCTTTTAGAAAAGTAACCCACATCGTTTTAGAATAATCACCAATGATTACCATGAAATATCTATCACTTTGAAAACTTTTAACTCTAGCAAGGCCACACAAATCAATATGAATAAGACCAAGAACATCATTAGATTTATCTTGTATACTCCTAAAAGAGGTTCTGACTTGTTTCCCCATTTGACATTCTTTACATACCAGATTATAGGGCTTCATAATCTTATGTGTATCTCTAACTGCCTTAGTTGAACTAATATTTACAATGCAATCAAAATTCACATGACACAACCTTTTATGCCATAGCCAACTCTCATCAATCTGTGTAATCAAACAAGTCTTCTCGCAAGAGTTCAAATGAAATATATTACCTTTTGTTTGTGTACCGGTTGCAATCTCTAAACTAGATTTGTTAATGATTTTGCATTTTCCATCCTTGAACTATAATTGAAATCCCTTATCCACTAATTGTCCTACACTCAAAATATTATGCCTTAAACCTTCAACATAATAAACATTGTCAGTATTATTCTTACCATCCAATGATATAGTTCCTTTTTCTTTGATCATACATGCTTTGTCATCTCCAAATCTAACTAGACCGCCATCAAATTCTTGTAAAGATAGAAACTTCCCTTTATCTCCAGTCATATGATGTGAACAACTACTGTCAATTACCCATTCATCCTTATCTTCGATTTTAGCAGCAAGTTCCTTCTCTTTTAGTATCGAAACATCTTCCTTGATAGCCAGGAACACCCATTCCTTCCCATTGTTGGAACCACTAGGAGAGTCTTCTATCGGTTCATCATCAGAATTGGTAATGCCTTCCTCATCCGCTATGTAGCATGATTTATCTTTATTTTTCTTGTACTTATACTTGTTTTGATATCTAGGGTTAGAATTAAAAGATCTTTTAACTCTTTCTTCAAATCTTGAATTCCTTTAAGGACATCTAGATGCAAAATGACGAATCTTATTACATGCAAAACATTTGCTTTTCCTTCATACTTACTTCCTACTGATCCTTTAGATACTCTTCTAGCAAATAGGGCTTCAAGTTGCTCAAACTCATCATCTTCTCTCTTCATATCTTCCAATTCCTTTGCATATAAAACTTTCCAATATTTCTTACCAGTTCCAGATGTAGATGCATGAAAAGTAGGTTCAGTCTTCATAGCTCCAGAAAGTTCAAATTCTTCAAACTCAAAAGCAGAAAATTTTCCAACCAAGGTATCTCTATTGACAGATGTATTAGCCATTTTATCAACTCATTAATACCAGTAGCCTTCATTTTGTAAGCTGGTGGTAGGGTTCTCAGAACTTTAGAAATAATTTCATCTTCACTCAGAGTTCCACCACAACATTGAATTCCCGTAACAATCCCATTTACCCTTTCCATGAATGTAGTAATCTTTTCATATCTCACTAAGTAACCATCAAGTTTAGCAATATTCACTGTAGGGTCACCTTCATTAAGGGTCTCCAATTTATCCCATATATCCTTTCCAGATGATTTGTCAATTAATCCCATTATATGTTGATTAGAAAGTGTTGGCCATTTGGTGGAATTGATTATGTGTTGCATTGATGTTTTGTCATTGATGTCAACACTAGTTCTTTGGATGCTTTATTGACACCCTTCTTGTCCAGGTAGGTTAAGTAGTTTCTGGTTAACTTAGATTCGACATGATCCGACAGGCTCCAATATTATCTGTTGATGGATTTGGCTTGTTCATGATACTTATACTAATATTTAGTTAGTTGGTTTTGGTCTAGTGATTGGATGCTATCCTGCTTGCTTAGAAGATTGGTTCCTAGTTCCGACGAGGGTTTCACCATTAGAGCTTTTGATGGAGATATTTGATAAATTGCATAAGTGGTGTTGGTGCAGCTTCTGATGGAGTTTCAGGATGTTGTTGGTGATCATGTTTGAGACTTGGCAGTTGGAGATCATTACTAAAGCGTGTGGACCTATACTCGGTCCCGGTTGATCTAGGTTATGGACCAACTTTAATGTAAAGTATGGATAGGACCTATTGATGTATTTCTGGGATGTCTTATGTGTTAATATTATTTGTTTGGTCTAAGGCCGACATGGTTTGTAATTATGTAGTTGGTTTATTGTCTAGTGGCCAACCTGATTGTTTATGGCCGAGGGTTTGTATATATAGATGTAATATCTCATTGTAGATTATCATGATTAATGTAAGAGGTCATGGTCAAGGAATGTAATGTGCGAATAATATAATATCATTCAAGCAGAGGAGTCGGTCGATCATTGGAGATCAAATTTGGTTTATGTAAGAGGATTTAGTCCTTCAGTATTGAGCTTAACCGGAACTGTACTCTGGCATAGGAGATGCTATCTTTTGCAGTTCAACACTTCTCTGGATTGTTGTATGGATTTATATGTAGTCAATGAGGCTGCTTTGGTGATGAAGAGTGTGATCTAGGTTGTTGGCCTTCCTGCAAGTGCAGGCCCCTCCATTGTAATTCACATACTTACTATAGGAGAATTATCTGACTGTGGCTAGGCTTCCCACTATGGTTTTTCCCTTTACAGGGTTTTCCACATACAAAGCTTGGTGTTGTGTGGATGGCTTTTAGTCTGTGATTACTGTTTATGCTTAATTGGATTAACTGCTATTCTAGTATTATTTTTTTGGGTTCTGGTATTAAAGTTTTAATTGTTGAATGTTCCTATAATTTGAGACAACTGATTCACCCCCCCTCTTAGTTGTCTTCCGGTTATATGAACTATCTAACAAAAAGTGCACACAAGAGGGATTCTCTTACTCTACAATTATTATCAATCTCCTTATCTAGGTTTTTTGGAGGAGGATTTCCAGATGCCGGTTTATGAGGTGTGACACCATTTTATGTGATCTCCCAAATCTCCTTACCAAGACATCTTAGATGAGTCTCATTTTGAATCTTCCATAATGTGTAATTTGTTCCATCAAGCCTAGAAATATCTCTCTAAAAGAGAGCTCTAGATGAACTGGATGAACTTGAACTGTTAGATGCCATAGTATCTTCCTCAAGAGGTTAAGTTTTCTGCAAGGAGGACCAAAGATCTGATACCAATTGTTAGACAGCTCAAATAATCGGAAGACAACTGAGAGGGGGGGGGGGTGGGGGGTGGATCAGTTGTCACAGATTACCAAAACCATTAGCAATTAAAAATTTAATACAAGAACCCAAAACATTAATACTGAAATAGCAGTTAAACCAATTAATCATAAACAATAATCACATAATAAATACCATCCACATGACACCAAGATTTATACGTGGAAAACCTGGTAAAGGGAAAAACCATGGTGGGAAGCCTACCCACAATCAGATAATACTTCTGCAATAAGTATGTGAATTACAATTGAGGGGCCAGTACTTGCAGGAAGGACAACAACGTAGAGAGCACTGCTCATCACAAAAGGATTCTCACTGACTACATAGAAATCTAGACTACAATCCAGAGAATTCTTGAACTACAAAAGATAGCATCTCCTATGCCTGAGTACAGTTCTAGTTAAGCTCAATACTAGAGGACTAAATCCTCTTACATAAACCCAATTCAATCTCCAATGATCAACAGAATCCTCTGCGTGAATGATATTACATTATTCACATATTACATTCCTTTCCCATAACCATACATCATATTCCAATAAACCAATTACATAATTATAAACCATGTCAGCCTTAGACCAAACAAATAATATCCAACACATAAGACATCCTAGAAATGTATCAAGAAGTTCAATCCACACACTTCATTAAACCAGTCCATAACCTAGACCAACTGGGACCCAGTATAGGTCCACATGCTACAACAATGATCTCCATCCGCCAAGTCTCAAACATGATCATCAACAGCATCCGGAAACCATAATAGAAGCTACACCAACACCACTTATGCAATTCATCAAATATATTCATCAATATCTCTGTTGGTGAAACCGTCACCAGAACCAAAAGCCAAGCTTCTAAGCAAATAGGATAGCATCCAATCACCAGACCAAAACCAACTTATTGGATATGAACATGAGTATCATGAATAAGCTAATTCCATAACCAAACTATACTAGATCATGCCGGATCCAAACCGACTAGAAAATACTCATCCTACCAGGACAAGAAGAGTACCGGTAAAGCATTAAAATAGCTAGTGTTGGCATCAATGACAAAACATCAATGCAGTACAATCAATTCTTCCAAATGGCCAACAATTCCAACCTCAACAAATAGCCAGTCTGTATAGTAAAATAGTGTGTGCCAGAATCTTGTGTGTGTGCAAGATCCGAGGATGAATGCAATCAATCTAGAGAAACCTTAAAGAGTAAATCATAAATGCCTGTAATTGACAAAGTAAATGCTCTAAATAAATGATACAAAGTGATCTAAAGCATGAATGTAAATCAAATTGATGTAATGAATCTCATACAAAGACATGGAAACAACCTGAACCATACCCAACCCAAAGGGAGAGGTACAAGCCAATCTTCAGTCAGTGATCTCCTATTGGTTTCCTACATCTTGAAAAACCCTTAATTGATGAAATAATTCTTGATGGATTCTTGATAGATGTTGTTGATTGTTGTTGAAGACTCCAAAAGATCTACTCTTTTGCTACATAAAAGGTTCCTTGTGATCGCTCCAAAAGATTTTTCCTAGATTCGATTCCTTAGGCCTTCAAATGAAGAAAGAGAGTTGTTATGTATGAAACCATAGATCTTAATTTCATCTTTAGGTTGACCTAGGATTTGAATTCATCACCAATTTCTTGGGGTTAAGCATTATAATGTCATAGAATTATGCTCCCAAAATTTTGGGAAAAATGTTAGGGACCAGGTGCAAACTGCACCTGATCCGATCAAATTTTCACCAAATTTTCAAGACCGTTAGATATGATGATATTAGAGCGAATCCCAAAGTTACAACTGATTCGGAGATGTTTTGATATCTGAAATCGTGCCTTAAAGGTCAAAATAGAACATAATTAGGGTGTATGATTTAATGATTTATTGAAGCAATAAAATAAAAAGGGACAGACTTAGGGTAAAGGGCCCAACTTTATAATGCGTGAAGTGGTGAAATATGAATATAGATTTAATTAAATTAATTAATTAAATTCTTAAAGGAGGTTAGAAATGCAGGATGAAAAACACACTAAGACAGGCGCTAAACCAAGCATGGAATTGTACCACCCTAGCAAGGGTATACAATTTACGATGCTACAGATATATATAACACTAATATGTATAAAAATGTGCAAAAAATTGTCTATACAATAATATGGACTCATAGTTTGGTAACTCCAATCAAATTATGGAGTTTTGTTTGGTAGAGATATCTGTAATGTTGTTTTCCAATATCTATGAAAGCATACTTGTCAAAATTATCTGAATACTTGAGTGTTTCATATTTTATAATGTCTAGGAGTATATAATATACCTCATTGATTGGGTGATAATGTAGGTCACAAAAAAAAAATCTATTGTGAACACTTCTAACGAAATAATTTATACTCAAAAAATTATAAATGCATAGATTTTAAGAGTAATGGAAGTTGTGAAAAATAAAGGGTTCACTAGATAGTACTGCAAGTGTAAATTGTACTCAATTTCCATTTACTATTTCTATTGCTAGAACAAATAGATCATTTATGTGGTCCATCTAGAGATTGTTAAAGGTCTCTGCAAAATTATCATCATAGCTTGTAGACAAGTTGCTAATGCTTATGGAGGTAATGTCATACCTAATCATTTCTGTAGTAGCCTATTTTTTTGTGAATTCTCAAAATACAAAAACTTTTCTAAACAAAGTGAAGAGGGAGATAATGAAAATGCAGATAGGGGAATAAGAGAATACAATGAGGGAATGCAAATGAAAGAAATAAAAAACAAATTTAAGCTAAGAAAGGGAGTGCACAATATCGAAGAGTCAACAATGTAATAGCTATGCAAGGAGATGAATAAGAGTCTTAGATGCATGCAATTGAAAAGAAGAGGATGATAGTTAATTGTTGTGTGATACAATTTGAAGGTTATGAAAATTTGGGGAGTTGAACAGAAGCATAGAAGGGTAGAGAAGAGACATTTTTAAAGAAATTGCAAATAATAAAAACTGCGATGTGCTAAGTTAGAGATTAAAAAGTTTTATTCACAGCATCAAATACCGATGTAAATAAAGGCTTTCAAAGAAAAGAAAAAAAATATAGAAATGAGAATGACATCAAATGCTGGTAATAATTATAATTAAAAAATATTAAATTGAATATATGGATGATGTACACAAAAATCAATAGAGAGATTGAATAAGATTAAATCTTGATACAAAAAGATCAAAAGATATGAAATTGAGTATATGGTGTTCATTTCTAAGGTTGTAGATATCCATGCAAATAAAGTGGTCAAGAATACACAATGCAAAAAATCTATGAAAACCCATATAAAGGATGCAAAATACATAGGTTGTACAAGATACAAATGATTTGGCTATGCAATATCATTAGATTGTACACTATTAGAGTCCTGACTAAGTTTAGACAACCGACTATCGACTGTAAAGATTATAATGCAATAGTGGCAACCTAATTTGATACTCATATTGTTGGGATTAGGTGTTTTAACCTTGGAGTCCTAGCATTCATTATTTAATAATTGATTTATTCTAATTTCCTCAATTGCCATTCACTTTGTGGGTCCTCTTGGTGAGGTGGCATCCTAAATGATAGTGATTAGATGGCATAATCTTGTTTTTAAGGAAATTGCTGTCCACTTGGAAGATTCTACATTTTTGGGAAGGTGTTGTTGTATATTTCCAATTTGGAGTGGAAATTGATTTGGCAATTTCTTATCTTGACTAAAGAGTATTGGCTTGTGTTTTCTATAATAGATTGGAGTTGTATTTCACCAGCTAATATTTATGGTGGAGTTCACTTTTGACAAGTGGTGTGAGGTGAGGAAAGTGCCTATTCCTGGTTATGGGAGTTTCTATGTTGAACTTGCATTACATTGGACAAGATAACCATTTTGGTGTTAGTGCTTTGGAAGTTGCTACGTGCAACATGTCATGATAATGATAATTATATTATTTATGGCATGACTTACCTCTTAGGATTTAAAGTTGGTTTTGGAAACCATGGAAGCCTACTATTTTGTGTTGAGCTTTATAAATATGTGATTCCTTGGCTTATTTTGCAAGACAGGTTGAATATTTTGTGAGACATCGTTATGTTGTTGGAATTAATCCTGAATCTTGTAATAGTGCATTGTATTGTAACTATTGTCGTTGCTGATAATACATTTGAGTTTGGCTTTTGGACTGTGGGTTTTTTCCCGAAAGGGTTTTCCCACATATATGTTGTGTTAGGTGTTTATTATGTTTTGAATATCTTTTAATGTTCAATTATATGTGCATTTGAATCTATAATTGTTAAAAGGTTTAGAGATTTTTTGAATTCACTCTCCTGATAGTTCAGTGTAGGAAGTTGTATTCCGCTACTTGATTTTCTTTCACATATCTATAATTTCTAAGAATGGCATGATTGCAAGGTGAATTCAAATGGATTCGATAATGAAAAATTTAAATAATATGATTCCTAATATATAAATATATATCATGACCTTCGATTCCTAGGTGATCATATTTATAGATTGTATAAAAGAAATTTACGGCTATGCATTTATAGACTATATAAAAGAAATTTATGACTTTGCTATTACAAGTTGTTTAAAAGAAATGCCCACAAAATGAATTTATGACTCTACATTTACCTGAAGGCTTGCTGGACCTAAACTTGATAGTTCCCTTGTGATCAATAGATTCATAGGAATTGATTTACATAATGTTGTAAGCGGCAAACATTTCGGATTATGATGTGTTTAAACCAACAATAAATCACACTCCTTAATTCCAGTAAAGAAAAGCATATTGGATTTAAAATGAACAATCTTTTGCAAGATGAGATCCATCTTACCCATAACAAAATCAATGTACAATTTTCCAAGTTGCAGAATTGAAATGGATATAGCTAAAGTGAGTCCTTAGAAGCTGTAACATTGAAATCATTTCAACCTCATCCGTTACAAAACATTCATCAGTATTCAAATCAGTTACATAGTGTTAGTCTTGCAATCATTTTAATCTTCATTATGTAATAAGACCACATTGGATTTTTTAAGAGCATAAAATATTAAATGTGTGATTGTAATTGCCAGACAATCTTTAATATGTACACAGATGAGCAATCTCTCTACTGCTGTTGTAGAGGACACCTCTTGTCATAATTATTAAATGCATTGCATATACCAAAAATTCATAAACTCTTTAAGCACACACATACGCATCGCTATATAAAGGAATGATTAAACATAACTACATAATTCCATCAAAATGTGAACCCAACCAATAGTGTAAATACCACCTGATATAATGTTACCATTGAAAAGATAAAACATTCTATCACATGATATAATGTTACAATTTAAAAGATAAAACATTCTATTAAGGCATCCAACTTCTACCTCTCTAAATTTCACATATAGAAAATTAGTTATAAGATCATCTAAATATTTAATATGAAATTATTATTTCTTTACAATAAAATATGTTAACTTTTATTTAAATTTATTTCAACATCTAATAGTAGATATTATATTATTTAATACATTTCACATATCAAACATTCATAAACTTTTAAAACTTATTAATATATCTTGTACTTATATGCATATTAACATGTAACTCCATCCAAATATTAACCCATAAATAGCACATGATATAACTATGTCATTCAACCATATGCACGAGGGTCTTATGGTGGTTTTGTACAACCACATCAAGAATACCATGGTTCAACTGAATATTGGAGAGGTATTTGAGTCGGACGAGGAATTGGATGATTTAGATGATGATGATGGTGAAGGTTATGACACATAGGCAAATGTTGAGGACGACCCCCATATCACTACGTCGAGCAAGCAAAAAAGGAAAAATATGTAAGAGGATCAGGGTAAAGGGTTGGCCAGAAGGAAGCAGAAGGGGGGGGATGATGACAGTTGGTATGAGGAAGAAGACGAGACTAAAGATGATATGGAGAGAGAAATCGAGAAGGTTCAAATTCTCTCTAGCCAAAAGCAAAAGAGGAAGATACTAAGAGGTGGGGATTTGGGAGCTAAGAATCGTTTTCCCTTCCCTACCGGTTCCAAGGACCACAATAAGGGCTTGGCTGGGGAGGACACCTCCATGAAGGAAGCTAAGAATGCAAAGTCGAAGGAGGTGTGTCTGGAGGTGAACTTGGATCCTGCGAGAGACAAGGCCCAAGATTGCTCCCATTTGGATATTGACGTTTGTTTCAAAAATGACATGGACTGCTTCAACAAGGTTTTCCTTTGGGTTTGGAAGGAAATAAAAAGCATAAAAGAAAAATAGGTCCAGGAGGCTAGCAAAATCGAAACTTAAGAAGCTATTGGCACTTGTAAATTCAGTTCCCTCCCTGAATGTTTAAGTAAGCTTACCAAGGCTAACAACAATGCAGAGGAAATCATAAATGCCCAACGCAATAGCTTCTAAACGTTGGAAAACAGAGCTGAGGCTATTGAAAAGAGGCTGGAAGGGGTTGAGAAGACTCTCAAAAATATTGGGGAGAAGAGTCATATGATTTTAAAGACCGCCTCTGACAATATTAAGGTTCTTATGAGCAAGCTTGAAAGTGATCAAGGGGAAAAGACCTTCAGGGACACCAATGAGGTGAAGGAAGACACCCTTGAAGATAAGGAGATGGGTCTTGGAAGAAGAACTCACACAAGCACCAGAAAGAAGAAAAACCAAGTAGGGAGATTGAGGAGATCAAGCAGACTGCTGAGAACATGGAGCAACTGGAGCTGGAAGCTGTCGAGTTGCTAAGGAACTTTATCTAGTCTTGGCTTTTTTCTACTTTTTCTGTTGTCTTGTCTTTAGGTCCCGTGTGTTGTGTCTTTTTGCTGCTGGCTTTTTGTTTTCTGGTCAGTTGTCTTTTCTATGTTTGTTGTCTCTTGCTTTTTCAATGTGCTCTAATGGCTATCTTTTCATCTAATGCTATAAAGGGTTTCAGGGGCCCTTCAAAACCTGTTTTCCCCTAATAATTTATATTTTCACTGTCTAACAGCCCATGTATAGGAAATTGGTTAGAGGATAATTTATATATTCACTACCTAACAATAGATATTCTTTTAGAATTATATTCCTCTTAACGAGCTATGTCCCTTTATTTCAAGTTGTTTCGGCACGTAACTATCCATGTTATATTTTTTTATAGTTCGAAATGTGGGCACCACCACAGGTATTTATATAAGGAGCTGAACATTGTCAATGTGAGAGACACGTGAGAAGTATTTCTGACAAGTGCTGCAAGGAACGAGAGTTTGCTCTGATAAAGAAATGGAACTTGTGACGTATTTTTAACTCCGGTGTGAGGGAATATCAACAGTCATACTCATTTGGAGTTTGTTGGGTCGGATGCAATCGAGATTTAGAGGGGCTACTATGTGGCCGCTTCTGGGCATGCTTCCCTTGTTGTTTTTCCACTTGGGCCACTTTATGACTGGCTTACACATTCGGGTTTCGGGTCCCTTGGAAATGCCAGATTTTTACAGCTAAACATAGAATAGCTACTGAAAACAAGGTAGCACAATTTCGAAGACTCATTTGGCGACATGTTCGATGACCCAATTTTAGTACAAGATGAGGATTGCCTGGAGTTCAAGCCAGAAAGGTGGATGAAGAACGATAGGTTTGTGCGACAATCGGATTTCGAGTTTTTAGTTTTCAACGAAGGACCTTGGCGATGCACAAGCATAGAATTTGTGTATTGGCAGATAAAGTGGGTTGCGGCTTCCATTCTTTTTCGTTTCTAGGTATAGGTAAAGATTTTTGATGAGCATCCTGTGCTTCGTAAAATTGGGCTCACACTTTTCATGAAGCATGGTTTGGTTGCAACAGTTCACCAAAGATAAATGGCAGATGGTGGGAGCAGTAAATAATCTATGGAACTATCCTACCCAAACTCCTTTGGCAATAGTAGAAGACTCACTATTTAGTATTGTTGATATACGACCTTCATCAAGACGCACTTCCTGTGCTATATTATAAAAAATACACCTATTTTAGTTTTTTAGTTCCTGCCTGCTGGAACTAAAGCATAGGACTAAAACATTAACCCGTTATTAAAGGCTTCCTTGCCATCCAATCAAATGGTTAGATTTTTTAACAAAAATCTAATTGTAACTATGTCTTATGTGAAACTTCCATATTTTCTAAGACTATGTTGGAACGAAATATTTTCCCTTGCATTTGATTGGCATGGGAGACAGCGTGTAGAGTTTTTCATGACAATCGACATAAGAGAACATATGGCAAGCAAGGTCAGCGTCAAGTAAAATCAGGTCTCGAGTTGCAAAACGTTTTGCAGAGTGCAGATCACACATGTAGGTTAGGGTTCGAAACATGGTTGCATGCTATGCTGAAGAGATAACACTTAATGGCAGTGGGGTCTGACTAATAGTGGTATTATAAATGCAAGGCCCTTTTAAAAACTTCCCAAAGTTTTGGAAATCTGCAGAGGAGCGTGGCGGTTTTGACATATAGCTTTTGGCAATTTCACGGTTCAGAACTATAAGTTATTCCTTTTCTCTATCTCACATGCTTTCTTTGTGGGTATTCTGTAGAAATGCCCTGATTTTAGGCACCCTTCCACACATTGATGTGGTGTTTTTGCAAAGCCTGATGGCTATATTGTTGTAGAAATATGTAAGCCTTGCTCACATCTCACACTGCTCGGTTTGGAGGGATAATTTTGGCAATCATTGTGTCAATTGTTTTTAGCAACCATTTTAAATTTATTTCCAAGCAAACCATTTTCCCTCAGTCAAATGCCTTATCCACAGCTCTCGGCATTCCCAGTCTTGCAAAGCTTGCCCTGACACTTCCCCTTACTTTCTATCCTCAACATTTTCTATAGTAAAAAAATAAATTAAATGTCATAGATACTGTTAGGGTTTGAAATCCATAAAAAAAGTAAATTCATGCTTAAATACTAAATTTTTTTACCTTGAATTTGGATTATCTTTTATAAATCATAATATTTCCAATTATAAACATATAAGTATTTCTCAAATCACAATTTTTCAAATTACAAATTTTAGGGTTCCAGGGTTCTATGTCCCCATCTCCTTTTGGATGATTGCCTTTACCTACCCACTTTATCCTCCCTACATCTATATCCAGAGCTTCATTCACTTTGTCTTATCAAAGAATAAACTAAAGAAATAATGGGTTCATCCTGGCCCCTTGGTCATTTTCATTTTAGCAATATTCCACGGGGATGCATTTCCCCCCCTTTTGGGCCACGTCTCAGAGACGGGCATGTTTTCGGGATGGGGGATGAGGAAACGATGTCTCCCATCGTCCCGCCACCATCACAGGAGCTCCACCGGAGACGACGAAATGTCTTTGCATCTCCAAGTTTCCTTGGGAGACGTCTCAACATCTCCAAGTTTTCTTGGGAGACTCCCAGGCATCTCCAAGTCTCCCTAGGAGACTCCCAGGTGTCTCCTTGGCAGAGCCCTAGGCGTCTCCAAGTTGCATTGGGAAACTCCCAGG
Source organism: Cryptomeria japonica (assembly GCF_030272615.1). Classification (NCBI taxonomy): domain Eukaryota; kingdom Viridiplantae; phylum Streptophyta; class Pinopsida; order Cupressales; family Cupressaceae; genus Cryptomeria; species Cryptomeria japonica. The sequence goes on along the minus strand of NC_081415.1, from coordinate 484,500,209 downwards.
TATCTCCAAGTCTCCTTGGGAGAATCCTAGGCATCTACAAGTTTCCTTGGGAGAATCCCAGGCATCTACAAGTTTCCTTGGGAAACTTCCAAGCATCTCCAAGTCTCCTTGGGAGACTCCCAGGTGTCTCTTGAGGGGCAAGGAGACTTACACAAATCTCCCATCTTACATCTCTAAGACTCCTTGGGAGACTCTAAGACGTCTCTTGAGGGGCAAGGATACTTGCAGGAGTCTCCCATTCGAACACATCAAACTCAAAATAAATTAAAATCCTTATATTGGTTTAATTTTGAGTGATTTGAGCATTTTGCCATTTTTTCTTTTGTAATGCTATTGCTATTTGCTACTCATTATTGTATCATGTAATCATCATTATAGACTTTGTGATATCATATATTAATATGATATTTCAATAATAGAAACCTCCAATTTGAGAGTTTCATTTGTCAAATTTTATTTAGCAATTAGCATTCAAGATATCTTTGTATTTAGATTTAATATTTCAAATTTTTTTATTTTGTAATTTTTTATAATTTCCTATAGTTCATTTGAAATGTAATTCTTATATTGTTATACTTCTTTTCACAACTATTTTTTCATGTACTATAAGTATATGTATAATTATATCAGCACCACCACCCTGTCACCCCCCACCGTCGTCCCCCCGCCATCCACAAACTTAGGCCCTTTGTTTCATCGTTCCCGAAACCTTGTTCCCCCCATCCCCAATGGCCATGAAACTATTTTTTAGTTAGCAATCTGCATGAAAGGTGATATGATAGACTGATAGAGATAAATACATAATAAATTTTTGTTTAAAATTGCACTACATGAATTGTCCTACTATTTACGAAGTTTATGTCTACAATTCTACTACATGGATTGCCCCTTGTGGAGCCTTGGCCGTGTAAGACATGCCTTATTTTGTAGTTATTTTTTAGATCATGAATTCTATTTCTAGATGTTACCAGCATAAAATTTCATAAAGTATGATTCTTCCAATGCGGTACTTTGATTTGCTCATATGAGTTTAGGGTGTCTATAATTTTAAATAGTTATTCACCTCAAAAAGAAATATACTCTAATTATATGAGTTATCAAATTATTTTCCATATTTGTTGTGGAATTTGATAAATCTAATTACTAGCAAAGATATGCTTTGATGTACTTCCCATTTTCGTTTTTTGTTTTCTAATTGTAAACTTTGTTTAACTGTTAGCACTTTAGTGCTTTTAAGCTATTTAATTTTTTTTTTTGTAGTTCTCAAATATTATAACTAAATAAATTGGAATTTCTATTGCCTTTACTACTTAGATTTTGGCTAATTAAGTGTAGGAGGATTATACTATACATGGTGAGCTAGCCAGTGAAGTCAGTGCAGTGAGTCCCCTCTGCATGCTAAACTCATAATTTTGCAAGTCTAGTAGAGACTAGCAAAGTCTCAATACCATGGAACTTAGAGCTATCAAGCTAATTATCTAGTCTTTATAGTGTTTGCCACAATATAGAATTTTTTTGTAAAGCACAAAGTAGTGTTTGTTTTAGCCTCCCAAATAACTCAAGACCAAATAAAAGATCTCAATTGGTACAAATCAATAAAATTACCAATGATAATGTTTTATGAACATATGAATACGGTAAAATAAACAAATGAAAGTCACTGAGAAAACCCCAAAAGTGAACAATTGACTTTTTGTTTATTCAGACCCCAAAAAACAAACCATGTGTTGGCTACTTTAAACTTTGTAAACCCCTTTAATATAAGGAGCATAAAGTTTATAAAATATTTTACAAACTTCACCATGTTAGCCCTAGCAAGAGCATGAAACACCTAAAAAATGACAAAAAAATGTTTGTTGTAGAATTTCATAAATCTAATTGCTAGCAAAGATATGCTTTGATGTATTTCTCATTTTCGTTGTTTGTTTTCTAATTTTTCCATTGATTTCGAATTCCATTTTCCCATTTTCAATAGCCTTTAGGAACAAAGAAAAAAATTGATGCATGTTATGTCTATATTATCTGTTTTTGACAAGGAATGAATATCCATCATGTGAGTGATAACACCAAGCCTAAACTATTAGACTTGGTTTAAAGTCTATAAATATGTAATTTTCTTAAACATAAAGTAATAGTATCAACTCTATTTAAAATTATGAAGAAGCAGTAATCTTCGTTGAATTTTATATCTTTATTAATATTGACTTCAACTTTATTTATGAGATAAAAATATTAGCTAGGTTTTAATAAATTTCAAAAATTCCAATGTGTTTGTTGGAGCTCTATTCACCTTTGGTCTTCAGTTCTGCTATATTGGATGCATACCCAAGAATCACAATATTGTGTTCTTAGTGTTGAGTTCTATTCACATTTGTAGGTTGTCAACACCTTGAAATAAAATAATATTCATTTGCCTCTGCACGACATGTCATCACTCGCTATCATTTGACACTATCATTGACATGCACTATCTGTGTATGGTGAAAAGTGGATAATGGAAATAATAATATTGAAAGACTAAATGAATTCAGCCACAAAACCCTAGCCTAACAACAACAAAGATCCACCATAACATATAAAGATTACCTAAGACAATGCAAATCAACAAAATCAAAAAGATTATACCATCACATGTCCTCTAGGGTTTGAATCTTCATTCTTCCTATCTCCATTGATCTTTCTCGATATATTTGCTCTCAAATTTTATGTGTGCACAAGAGCTCAACAAAGAATAAAAATGTGGTTGATAGCTTGGTCACAAAAAGGCTTGATTGCATTAGATTGATTAGAATTCTAGGGAGATTGATAATGAGAGAAGCATCCTCTTATATAGAAGACACTATAGGAAATGGAGGGATAAGATTAAGAGGTGTAAAAGATAGATGGTCGACTAGGATTAAAGGGTAGGTAAAAGAAATAAGAAAATAATGAGAGGGTAGGTAGTGCAGGAATTAAGAGATGAATGACATGTGTCATAGGTAGAAAAGGCTAATGAATAAATAATTATTCAATTAATAGAAGAAGCGGGATCAATTAAATAAATAAAAATATTTATTTAATTTAGAAAAAGGACAGTTTAAATAAATAAAAGTATTTATTTAAATGAGAAAAGGCTTAGAAGAGGATAAATGAATTAATAAATGAATTAATTAAATAAATAAAGATTTATTTAATTAATAGAAGAATTAGGCTTAAATAATTAAATAAATAGAAATATTTATTTAATTAAACATGACAATTTTAGGTGTCTACATTTTGCCTCTCTATGAGACAATGCAGCTTGTCACGTTGTTTCAAAGAAGATAAGGTAAACTGATACAAAGTTTCCCCAAGACAGGAATGATATGCCCCCTTGAGAGATTGGATGAAAATGCTTGAAAAGATCGCAAACAATCTCTCGATAAGAAAGAAAGGCTAGAAAGGACTGACAAGATAAGATAGCGTGACAAAGTCACGGGATAAAGAAGACGGACATAGGAGACTAGGGCTAGGGTAGTCTATAAAATAGACTACGAGGGAAAACATCCTCATTGTCATCCACACACCAAAGAGATCAGGGTGCAAAGAGAGCAGAGAGCAGTCAACAGTGATGGAATTGGTACATTGATTCGATCGCGTTCATCGATATCAAAGGCCAAGAGATGCAGGAGAGCTAGTGAGTACCACAAAACATCCTTGTACCTTGTTGCATTAATTATTGTCACAAATGCATGTTAGGTAGGCCAAAAAATGCACATTAGGTATGTCTAAGAAAGTGTCAAGCGGGGCAAAATATTTTAAGGCGCGTCTGCATTGGTGCCAAGCGCATTTGGGTAGGTAAGGCATGTCTGCAGAGAATTGAAACACATCTATGGTTTCAAAGGCATCTATGAAAAATTCAAGTGCGTTTGTGAAATGCAGGCACATCTATGCAGGGCAGACACATTTGTAAAATGCAGGGATGTTTGTGTAGTATGCAAGCATGTTTGTGTCATGAATGCACATTTATGTCTTCAAGGTCGAATCGTCAGTTCTATGATAAACATATGCTATCGATTGGATAAGCTACTGAGAGGATACACTCAAGCAGGTCGTCTAGGGAAGACTAGGATAACATATAGGGATAGGATTGACAATTCTGTGATAGAACATACATTGCCAATCAGGAAGTTACTCAAGAAGATACACTTAAGTAGAGGCCCTAGGATAGGATAGAGTGAGGCACTTTGTGATGAATAGGAAGTACCATAGAAATTCACAATTTTGTGATAGAACATATGTTGTCAATTGGATTAGGCTGAAATTGACAATTCTGTGATAGAACATATGTTGTGAACTGGATAAGCTACTCAAGAGGATACACTCAAGTAGGTTCCCTAAAAGATAAGATAAAAGCAACACTTTGTGATGAATGAGGAGTACTACTAGGATAGAGTGTCATATGATAGATACAAGCACTAGGATAAAAAAGCAACACTTTGTGATGAACAGGGAGTACTGCTAGGATAGAGTGCCATATGACATATACAAGCACTAGGATAAAAAAGCAACACTTTGTGATGAACAGGAAGTAGTACTAGGATAGAGTGCCATATGATAGATATAAGCACTAGGATAAAAGAGCAGGACTTTTGTGATGTATGGGGAGTACTACTAGGATTGACACAGTTGATCTGCTTGACTACAGGAGAACCTACCTATACTAGAGTCACAGGAGAGATTCCTTTTGACTCAGGGATTATGACCATAGCTGACATTGGAGGATAGAGCAGAAGTGGAGGCCATGGGATTATGATACATTATGTATATGCCTGAGTTTCAGGTGAACATGGGGTTGCTGACTACATTAGCTGAGAGATTACAAGAGACATGCACGTTTAATTTTCCAATGGGTGAGATTATAGTCACCTTAGAGGATGTGTATAGGATACTGCAGATATCGATCGATAGGGATTTGGTTCCTTAGAATCAAGAGGGAGATCGAGATGCACTGAGACAAGTGTTATGGGATCCAAGACTGGAGATGAGGGCAAGGCATGTGGCCTTGGACATCATGACATTGACAGGATTGGCTTTATTGACAGTACTGGCAGGAGTTATCAGTGGATTCCTCTGTCCAAACAGGACGACGCGAGGGTTGGCTATGGGATGGGAGAGGACTCTGGAGACATTGGTGACTATGCACACCAAGTTTGCATGGGGACCGTGTCTACTGGTACACTTGTATTATGAGTTGCATTAGTTTTTGTATCAGGGATTAGCGGGATTGGGATGTGGAGTGACATTATTGTAGGTATGGGCATATGAGCATCTTCTGGTGATAGGACCGATACACTTTAGAGGCAGGGGACATGGGCGCAATTATATGCATCTGTATGATATGATTACTTCCCAACCATGGATTGGGAAGCTAGAGTACTGGCACCGACTGATCGATGATGTAGACAATGTGGTATGGAGGCCTTATCGAGATTGTGAGGAGTGGTAGGATGATGTGGTAGGGCTGTCATACATGTTCAAGATTACGTATCTGATTGGGTGGACACCATACGTTATTGAGCGATAGTTGATTGATAGAGTATGCAGGTAGTTTGGTAGGATACAACGGATGCTATGTGGCTCAGGAATGTATGTGTGGATAGTGAGAGATCAGGTACATTTAGGTCCATTATTGTCTTATGATCAAGCAGTGGCACAAATGGAGGAGATGGTTCCCATGCCTTGGGATATTTGGGTAGATGTGGAGGATGCAAGGATGGATGCTGAGTACAACACATATTGGGCAGATTATCCATTTTCACTGCTAATGGATCAAGGGGAACCGATAGAGGGGGATGGTTGGGATGATAATGGGGATGGCGGAGGTAGAGGTAGACGATGGAGGCAGGGCATAGTAGTAGTGAGGATGATATCTTGGAGGATAGACGAAGGAGAGGAGAGACAGGCTCATGTAGTCAGAGGTAGAGGTGGATTTCCTTTACAAGTGCCTGCAGGACAGGTTCCCAGACAGGGATAGGGATATCCATAGGAGAACCCACAGGGATAGGGGGAGGAGGGAGGAGAGGAGGAAGATGAGCTACTATACCTGAGAGAGATCTGCTAGGGATAGAAAGATGAGATTGAGGACCTAGAGAGGGATGGGGCTAGGATTAGGAGACAACTGAGGGACACTGAGCGGGAGAGAGATCAGGGTATTCAATACTACATAGAGCCTGAGGCAACACTAAGGGCGGGCAGACAGGTAGCAGAGGACAGAAGGGCTGGATATACCTATTTTCTACGAGCAGGAGAGAAGATAGCCTACTAGAGAGATCTGTATTATGGAGTTGTGCCACCAAGTCAGTGGGCTAGGAGCTTCCAGAGACTATCGCGGACTACAATGACCACTCACTAAGACATTTGGACTAGATTTCCGACTAAGGTTTCTGACAGAGTAGATATATTGTGACCAAATTTGATATTTTTTTAAAAAGTGCCTGAATTCGTCGTAATTCCAACAACAATTTACCATTTGGTTTCGATGAAGAAGGCAATAGCAATGAAAATTTTATTTTTTCCAAAAAAGTGCTCAAGTTCGTCATAATTCCGATGACTACGGCCATTACTTAAAAAAAAAGAAGAGGGCAATTCATTTGTGCATTGCAATCCCGCGTAGGCGTCCTTGGCGGCTTCAACCCCCAACAAGATCAAACCCGCATTGAAGATATTTGTGCATTGCTTGCAATCCCGCACAGGAGGTAGATTCTTCACCTTAATTTCATGTTGCAAAAAATATACCATTCAAGAGATTCTACAACTTTTGCTTGCTTTTATACATGCTAGCTATGCCTGCATTCTTGTGGGATATTGACCAATTGTGGAAGCAACTCTTGGAGTATGAGAGATTCCTTTTTTATGCAAAATATGTTAGGAAATGAGACATGTGGTGGTTAATTGCCCTAGTTTTTAATACAAATTGGTCAATCTCGTATTCATATTGATTATCCAATCTCAGGCCGAATGGCTCCTAGTCAAAGGTGTGGTTCCTTGAATGTGTAATACCTTGTAGGAATCCACTTCTCATAAAACCATAGAACTTTTATTAAGGATTGAGCATTCAATTTTGTCGCAACAATCCATTCCTCCTGTATACGTGTTGATTGATCACTATTGTACGAGCTAATATATAGGGTGGTGTCTACCTCTAGCTGCTGAATCGATGGAGATCAAACCAATGCACAAGAAAAAAATGGGAATGAATATTATTCAAATGATTTTTAACCTTCATTCAGTGTTGTCCGGGCAAGCCTTTCTTTCTCTTGCCAGCTAGCCTAACACACTCGACCCGGAAGCCCTAGGGAGATACAATTGTGTTCGGTTCAACACAATCCTAACCTAGAAGAGGTGGACTGAAAATCTCCAACCACACAACCTATCACTTTGTAATTAACATACAGTATAAAGATAGTCTATATGACCCCCGAACCATTTTCTTACTATCTTAGGTTACCCTAGTTTAGGGTATTGGCAGTTTTTACTAAATCTTCTCTATTTTAGGGTATTGGCAACTATCTCTCCTTTTGCATAGTTTTAGGCGGCACACAAATTCATTGCCTTCTTTGGCTTCCTTGCAGCCTCAACCTCAATGATCATCTTTTGCAAACTTACTTTCTTCAATACTCTCTTCTTTATCCTTTCAAAGTTGAATTGTAGCCACTTAGGAACATCTAGATTCTCATCACTTTGGATGGACAGGTTCATGGTAGTTACAACCTACTTTGGCCTTTGTTCTTCATCTTGTTTCTTGTGCACCTAAGTTTAAAATTTTGGAGGAGTCATCTTGGGGGTGGGGGCCTAGATAGATCCTCTTTTTCTTGTTCTCCATGCTTCTTTGACTCCATATTCTAAGTTCCTTCTGACTTATATTTCATTTTCATGAGTCAACTTATAGTTCTTAATTCAGTTATAGGCTAGTATCTTGTGTGTTGATTGTACCTCTTAGTTTGGTAAGGTTTTGGGTGGAATTTAATCTCTAATTTTGAGGAAAATTTTTCCCTATAAATGTAATTTCAAAATTCATTTTGAGGGTCTAATAATTGATTATTTAAGGTCCAAGTTTAGTAACACTCATTAGTGTGTTTTCTTTCAAAAGACATTTAGCAATAGGCTATAGATTGAATACTTGTGCTTTGCTAGTATATTTTGAAGAATTAATGGAAATGAAGTTCATAGTTTGCAACGGTATTGGTAGTCTTTTTTGATTGCTTGGTATTCTTTTACTTCTTTCATTTTCCTTAGTCCTGAATTAATATTTACATTTATGAAATATCTTCTTTGTTATAATCAATTTGTGCATCTTTTGTGGTGATTGAGGTTAATAAGGAATATGTGAATGAATAGTAGTAGTTGTTCTAGAGCTTTCCTTGGTCTCATTTTCATATTAGAATTGGCAATTTTTGCATGATAAATTATTTACATACAAGGTTATTTCTAGATTTTGTTGATAATGTGGATTTAGGTAATACTGATGATTCATTTTCTTGTAGCCTTGTTCTATCTTTTGCAATTTATTTTAACCTTTTAGCTTAGGCAGACTGAGAAATTGACATTTCAACTTGATTAGTGACATTTTCCCCTTGAACAACTTGATTAGGAAATGATAAATTCTAAAGGTAAGCTAACTTAACTCAAGGGACTGAGATGGTATCCTACCATGAAAGATGATAGTTCTAAGAAAAAGACTGCCTAGTGATATGAAAGTTGATGCAAGATAGTAAGGACAACAAGGAAATTTATTTTGAACTTTGACAAGATTGAATCTTTGGGTGGAAGTTTGAATGGATTAATAGCAAAAAGACATGCTGATGCAGAGAATACAATAAACTCAACCAACAAGGGAGATATTTCTCCCAACTCACCTATTCAATTAGGTGTCAACCCTTCACTTACTCACAAGACCCGTCACAAGGCCACAAGTTACTCAAAAGGATTCAATACCCAAAAGCACACCCATACTCACCAACCCTCACCCAACCATTGAATCACACTCAAATAGGACAAATAAACATGTCTAAGTCACAATCCAACTCTCCAACATTCAATCACCACCAACACCCTCAACCCTTATTCACACAAATCCCCCATCTGGGTCTTCTAATCCCCCCTGGTACTCAACTCACAAAATGTACTAGATATCCAAAAACCAATGTACTTTTGGATACTCTTACAAGAACCACTAAACATATACCACCATGGGTCTTTACCCTCCCAACCACCCAAAGGTCAAAGGAAGATTCACTGCTGCAACACTCAGTTTTTGTGACAATATCAAGCACTTAGGATAGTCACTTCTTTTATGACAGTATCAAGACCAGATCGATACTGGACTGGGTAATAACAGAACCACCAACAATGTATTTCTCATTTCAAATAATAAAGAGAATATAGGGTTGCATCTATAAAGAAAAAAAATGTTTGAAAAGACTATTTCCACCTACTTGGCCACTAGAGTGGTTTTTGAGGTGTATTCAAAGCTTTTACTCCTTTTGTTGCATTTTCACTTGAAATATGGTTGAATTGGCTTTGTAAGCTCCTAGATACTTGGTACATATTCTAATCGAGTTAAAAGAGTCTCAAGACTACCCTATAGTCATGCTCTACCTTATCCAACTACTCAATTAGCTTCCCAAACTTATAGGACATATGGTTTTATTCCTTACTTTGAGTTGAAATTGTCTTGGGTTAGATATAACTAAAATAAGCCATTCCTTCAACTACTTAAAAAATCATCAAAAATACTTCATACTACTATCTACATGTGTTTCTATCCTTAAGAAGTCTAATTTATGCAAGTGAAAAAACACATAAGAGGTCATAGCTACTCCTTTTGACTTGGTAATATTCGTGGTTTTTCTTTGTCTATTTAACTTCATTCCTTGCATCTTACCCACTATCTTGTAGCATACTTTGTTTTCCTTTTTAGTGAATTGCATTTAGTGGACTGTTGTGCATCTTTAAAATAATTTGACAACTTCAGGAAATGGTTTTCCTTCTTTATTACTTGACTATATTATTTAATATGCATGGATGGTATTATCATTTAATTTTCAAGATGGACCTTATATGGATGGTCCTTGCACCTTTTCAAATTGAACTTTTGCAAAAGTCCAAATTTGGAGAGGAAATTCCTACTATTTGTGAATCCACCATTCATCTTTCAAATTTTAGGTCTAATTTCAATGAATAAGGGTTCCCAAGACCCTAGTCGTATAAAAATGAGCCATGAGGAACATCATGAATAAGGGAATGAACCAAATTTGTGGAAACATTGTCAAACCTAAGTACAATTAGGCATGAATAAGGCACAACCACTTAAATTGAGTCCAAACTTAGTGTATATTTTTAAAGAGATACAGCTTATGATGCAATATTTAGCCCCCTCTTAGCAAGAGTATGAAATTATGCTCATTTACTCTTTGGAAAATATGGAGAAACCAAATATTCTTTCACCAAGATATTGAAGAGTCAAGATGTCTACAAGTTTGGAAAGGTGGTATCTCCCAAGACTTATGATATTGTCAATCTACAATATTGAGATAAAAGAGAAGTACAAAGTGAGTAATATGAGTAACATTGGTAACACACATGGAGCATGCAAAACACAAAGTTATGACATTTAGAACTAGTAAGATTCATACATTCTCACTAGAAACCATATCAAAAAGACAAGGCATAGATCTAGGACTAGTAAGATCCTTATATAGTTACTAGGAGTCATGTCAGAGACACATAAAAGCATGATACCCAAGTTAGTAAGATCCTCTAATACTTAGTCATAGATCACATTCTAACAACAAATAGAGACCTAATTGTGAAAGTTTGAGGTCCATTGGGAAAAAAGTTGTCATATTGCCATGACAACTTTTGCATTTCTTGTAGAAACTTCTTAAAAATATGGTTGGAAAGTTAGTTTATGGTGGTTTGAGGTTGTAACACACTTGGATGGGAATAAATAGGCCTTTGGCATGCCATTCAAGATTTTTTCTTAATGAAATTGGGGTTTTATGTGCATTTTTTCATGCTATGTATCATATCATGCTTGATGATAGACCTTTTTTCATGCTATGTATCATATCAGGGAAGAATTTGGTGGGAAGACCAAGCGTTTGGTATTTTGAAGTGGTTGATGATAGAGAGAGGGGTGAGGGGACCCTATGCAACCTTCGGAAGGGTTTGTCGATCAAAACCAAATGAAATAGATTAAATTTCTATGACTGTCCTAAGGGTATTGATTGTCACAGTCATAGTTTTACTACTGATATTGTTTTTGTTTTGATAGAGTTGTGTTTGTAAACCCAAGTGTGGACATGTAATGGAGTCATGAGATGTCTTAAGACTACATCAATACTTAACAATAACATAGTGTGTAGACACCTAAAATATGAAAGGACTACATATTGGAAGGCGCGTGTGATGATGCCATGAAAGGTCTGATATCCCTATGTATTGGACTAAGAAAACTAGTGAAAGACAAAAAAAAATGCATTGAGAAGGCAAAAGGTTGAATTGCCTAATGTTTGTTGTTGAAGTGATGTGTGGGAACCTTGCCAAGTCAAATACCTTGCTGTAGTTTCAAAGGGTGGAAAAAGAATAAGCATTTTATTTACCATCCTAATAGACCATCCATCATAACAATTATTACCAATATTGATGTGTGCGTTGCAAACAAATTTCTAGAGGAAGGCTCTTTCTATTGTAATACCAAGTGAGTGTTCATAGACCTTTTGTAGGGTCCTCCTAGCCTAGAGTTAGGAGTTTGAGGCCTACATAAATTGATTTGGCCTTGTGGCCATCAATGAGTGCTCACCCAATAGGACAAGTCTTGAGACTGACAATTTTGGAAGTGTGGCATTGTTGAGAGCCAACACTTATGTGTGAACCCCATCTTCACGTATTATGATTAGTTGCCATGATACTTGACCCTATCCTCATGGTGTTGGCTCAATTCATATTAGTGTGTTTTGTTGAAGAAACATGATGTGAGAAGTTTGATGCAGAGGCAAGGGTAGAACTCAGTATTTCATATTAGGACAGCAACCACATTGATTAGGCAAGTCAGATAAGGTCTCTCCAATGTTTAGGATATTGAATTCATATTAGACACTCATGTATTACCCCAATTAGACATTACTCAACTTAATATATTATACGAGGATTGCATACCACAAAGCCACTAGATATGTTTTGAGATGAAAAAGAAGAGTTAAATGGTTTTGGGTCAATGATGATAATTTCTATTTTCAAGTTATTTAATTTGGTATATTATAATGAAACGTGATTTGATAACTAACATTTCAACTTCTATATAACTAGTTCTATAGTCCAATTTTCTTGCTTGTGAAGAAAGACCATGTCAGACAATATCAACGAACAACAAAATAAGGAGACAATTGCTAGATTGTGGTCTAACTTGAAAAGAAAAGGTGATGGAAAATGTTATTGTCCGTGCAAAATTTGTAAGGGGTAAAAGACTAGAAGACTTCTAATCAAAAAAGCGAAGAAATATTGTAGGCTGCATGGTCACATTGAAGGTGGACATGATTATCATCCATTGGTAAGTTTTTCATTATATTGTTTTAACAATTTATATACATAATAAATCACATGATGATGAGATCATGATCATGGTTTATTTATGTTTATCAATTTTATATAGGTCGAGCACCCTAGAGCACATGGTATGGATCAACACAACTCGGAGAATATGGTTTTTGAAGTGGATGAACATGGAGGTGTGAATATCGAAGCTAAAGATAATGATCCCATGGAAGATGATGATCATGAGCCAGAAAACACAATTGAAGATGATGGTACAAATACATTGATCCATGACACATTTAGTACTCGCGTAGCTGATCATGATGATGAAGATGACCTTGATGTTGTTCATTATGTCCCTCTACTTGACAAGGCATCTGAGGCCCTTTACGAAGGCTCGCAGGTAACTCTTCTCTCCGCTATATTGTAGTTGGTGAACTTGAAGGTTATGAATGGTTTATCCAACATAACAATGTCACGTATGTTAAGGTATGTCATATATGTCATAATAAACTGTGAATCATGTTGTACCATTAATATTCTTTATATTAACAAATTATATTTTTTTGCTGTAGATTGATAGGTGAGTTTTCATTACCACCATCAAATATTCTACCTCGCTCATACCAAGAATTATCTGTCGTTATGAAAGATATTGGAATGGAGTATCAAGCAATAGATGCTTGTCCCAATGATCATATTATATATCACAAACAACATGAATTTTGAACTAAATGCCCTGAATTTCATATCAGTAGATATCAAACAGATCAAATAAAAAAAAGGGTTCCTCTCAAGGTTCTTCACTATATTCCCATTATTCCATGTATGCAACGATTATTCAAGTGCACTAGCTTGGCACAATTTATGGATTACCATTCACGCAATAGAAGTCGAGATAACATTATTCAAATTCCTACGGATGGTTCATCATTTATGGACATAGAGGAAAAGTGGCCACACTTTAAAGAAGAACCTTGAAATCTCTGGCTTTCATTGGCAACGAATGGTGTCAATCCATTTGGAGAGATAAGATCTATTTACTCAGTGTGGGCTGTTTTTGTTATCAACAATAACATTCCTCCATGGATGTCAATAAAGAGGGAGCACATAATGTTGGCAATTATTGTTCTAGGTATTTTATCATTTAAATATAGCTGTCTAAATTTAATTATAAATATTGCAGTAAAATGGTCATAATAATTATGTAATGTTTTTGTTCATTTGATTAGGTAAGTACCAAGTTAAAGATATGAATGTATATATTGAGCCTCTTATCGATGATTTGCTGGAGTTATGGAATGGTGTCACTATGTATGACATCTCTAGACCAATAGGACAGAGACAATTTCAATTCCATGCGATGCTTCTATGGACAATACACGATGCCCTAGGGCTAACACATTTTTGTGGTATGTTATAGTGTTTAAGTTGTGCATGAACATTATAATTTAAAAAATTATCATATTTAATCCAATTATACATTATCTTGTACGTCTTCAAACAAAGGGAAAATTTGCATGTCCTTTTTGTGGTCCAAAGATGAAATCTCGTCATTCAAAAAGTTTAGGAAAGCAGGTGTTTGATGAGTATAGGCACTTTCTCCACAAAAATCATAAGTATCAAATTACTGAAAAAACATCTTTTCAATGGGAAAGAAGAGAATACATCAAAGCCACAAAGAATGACACCTCACCTGTGGAAGTTGGAATATAATATAATTAATCATCAAGGTAATGCCATTCCATCTATTGGTTTGTCATAAAACATCTTTTCTATTTTGTTTTGTTTACTGATGATGTGATTGATGATCATGAAGGTCGTGAAGGCATAAATGACCACCTTCCTAAGGGACTAAAAATTTATCCCCGACAATTTAGTAGGTTGCCCTACTATGCGCATTTACAAATTGTTCATTTGTTTGATAGTATGCATATTGGAAAGAATATAACAGAGACAATATGGAAAATATTGGATGGAAGGCGTGACAAAGAAATTTTTTTCAAAATGTGTAGTGACATTCAGGATTCCAATCATGCAATGATAAATGTCATTCAATCAAATAGCCATGGAGACCAGATTAATATAAGTGAGCTTCATTGGTTATTAACGGACCAACAAAGCAATGCTATAAAAGAAGTCATACGAAAAATTCGATTTCCCACAGGATTTGCTGCGAACATAAACAATCTCGTATAAAAGAAAAGTAAATTTGGGCCAGGGATGAAAATGCATGATTGGCATACCTTCATTAAGGTAATTCATGTTCTTGTGTTTTTAGTATGTATTTAAGTACTGCAGGTATGCGTACTTTTCATTGTATTATGTTACAAAAAAATGAAAACATAATTTTATAATTGTTTCAGTACGTTCTACCTCTATCTCTCCTAGACGACTTCGACAATAATGTCAAGCAAGTCATATATGATCTTGGAAAATACATGAGGTAAGTACTGATATTTGTTCAGTTCATTGTATAGATATTATATTTGCTATTTGTTTTATTTGTTATGTAATATATTTTTTTGCGTCTCGAATATCTTGTAGGTGGGTGTCATGTAAAGAAATCCATAAAGACAATATAAAATATTAGAAGAGAAAAATTCCTCATTTAATGTGTGAAATGCAAAAGTTTCCACCTCCAGCTTTTTTCAATGCACAAGAACACTACCTCATACACCAAGTTGAGGAGATTGAATTGTGTGGACCTGTACACACTAGGTCAATGTGGATGGTTGAGAGGCACTTGAAATTTTTGAAGGCTTTGGTTTGACAAAGAGAACTTCCTAAGGGTTCTATGGTGGAGGGATATATGGTATACCAGACTATGGTGTACATTTCTGAATATCTTCCTAAGTTTGCAACAAAGATCCACATGGATCGCATTTGGGATCCCAACCCCATTAACAAATTCGAAGGGGAGTACTTGATGGGGAAAGGTAGATTGAGGAAAGTGAGAGGTAATTATAAGATGTTATTGTACTTAATTAATTCTTAATCATCAAAATAAATCGATTGTAAGACGTCTATTTATTTTTTGTACAGTTGGTCGAGAGTGGGATGCACTACATTTGTATATTGCAAACAATCTTGATTGGATGATGGTATGGATTGAACGTTGTCAACATTCTGGATGCACATTAACATGGGAAGGTGTGGCTTCATTGGTTAAACAAGCTCATCGTAATGGAGATTCCAATGTTAGGCAAAGGGAAATTGATTTAGCATATAGTTTAAGAGATAAACAGGTACGTATAAATATATTAATCACCCATATGTTTATCAACTCACAATGCAGTAAATTTTACATGTTTGACATATCGTTGGTCAAACACCACAATGCTATGTGCTGCAATGGTCATAAATTTCGCATAAAAAAGTTGGATGACACGAAGAAAACTTGTGATTCTGGCATCACTACAGTCTTTGAGGTGACAAATATTTCATCAAGAAATGACATACATCCTCAATAGTCTCAAAATCGATACTATGGCATTTTGGATGATATACTTGAGTGTGACTTTAATTCCTTCAAATTATTTTTGTTCATCGTCAAATGGTACAGGCTACGATTGAATAAAAATGATCCTGATAGAACTGTTATTGAACATGATAATGGTTTTATAATTCTAAATACAAGGTCATTTGAACCAGTTGGGGATGAGCCCTATGTTCTTCCAAGCCAATGTGAGCAAGTATTTTACTCAAAGGTTCCATATAAACCGGGTTGGTCATTTGTTGTTGGACATGATCCAAGAGGAAGGCTGATAAAGTATAATGTAATGGAAGAAGAACATACTGAAGAAGTAGAAGATGAAGTGGATGATGATCATGATCAATAGTTTTTCAATGATGATGATGAAGAAGAAGAAGAAGAAGAAGAAGAAGAAGAAGAAGAAGAAGAAGAAGAAGAAGAAGATGGTGATGGTGATGGTGATGGTGATGGTGATGGTGATGGTGATGGTAGTGATGGTGATGGTGATGATGGTGATGATAATGGCGAAAACATTGATGATGATGATGATGATGATGATGATGATGATGATGATGATGATGATGATGATGATGATGATGATGATGATGTTGGCAATGATGACCTTGAAGTTCATGATGATGAAGAATGAAATGTATGAGGTATGTGATTAGTATATTATCTATTTAATATTGACTTCTTGATAGATTTTTTTTTACATAATTAATTCATTATGTTTTGAATTCTAGTGTCATTACATAATTAATTCATGATGCACCTTCTAATATAGAGATGGAGATAGGGAGAGTGACTATTTATGTGACATTTTTTAAACTGTGTTTATTTATGGAAATTGGATTGTTTATTAGCTATGTGATGGATGTTGATTTAAAATACATATGTGATGGATCACATGTTTATGACAATGCATGTGACATTTTTTGAACTTTGTGTTTATTTATAGAATGTGGATTGTTTATTACCTATGTGATGGATTACATGTTTATGATGACACATATGTGATGCTAATTGTGATGCTCAATTACATATATGATGACACATCATGTGATGCGTATGATGCTTATGATATGTATGTATTTATTATTTATCAATTTACAAATGTAGTAATGCTTATGATGCTCAATTGATAGTGTTGATTTTAGGATCCTGCATCATCAACCATTTAGTTGAGGATCCTGCATAGTCTACATAAAGTAAAGGTAAGGAATTAAAAAATTTACAATGATTTTGATGACAACATCTTTTTATTATTTAATACTCCTTTTGTCTACAAAGTCCATGTTGTTCATGTTGTGTACTATGTAATTTTTAGCTAGCATAAGATAATTGAATTACATTGTACAGGACCCTGAACCCCTTTAATGAGGATCCTGCATAGTCTCATTGATGGACAGGTATAACTAGTCAATACACCTTATAGAAATAGTTTATTTTTTTTAAATTACTTGGAAAACAAACTTCCTTAGTTTTTCAAACCTTGACATTAGCAACAAATCTAACACAGTTATCAACACTTGAAGCCCCAGTTGGACTTATTCCAATTTTAATCCCAAAATCAACTTTAGGGCTGACTTCTTCATCAACATTACCCTCATTTGCAAAATTTCTCTCTCATTACCAATTAACTCTCTCATTTCATGGAGTGTAGGTACACCCAAATAGGTATTTGTCAGATCTATCTTCGTCGAGTGAGGAAAATGCAAGAATAGAAAATGAAAGTGACACATGTAGTAGGTCTACAATAGGGAGATCAATAAGAGGTCAAAAGATTAGAAGAAAATTCAATAAACGCATGAAATTTTTCCTTGCTTAAGGGGGGTCATGTTCTTATGATGATGAGACCAAAGGAGACATTGAGGTGCCACTAAGGTACAGACATCTATAGAAATAATGGGTGCCCAAGGAACTTCCTCCAATAAACACCTAATTTTGTGTTAACGATAGGATATATCGCATAGAACCTTTGTCGTTACATGGTTTAGGCTTATTTTCCATGGAGGGCATAAAGGTCTATTAAAATAGAGTTGTTGAATTGATGGAATTTGTTGGACCTTGTTACAATTACAATAATTGGATGCAGATTGTTAAATATTAAAAAAATATGTGTAGGTATGTACTGTCAACAAATTATATACAACAGAAAGATAATGATCAAAGTAAACGAGCGGTTGTATACATTGATGGTCGGCCAAAAGCAACAGGGAATATTGCAGGTTTTATAAATAGTACGCGACCTTGGTCAACTAATAAACAACCCAATTGCATATTTGAGGTGCGCGAGGGAAATTGTGTATTTGTATGTGCGATAAAAACAATAAGTGCAGGTGAAGAGCTTCTAATCAATTACAGTTTAAATCGTATAGATACAACCAAAGTTAATATCATGGGGGTGGTACGTACTATATACCATTTAAATTAACCAACCTCCAATTAATGAATCCAATATACCATTTTATTATGAAGTTTTTTTACTAAGTCTATTGGTTTAATTTCGCTAACATTTTTTATATTTTTTCTTTGTCACAGGGTGACATGGATCCATCACATATCACAGATAGGGATGTAGCTTGTGACTCTTCTACTAAGCAGGTAAACCTCATTGTAATTGTACAAATTAGATAGAAGCAAACTGTTACATTATTATGTTCTTTTTTTTAGTGATTTATACTAATTTTGTAATTGTTAATGACATTCTTGACATAGACAGATGTTCAGGGAAAGGGAAAGGGAGTTGCAATACCTGAGCACCTTTCTAGGGATGTGGAATCATTAGGGTTAAGTGATGATGACCCTGAAGATTCCACACACCTTATGAAATTCTTTAAAATGCCTCTTAGAAAAATTAGAAAAGAGATTGTTGCTTTGGTAGTCGTGCATCCTATTACTGATGAGATACGAGAGAGGGTGGAATTATTGCTTCGGACAGCAAAAAACTTGCAAGTAAGCAGTAATGAAAGCTTTAATTATAACAAAAGTTCAATAATGGTTTATATTTTATTCTCTTTTATGTCATTAACTAAAATATGTACGTATTATTTTTATAGCAATTTATCTGCCCTCATGAAAGTTGTTCCCATGATCAGGGTGTTGCAGGATCTTCAGGTGATGATGATTTTCTTGTATTATCGCTTGCTTGGCTTATCACCCTGAGTACCCAAAACACATCATACTTGATACTATCAATTTTCAAAATAAAGGTTCACCCTTGTTTACAATTCTTGCACTTTTCATATATTTAATGTTTGATATATTTAATGTATTATTCTTTAGGTGTTGTCAATGTTCCTGTGCAAATATCATCACCACCTCATCAGAGGTTACCCTCACCTGTATTGTCGACTGCAATATCAACAACACGTAGCATGAAGACATCCTCTACTGCATGTCATATTGGCCCACCCACTGTTGGTAGATCCCTCTTTTTCTCTATCTTTTGTCATGTGTTTATTTCCTTTCAAGCATTCTTTCTTGAATTCTAATGCCATTTCATAGTGGATTCATTTTTTGCAGGAGGAGATGCACATGAGGATGTGCCAAAGGCGACTACTACTGATAACATACCATCATTTCCTGGATCTTCTTGTATTGCTAGTACGGGAACGTTGCAGGCCACATTGGTGGTGAGCGACGAAGAAATGATTCCCTTAAAGATACAAAAGGTTCTAGGTACTTTAAAATTATTATTATTATATATACTCTAATTGTAATTTACTTTATGATCACTCATTTTGGAATAATGATCCCATGAATTTTTTGCAAACAATGATATTTTCTATAAACATCTTAGTGACATTGCATTGCAGATATTTGGGCCCACCATACATAAAAGGTGGTACATCATATGTGAATAACCCTAATCCACTATTTTGATTTCATATCATTGCTAGAATAGTTTTCCTTTGATCCATTTCTTCAAGTGTAATAAATGTAGCTTCGTTCATTTCTGAATCTAACAGGTTTGTTTTTGCTTTAAAAAGTGGAATGACCAAGAAAAAAGGTTAAAAGATGAATTGACAAACCAAATGGTTGAGTGGTTTTGAAATGACACCTTTGACAAAACCAAGCTCCTTGAAAAAGCTAGCACATATCTAAAGTATGTGAGGGACCAATACAGGACCCATTTAGAGAGGAACCTAAAGTACGAGCGTCCCCCCATGATTCCAGAGAGGGAGTGGAAGGACCTGATTTTGGATGCCAAGGAGAGAATTGAAAGGAAAAAAGGAAATACACCACCAGATGCCAGAAGAAGGTACAGGATACTATTAAGAATGTAATTATTTACTAATTAATTACTCTTTATATTTATATAATCTAACATATTTCAAACTTTTTATAGACTGAGTGACACATCAAAGGCAACCAAGGCAAGACAAGAAAAGCACGGGCAGCACAAAGTCGGCTTTGGTGGTTACATGAAACTTGTTGCACAAATTGTAAGTATCTCATGTAAACGAAATATTGCATCAAAATATTAATAAATTGCTAACATTTTTTTTATCAAACAATGCAAGCAAAATTCACAGTACCAAGGAAAAATGCAGGGCTCTAGATTCAATAGAGTGCCCACAGAAGATGACAAGAGAATTGCCTACTAGCAAGGCTATTCAGTCGTGGCTGATCGGCTACGAGAATTGAGTGGCCATACACAACATTCGAGTGCATCTGTCACATAGGTAAATATGCTAAATGAAAATTGTTTCAAATTGAATACTTTACCAATAATCTAATTGATGTTGAGTTCCAACATAAAGTGACTATATTTATTTTAAATAAGCAAGCAATGATAACAATGTGCATGACATTGGAATGCAGCATGCTAATCATGAAACACCACCTACACATGAAGGTTCAGATGTGCATCCCAGTAGTGGAGGTATTCATTTGCTATTCAAATTTATTTATTTAGCTATTAATACAATTAAACATCTTAATTTGTAATTAGAGTAGTAATTAATGTAACCTTTTTTGTTAATATTTTAGAGCATGTAGTCGGTGGTGACCAAGTGGAGCATGATCTGGGTACACAACATCAGGAACGCGATGTTCCCCACTCAGGTAAAGAGGACCACTGTTATTCCTTTAAACAAATATAATTGCAATTGGTGTTCAGCATTAATGTAACCTTTAGTATTTCAACTCCAAATGATCTAGAGGGTGTTCACCATGATGAGGTTGAGGCTACACAAAATGATGTGGCCCCATCAGGTAAAGAGCACAACAGTTATGTTCTCTAAATTAATGAAATACTCGTAACAATAATTTTATTTTTTTTGAATTTAACCCATTTCTTTGTTATTGCAGAGGACCCCCCTTCACTTTAGTGTCCTCATCCTCAGTATAGGACTAGGCATACATAGAGATCACGAGCAGTTGGCGGAACATCTACAGAGGGGGAAAATGATGAAGAAACCGATGATCCACTTAGTCTTTTCATAGCTTCAAAGAAAAAAGAAAAAAAGAAATGATTGTAATCTAACTTATTTGATAATGACTAATTTTTATGTGTTAGTGAATGTAATTATGTGCTAATTAAAGGTTATGGATGATATGTGTTAATTAATATTGATGAATGTTGCATGTTAATTAATGTTAATAAATGTTATGTGTTAATGAACGTTATGTGATATTAATGAAGCAATGCTATATTTTATTAATGGTTGAAAGAATGAATGAATGAATGTTATAACATGTTAAAGGGGAATTTAGAGTGATGTTAGGGGGGGTGGAGGGGCCAAATGAGCTTCCACCTTCACGTGGTTGGCCCTGTTAAGTAGAGAATATTAAAATATTCTCGAAACCAAGCGAATCTCAACAAGATAACACACTTTTCAATATTTCATTATGTTGCATAGTTAATATTATTGAATAATGTATATTGAATCTTAATTGCAGGGTCCAACAGAGCCAACACGAACAACAACACCACACGTTGCTAGGTATAATGAACTCCCATAGTGTCTTGTCTGTACACGAACAATATGAGTTGCTTCTAGTTTTGATATCCAAGGCGGGACTGCAAAAGTTATGAATATGCCTCATCCTTGTAAGTTTTTTTATTACTTGTAAGTCATGAATAGTGCTCTTTAGTTGATTTAAATCATTTCAATGAATGCAAATCTTGATTATTATAAAGTGATATCTTCACTATCAATATCAATTCCAAATTGAAACCCTTTCAGTGCATGCATGTTGTTTGCCAAAATGCCATCTCAAAAGTATCAGCAAACAAACATTGGCATTCACAAAATCAAGAAAGACAAACTGAAAATTAGCAGTAGAGCATTCAAGTAAACTATTTGTCAAGAAGCATAGTTGAAAAGGTGCAAAAGAAATTGATTTCAAAACAGGGGTAGACAATTATAAATTGGCAACTTGGCATCACTTCTCTTCTTACTTCTCCTCAACCCTCTGGCTTTGCACTCTCACTTTTTCACCTGGCACCTGCAACTGTCACTCTCACATTCACAGTTGTCATCTTCTTGCTCTTTGTTTTTGTGAGTTGAAACAAAAATAGGAGGCAATTTTATTAAGTTGGTGGGGTTTGGGTGGGGCCTATAGGCTATGAGGGTTTAACCTTCGGCATGGAGTTTGATAAAAAGTTTTGATTTTTTTAAATCACTTATGGGTTGTTTGGCCATGGGAGATGCTTGGATGTCCCTGAGATGGTCAGGAGGCTCTTGGGAGTCCCTCAAATGTCTCAAGGAAGTCCTAGAGATGTCCCAAAGATGATGGCATTGGATTGCATTGGGGCAGCAGGGGGGCGTCCCATCCAAGTCCCTATA
Source organism: Cryptomeria japonica (assembly GCF_030272615.1). NCBI lineage: Eukaryota > Viridiplantae > Streptophyta > Pinopsida > Cupressales > Cupressaceae > Cryptomeria > Cryptomeria japonica. The sequence continues at coordinate 484,477,379 of NC_081415.1, read as the reverse complement.
TTCTGAAGGTGTCCCCATTTCAAAAACAAACAGTTTTGGGGGAGGAAATGTCCTTGTGGAACACTGGCTCCAATACATACGTCTTGGTATGATTTTTTAAATAAGACACCAGAATTAATAAAAGAATATCTTTAGAATCTATATTAATCAATAAAAGATGTTTCTAATTCAATGTATGTACCAAACCCTATTACCAACAATATAACAGCCCTAGCCTACAAATTGGGCTGGTTAATTTTCTCCAATCAAACAAACATGTAATCACTCCATAAACTAGGTACATTAAGCACACATCAAATTATAAAATAACTAACTTTGATACATCAATATGTGAAAGTTTAATGACCTAGATATTAGGACTGTAAAATACTATATCGTATCCTAATTCCTAAAATAACCCTTTTTGTGTGATGTGTGAAGTACAATACACAACTAGGAATTGTGTTGAGTCAAATGCAAAATCGGTACTAACCATGGAAGCTGAGGATAAATCATGAACAACATATCTGAAGCAACATAGGAATGACTGAAGTGTAGATGAATGCTAGGAAATAAAGTAGAAAATAATGCGAAATTAGGTAAGAAACTAGGTGACAATAAACCATGAACAACTTGAAATAATCTATAATTAATGATCTATGTGATCCATCAACCTGTGACTATGAAACATAATCTGCAGATAGTAAACTTGTAGACCATTAAGAACAAGAAGAAACTTGTTAGTAGATCTTCCATTTCTTGTCAATCGATCATCAAAGAACTTGTGATATGCCATGCACCATGTATGTCGTATACCATATCTATATACAAACATTTTGTATCGGGTAAACTACATTTATTGATTCATTGAACTTGTTTTGCTTGGATCCAAACACCATGGAAACATAACCATTAATCCTAATAACCTGTGAACCATGGAGTGCAAACTAAATGGAATCATGTCCAAAATTTTGGTTAAAACAATCTAGGGAAAATAGTGGGATTCCAATTATCCATCTCAAAACACCATCATTGAAACTTCCATGTTCAATATACAGAAAAAACTCTGTTTTTTAAACCATTTTACTCATCAATATATATTTTTGCTAAATAAAAGTTGGATTTATATTAAAAGAGCTAAATATTACAAAACCATATCAGCACAGTTTATATCCCTATCATTTATCACTATTTCTTTTTGAGAGATTGCTACATTTTTCCAGTGGCAGTGTTGTAGTGTTGATTAATGTGCTACATCATAATGTGATCAACTTAAAAGAAGTACTAAATTTTACCTGATATTTATTTTAAATTGAGGGGTGAATTAGCTATATCCTCTAAACCAAGCATTATTTTATCATATTTATTGTCAGCATTCCTTCAATACCTGTTTGTGAATATTTAGGATGACATGAATAACATCCTCCCCTTTGTACAAAATTATTGATTACATGAAATGGATTTTTTATGTGATTTTGCAATATACCATGGTTGTATATGTTTATATGTAAAGTTATGAATCCAAAATTGTCAAATAGATGTTACATAGATAACAGTCTTTACTTATTGCTATCTATTATAGACAATGGAAAAGTTTCCATTGTCCTTTAATTCTCGTATACATTACTTAAACCCAGTCTATGTGTCTTTATGGTCGAAGTCATGGAATTTCAACAATTTAATTCTTAGTATATAGCAATAGCCTATTAGCAAGCTGACTCTAGCGAAGACAAATTTGAAAGAATTCATAAAACAAGAGTTGTCAATGACATATACTGACGCTTGAGTTTTATGTTTCTTTTGTTATAGGCTCCTTTGATGTAAGGGATAAAGAGGATCGATGGATACGAAGATGGCTTAAGAAGGGGGATATGATTATCCTCCTAGGAGGAATCTATCATCGATTTACCCTCGACACAAATAACTACATTAACGTAAATGCCCTTTTATCTCAAGGATACTCATTATAAATCATTTCTTATATGAACTAGAGGATATTATTATTGTTTCTTTGACTTTTATCCCAGATCCTGAGGCTTTTCTAGGGTGAGCCAGTCTAGACAACATACAATCATCCTTGTGAGGAGCATCTTGCTAGGTAAGAACCCTAATACTTGTAAGACCAAGATGAGAATTTCAATTTGATTGTTTTCAAGAAAACCTGAACATTGTAGTTTTACATATAAAAATGACATATTTTTGTGATGGCATGTTCCAATATGTATTTTATTTAAATGAGAAAAGACATAGAAGAGGATAAATGAATTAATTAAATAAATAAAGATTTATTTAATTAATAGAAGAATTAGGCTTAAATGATTAAATAAATAAAAAATATTTATTTAATTAAACAAGACAATTTTAGGTGTCTACACTATTCATTGTAAGTATTGCAGTGCTAGCACACAACCTTCATGCCACCACAACATAGTGTGCACTTTGAGTGCAGAAGAAAGCAATATCAATTTCTCTCTACAAGGACATATTCTTCAATAAAATTTCCCTAAGATCACAAAAATAATATATGAACAATACCAACAAGACATTTCACCAATGATATTTATGTTGTGCAAATCGTAAGTCTATGGCACATTCACCTTAGTTGTAAACAACACTGTTATTGACATCTATGGCACATTCACCTTAGTTGTAAACAACACTGTTATTGACATTGTTAAACTATAGGAAGTTTGTAATCCACAACAATTAAACTACTATTTTTCCTACCTTTTTTGCATAGCTTAATTGTATTTTTGTATATGTCAACAGAATATGTTTTCTGGTGTCTGTTCCTCAAGCACGTGATATTATAGTTTCTTATGTAACACTTCATTTATATACTCAGCTAAAACTCTAAGGCCTAATAAACAATACTATCTATGTTTCAGTGTCTTCCTCTATTATATGAAAACTTTCTTGTTCTGAATGCATTTCATTACATGGACTCAAAATTTCGCTATCTATGTTGTAGTGTCTTTCTTTATTATATCAAAACTCCATTAATTCTTAATGCTTGTAATGGATTGGTTACAAATTAAAGTTTTTGATAGGTTAGCACGTGGTACTGTCTGTAGACATGATTACATGATTTATTATTAGGATTTTCAAAGCAATTGTTCAAGTGGTTATTGTCAACAATCCTCAACTCAGTTTTGTACTATTTTCTAGGTCACTCTTTGTAATGAAAAGAAGATAATCTTTTCAAATCTCTTTCAACTGGCACTGGTATCTACTCTAGGTCATCCTTATACATTGCTATTTAGTACTTTGTAGTGGCTTTTGCGGCATTCCAATAGAATCGACAACCATTGATTTACTATTTCCCACTCTTTTATCGCCTTCACGGAAAAAAACTTGCTTTGTTATTTTTGCCTACAGAATGATGATGTCTGATTTTAATTTTCCCGTGAACTGCCTCAACACCTATGCTTTGTTATATTATATGGTATTACATAATGAGTTTCTTTGGCACTTTCTACTCTAGATACAAAGTTGATCATGTGTCTACTTGAGGTCTCCTAATTTTTGTTGTGTTTTCCTCTCTTTCATCGTTCACTTTCCTTTCATCCATCTTGTCTCTTGAATACACTGTATACCCCTGTTTCCCATTCTCTCACTCCTGATTAAAAAACAAGCATGCTTCCATGAAAGATTTCATTCATTATTTGTTGGATATAGTAACTTTAGCAATTGCCACAAGAAAACTGTCCTTCCTTTATTTAATGTAAATGTCTAGCATCCCTTATTAAATTAAATAGTCTCTCACAAAAAACCTTGCAGATGTGATTAGTGCCACAATGACAATAGCTGTAAAACAAAATATTATTAACGATCTAGAGAGGGATTCCTCGATAGGCATATCAAAATCCACATGCAATTCGTAGCTTCTCATTATTCTCACCATAACTCCACTTCTATTGCCCTTCTTCCACACCATCAACTACAGATTTTGTAACACCCACATACCCTGCTACTTCATATTTTCTAACGTCTCCAACTTTTCACATTTGATTGTTGAATTCCTAAAAGTGCACCTCAGTTTGGTTGCTTTTTGCTCGTCACCTCACCCTAGACATGCATGATCTTACCATTATCAAACTTTTTTTCAATATTTTTCCCTTCCTTGGCTATTGATTCTGAAAAACTGTTATGATTCTAAGAAAAAATCTACCTTGTAAGATAGATATTCGTCCCTAATTTTTCAAAGGGAATTCGGATTCTTGAGGATAGCAACTTGAACCTTTTGTTCTTGCAATGTCACATGAAGTTGTCATTCTTGCTCAACTTCATATTGTTTAACCTAGAAAAATCAAGGAGAAAAATGCAAGACTCTTAAGCTACCACAATACTAAAATCCCATGGCGAATCCTAGATTACCAATGAAACAAAATAAAAGAGAAATATTAAATGTAATAAACCTCCACTTGTTGTTCAATTGTTTCCTATCACCTTTGATCTTGCTTACTCATATTGCTCTTAGACTGCACTGATATTTTCTTACAAGATGACAATAGATGAATTGACTTGTGGTATCTAAGTGTTAGATGTAAGGTAAAATGGTTATGTAAACTATAATATGCAAACTATTTGAAAATAGTTCAAACTAAGCCAAAGGCACATTGTGAAAATACTGCAAAGTCTCTAAAGATAACTGGAGTGCAATATTACGATTAGATTCAAATTGCTCGAGAAATACTCTTTTTATAGATTTTTCATGAGCAAAATCCCATGTGGCAAAGATCAATGGTTGAGAGTGAATTTTGATAAGTTAATGGATATGATTTGATTGGTTGATATGTGAGAGAATAAAGTGGAAGATGTTCCTCGTACACATACATGATGGAGGAAAAGGTGGGAGAGAAATCCAAGTGGTAGCTTGCTAAAGTTGGGTGCAATTAGAATAATATAGGATATGTGTCCACCTCATCCTGGTCAAACTCCACTTGTCCTATATTATTAGGAAATACAGGACACGTGGAGTTTGACCAGAATGAGGTGGACACAACCTCCTCCAAATATGTAGGAGTAGTGGAGAGAATATAGGGAGTAAGAGGACAACTAAGTGTCTTTCTCCTCTTGACTAGGAAATAGAAGTTAGGAATTAAATATGACTAATTTAATAAATAGGAGAAATTAATTTATTTAGCTGCATAACATACATTGATGTGGAAGAAAGTGAGGTGGAAAAGGCAAATAATTAAATAATTTTGAATTATTTAATCAAAGAAGACTCTTACAAGAATAATGAAGGATTAATTAATTAAATAATGAATATATTTAATTAATTAATTGGAAAATAGAAGAAAAGGATAATGAATTAAATAAATAAACTTTTTGATCTATTTATTTAATAGAAGAATAGTTATTAAATAAATAATAAATATTTAACTAATATATCATAGCCATTTTTGAGTGTATATACATATAACACTTCTTTGTGCTCAAATTCTTCTTTAAATACTATCTTGGGGCAAGAAGGATATTGGCCAATATCATGTATATGTGACTCTTGACATTTCATACTAACATTTTGTATATTAAATGCCTTATCCCAATCTCTTCCAAAAATATAAATATATATCATTGATTTTTATCTAAGTATCCTTCTCATTTAGATTCTTCTTAGAATCATCATAAGGGAATTCATTCTTTGTTCTCATTAGAAGACCTTCAATATGCTTAAATGTTTCTTTTTGAGTTCCCAATAGATGAAGGTGTGCCTGATATTTTTTAATTCATCCTTATTTGACATGCTAGAAATAGGGCAATACTATCTAACAATTTTATAAATCTTTGTGTTAAATATATTTGACATGCTAGGAATAGGGCAATATTAGGTAATAATTTTATGATTCTCAATGTTGAATATATTGCACAGACACTTCAATAGTTTTATTAACAGTTCTTCTACCAATGATCATATCAAAATCTTGAATATGACCCACCTAGGATTCAACTGTTGTTACAACCTCCAACACTTCTTTGATATAACACACCATGTTCTCATTTTCAACAAGCATATCTTCTCTTTTTGTTTCATAATCAAATCGCTACATTTTCAAGTTTCTCGAATTATATTGGTACTTGAATTTCCAAAATTAAATAGCCATTGGTCTCTTGAACTAGAATATACAACATTTCTACCTACAAAATTGACTTCTATGAAATTAGAGTTAGGTTTAAGAGCCTTACCATTATTACATGCTTCTCATGATAAATTTCTTCATCCACTCGTTGAAGTTGCATTTTTTCCCTAAGCTACCTTCTTTTCTCTACCACTAATTATTTAACCCTTGACATTCTTCTCATAAAACTAAATAAAACTACTTCTAACAAACATTTTCTAGACACACGCTCTCTTTAAAACATAACCATTTTACAATCTTCAACTATTTCAAGAATTTCCCTACTCCTTTTTCACAATTTCAACCTATTTTGTAAATTTCCCAACTCCTCGCTATAAACTCAATCCTTCCTTTTTAGGGTAGGAACTTCGCTGCTTTGCATCTCTTATTGATGAAGCCTTCACTAAGAGTCATTTATTTTATGTAAGATTATGCAAAAGATGTTAACATATGTTCTCTATTTTATTTCTATAATAATTTTCGAAAAATATGTTATAAACTTTATTTGTTAATTTATTAGGTTTGAATGAAAACAAATTTGTATTTTGTCTTATAGATATTTTATTGAATTCATGAAGTTTCCACAGTCTATAGTGATTTGTTTGTTATTCTTCTAGAAATTTAATTATTAAATCACATTATTGATGTTATATTTTTGTTTAAATGTTAATGTCTAGATATGTAAAAAGTTACCAAACTTAAGATAAAAGATTATAGTTTCTAATATTATGTTATCTTCATCTTAGTAATAAAATAAATGATTTATTTTAATTTAGCTAATTTTTTATTATTTCTTATTCATCCAAAATAAATAAATTGATCTAATTTAATTAATAAAAGTAATCTACTTCTTATTATCCATGAATAAATAAATCAACTACTCACATTACAAAATAATAAATAGAAATTAAAATAATTTTACATTTCCATTATTCATTTTCTTACTACATATTTATATCCAAAACAACTCAAATAAAGATAGTCCTAAAAATAACCTTAACTATCAAACAACATTTAATAAAATTGTCTTAGTTATTCCTGACCACTTGAATCAATCTTCAGTATTCATCTACTAACTTACTTTAAAAGCAAATGAATTCATCTACTAACTTACTTTTAAAGCTAATGAATCTCAACCATATTTTTTTAGACTATATATTTAAATATATACTATTCATATCTTTAGCCAAAGATCTATATCTCAAACTTCATCTTCAATCAAAATTTGAATGATCAAAGTTTAAAAATATCGTAGACACTTATTTTTAAGCATTTCCTAACATCGCCTAGTTTCATGCCACATCCTAGTCATAACCCATTCCCATTTCCTAGTCACTTTCAAACTCCCCTATCCTTACCCATCCTCAATAGAGTAATTATCTCAATAAATTCTTTTTTTCATTAAATAATTAAAAATTCAAATATTATATCTTTATCCTTAACCAAACAAATATAAGATCAATTATTCAAAATACAAAATCATGATTCCATTGTAACCCCATGGTAATTCTTAGGCGATTAAGATTCCCCACTTTGTCTCATTCAAGTTCAACTATCTATTGAGATTGAACATTATTAACCCCTTCATCCTTCATTTCTACTCTCAAATGATCACTTTGAAATGATATGCTATCAATTTGAATAATGTTCATTCTATTTGAGAGAACATCAATGGTATCACACTAGAGCTATTTATAATTTTATTTCACTTTGTATTTTTTCAAAAAAAAAATCATTTGTGCTCAATCTAACCTTAGTATTTTATTCAATTACGTTCATTTATTGATTTAACTAGATTTTATACCTTTAATTCATCATTATTGGAAAACTCTTAGGGAAAACTCATAATATTTTTTAATTTATGTTAGCATTATTCTTGCTAGTTTTAATGGCAGTATATGGCATTCATTATGTTGGTTTGAAATAAATATTTATTGCATTTTTTAAAAATAAAGAAACAATCTAAACATGTGTTGATAATATGTCAATAGTGCAATAATTTTGTTGGAACAATTCATTGATAATATGTATTGATCATTTCCCCAATCGGTAATAGCATAAATAATAAACCATATACATTACGTATCTTAGACCAATCAAAAAAAATATTAATTAATCTTCAAACCTACAAAATAGTAACCACTAGGAATTTAAAAGATAGTGCATGACTTTTGAAATATATTTTAAATATTCTAACATTGTTGAAAATGATGGTTGAATCAATATACATGTGAGGATATTAAATGATATCTAAACAGATTGCTATGGTACACATTAAACAAGGGTTGTAGGGCAGTATAGCTCCCTGTCTAGTGCTGCAAAATTGGTTGTAGATTGGTTCTATTCAATTGAAATGTTTATGGACAAGGCATGCACCTTGTAGTGGTGTACCCTGCTATCCTTGGATGACTAGCTAGATGGGAATGCTACCAAAAGTAGAGCCAAAGTGGAAAGGAAGGGCACGGGGATGATAAAGTCAAAAGAAATAAAAATAATTATTCAAATAACAATATAGTAAATTATAGCAATCCGAGTGCAATACATTGTAATAAATATAGGTTTAGGGCCAAATTTAGAAGGAAACACTATTGGACTAACATTGACTACTGATTAAACTTATACATACAAATTCCAAAGTAGAGCTTTACCATATATCTATTGCATAATTTTTATGCACCAGAACCTGAAAATTCTTTCAAACTCTATCATACTATTGATCATAGAATTTTCTAGATGGGAGCATTGCATGTTCAGGATAAATGCAATCCACAATATAAAAATTCATTTTTTTTCTAATAAATAATGGTTCTCTCTTATTTCAACCTTAAATATATCCATATACACATATACACATATAAAAATATTTAAATAGATATACATAAATGAAAATTAAAAAATCCAAAAAAGTACTCACTATTCATCATAAAAACTATTCAAAGACTTTTCCCGCAACATAATAATTTTGTCTTAGTTTGGGACAGACATAATGGACTACGTAAATATATGGATGTGGGAGCCAAAGATAGCGATGGGAAACCATTCAATCTACTAGGGTTTCTAGAAACTTCTCGTGTATAGTTGTAGGAAAACAACACTGCCATAGATTTTTTTTATTCAAATGCATTGTTTTGGGTCAAATCTTTATCGATCTATATTTTATTACTCACTCTTTCCAATCATTTGTTGTGGTAGAAATGTGCACAAGGATTATACCCAACAACATGCCCGATCATTGGAAAAAGAAGACCAGCTTGGATGCATTATTCCTATCCGCTATAAACAACGACATCCTCCAAAAAGAGTTATACATTTGTGTTCATTCTGATTGAGACGTGGCAATTTAAATTATGACAAATCAAAGAAGATCAACTAGATTGTGACTCAAATGATTACTATATTCATTTTATGCTCATTGGTCCCAATGAAACTCAATAATGGATTGTAGAGATGTATCAGTGAGCTAACTAGACAGTGCCTGAATAACCTCCAGATTTGTTTAAAAAATATTTGTTGTCCACTAATTTATACTAGCACTTGAGTTAGAAAAAGGTGCAATGGTTACGTCTATAGTATAATATACTTTGAATAATATATAAGAGAATACAAAAATTGCAAAAGTAAATTTTTTTTTATTAGTGATAATTATTTATAATATAAACAAATTGATTTTAAAATGGAAGAAACTAAATACAAATGAATGCTAAATAATTTAAAACTCAATTATACAAAATATTTTTCACATTCTATAAAAGAAAATTAACTTAAAAAATTGATTACATTTAATATATTTGTTGTTGATTGCTAGCATATTTTCTTTACAACCCTCACAATTTAAAAATACATAAAATTAAATGTATAATTAACTCCAACAATATGTATATTTAACCATTCTTTCTCTTGTCCTCCAAAATATTTTTGGTTTTTCCATTTCAAGATGTTGATCAAATGTTTCACTATAATCCATAATAAGTCTATTGATGGGCAAACTATCTGTGACATATTCAAAAATATGGTCATCCATAATGAGAGTAATTGATGTATTCATGAACTTTAAAGTATGTGTCAACATAACACCATGTTTGTGTAACAATGCTCAAAACTTAAATATATAATTAATTAGAGCATTATAAATTAAATCAATAATTTAAATGACTATTTAAACATTAGCCAAATTAAAACACAAATTTGGTTACCTTCTATGATTATGTTATATGATAAATTCCATCTCTCTTTTGTATATTTCTTCTACTAAATACTCAAAGATTGGGTGAGTGAGATTTCATGCCTATTAAACTAATCAAATCCAAAATTTGCTTCTCTATAAAGAGTAGATCATATATAATATTAACAATCAAACTTCAAGTTAGAATCAAAATTATATTTCTGAATAGAAAAGAATCGTTAATCCATATATGATCTCTAGTGTTAGTTCTATAGACTTATAATTACATAATTATCAATAAATATAGTTCATAAATATTTTAAAATTAATGAGATTCATCTTTTTTAGTTAAAATTTGGACTAATAAACTATATTGTTATTTTTTAGAGACAATTATTATAACTTTTATTATTAATGGTTTATCTTTTTGCATTATAAATATATAAATATAATTATTATTATGATATTGCTTTCAAGTTTGCTATAAAATTCTATCCAAATATCATAATTTGACTTACTTGAAAAATATCTCATAGTTATAATTATTATAATATAATAAGAATAAATTATAATGAAGTAGTATAATATTATTATAATATAATAAGAATAAATTATAATGAAGTAGTATAATATTTATTTTATTATTACTTTCCTAAAGGAGGGTAGGCGGGAATTATTGTTGGTGAGACTCAACAACCTCTTCTCACCCACCCCAACCCAAGAGGTTTAACCATGCAATCTCTCTGGCATGAAATATAAAACAAAGGGATTATTATGGTTGTCCAAAGGTTAAATGATAAGTTGACTACATGATGCGACAATCTCACAAGGTTAGACATATATAGGGCTTGTCAAAGCTCAATGGGAAGGCAAAACAACAATGTGTCCATATGAATCACCATAATTTCAGAACACTCAAAGACACAGTCCATCAATGTGTATTGCACACTCAATACATACATACATATATTTGAGATAATTTAAAATAACTCTTCTATCTAATCTAATGAATTTCTTGTGAATATTGTTTATTATTTTTCCACCAAAAAAATCTTATATATATTTGTTAGTCGAACCTAATAAACCGCATGCTAACTTCAAGTAGAATTGTCCACATAATAAATCCTTTGTACTCCTACCAATCCAACCTACCAAGTCCCATATGAACATCACATTGTATTGTCCACATAATAAATCATTTATATTTCTGTTAATCTAGCTTAATAACTCTCATATTTTCTCAATAATGAAATCTACTACATCCATCATAAATTTAATATATAATATATCCCACCTAATGAATCATTACATATTCATCTACTTGTATTTGCCACTTAACAAACCCCTTGTGCATCTTCAAACCATTCATTAGTGATTTCCTTGTAAACCCCATATAGAATGTCCCACCTAGTGAAATAAGATACCATTTCAAACCGGCCCACCATACCCGTATGCCGAAGAAGAGACCATAGAGTATGATGGTATTAGTATGATAGGCGAAAGGACCCAGTAGTTGAGCGCGTTCCAATTCTTGTGATAGAAGTTGATTTAATACCCCCATACTTGTTGATTTAATGTTCAAATTTTTTTATAACATTGCACCAATAGTTGTATAATAAGTACCAATAATTGAATGAAATATACTATTTGTTGTGAAAAGTAACCAATCATGTGATGCCACATCAGCTGCACAAGTATTGGCCCTGGAATCTTAGTTATAAGCAGGGGACTTGCCAAGTAAGCTGCTGTAATAAATCAGAGTGATTTGAAATTTCCACATACGATTTTGAGAAGCGCAAAATTAAGATGCAAAACTACTGAATCCTTTCCCCTAATTGCATTGCTCTATACAGGTCTTCGTAAGCATGCTGAGATCCCATAATCTATCCATTCCTCTCCCCTCTATCTCGGGCACTCAACGAACTGCTCTCCCTTCCCGGTTCTATTTGGATTGGGGAGAAAAAAGATGTGGTCTTAATAAGAGCCCCTTTCCCAAACGAAACGGGTATTCAACAAAGATAACAGTAGAATGAAATAAAACAGAAGAAAAAAAATATCCGGCTGTATGCAGATTTGGACCAAAAGAAATATATATTCACTGGAATAATGGCAAGTAACGAACTTCAATATTTTTGCATTCAATATGCTACCGAGAAAAAATGGGCTGAGTCTGCAGCGAGAATGCTATGAAACCCTATAAGTTTTTTGCAAATGATATAAAAGTTACTAACACATCTACTGCTTTAGGAAATCTAAAACTGTAAGGCATTTGCCACTAGTTAATTTGAACCATAATCAATTTTTATTTTTATCTTATTGGATGATTCTTATGGCCGCCCTGTATATATTTTTTAATCCTTTTGCAACTGTATGACGTAAATTCAGATGCAAGAGCTTGGAGTGCATTCTTTACAGGGTGCTTTGCAAGTCCTCACTATTATTAGATCGCTGGGTGAACAATTTGGTCACTAAACAGTACATTTGAATGTTTCTGATAGTATATTTAACACGCTACCAAGTCTGGACATAAGATACGCTGCTAATAACCAAGGCAATTATAAGGATATGTCAGTGACAGGAGTAGAAGGCAGCACTGTAGATTTAGTTGAAGGTTGAGAATGGATACGCAACAAATGTGGAAGATCTCATGGTCTTCCTAATTTCACAACAATCATTATTTTTTATTAGTTCTGATGTAGAAAGGTTTCGGATTCAATGCTGATGGTGATGAATTTGTATTCTTTAATGCACTTGCCTTAGTGGCGGTACTCTTTGTCGGGGTAGGAAAGTGGGAAAAAAAACCCTCATTGTTAGTTTAAAACGAGCAGAGAAAACATATAATAATGAACACAAAACAGCAGAAAGAATAACAGACACAACAAAGAAATCGAGACACAAGATTATCGTGGTTCACCACTAAGTGGCTACGTCCACTAGAAAGCAGGGAGAATTCTTATTAAACAATATCCAATTCTACAATACATACATGAATGCACTCAGTCATTTATATAGATGTCTCATATATGAAATGAAGAGTCTTCTAGGGAAGACAAACAACCATGTGACTATTGGGCTTCATATACCCAACAATCTCCCCCGTGAAGTCCAACCGGCACAGCCTGTAAGCTCATACTACAACCAACTCTTAAGAAGATTTTAATATCGCCAAACTCTATTCATGAACAATGCGAATTAATCTTCTCCAATTCAAATTAGAGTTAAAAACATATTCTCTAACTACTTCATTTGGTAATCCATAATCAGGAACACTACTATATGCAGATGCATAATACACTCCTCCATCAAAGTCTCTTGCTCTTGTGCTCCCCCATAATGGAATATCTAGACGATCACCATTACTAGATTCTAATACCCAAATATAAAACTCTCGTATCGGTCTATGGCTTTGAATCTCCTTATTATCCTCAATAGAATGGATTTTATCCATATTGAACCCTGCATCAATCACACCGTCATGTGTGGGTTTTCCATACATTGGTTTATCATTGTAATTGACGTTGTAGGTGTAGTCCCCCGTCCATGAGCCATCAACCTAGTTGTCCAACTCCATGTTCGACAGCCTGTGTGAACACACTCTTATCATGCCTCTTACAACACAACTTCCTCTGCATATGCCTGCCTTCTCACATTCTTTCCTTATTTGACCAGCACTAGATGCAATATTCTTATGCAATTGGGCTGCCACGGGATTTGATTTTGAGCTTCCAGCTATAGACCTTGCACCAATAGGCTCCATATCAAATGAGTTTGTTGTATTTTGTGCAGAAACTTGTGCAGTACCTGCAATCAATGCATTCCACCCTACCTCTATTTCTGCAATTTGGAGCAATAAATCATCACTCTTTTGTTCTTTTTGAAATTCATTTTCCTCAAATACCTTATCCTCAACCTTCTTGAAGTCTTCTGGATCTTGCATAGCCTTGAGCCAGAGGCTCTCTCCCACCTCCATGAGCTCTATAATCCTTGCGCTCCTGGGATATTTAATCTACAGGCACCCCGAGTCATCTTGTGGATTCTTTCCACCAACGAAAGACTTTCCTATCAAAAAGGCATACATTTTTGTGTGGAAAGAGTCCTCTATTAGGAGCTTCCCATCACTTTCCTCTTGTTGAAATATGGTCTCTTCAGAAAAATCCCATTCTTTCTCAAAGTTATCTTTTCCAATATTCATGATGTGACACAAAACCATCAATTTCTGGTCCATACAAACCAGTTTGTCGGTGAGTAGGAGATTCTCTTCCTTCAACCTCATAAAATTTTCTTTTTCATAATCCTCCTGAGTCTTGGTCTCAGCCTCCTCAACTTCATCCTCACTTGCTTCAGCGTCCTCCTCTTCAGCATCCTCTTCTTCAATCGAATCAAGAAAATATTCAAACAACAAATACTTCAAACCCTCTTCTTCTTCAGCCGAAGTCTCCTCCTTTTTCCAGCCATCCCACCAATGAATATGATGTTTTGTTTTAACTTTTGCTTGCACAATTTTACCCTCCACTGAGTCTAAATTTGCAAGAAAATCTTCGATGACTGAATGAGTATCTTCATCTTTTGGCTACCTTTTAGCCTTTCTCGAGAGACCAACAATTTCTTTTTACATGGTCTCGCTTGCCACATTACCAGCAACTAATTTCTCTAACTTCGAACTTCTACATCTTCTCGAGAATTTTCAATCCTTTATCTATCTACCTTTCCATCTCTTCTCAATCACTTCACCTAAGCTTTGATACCAATTGTTAGTTTAAAACAAGCAGAGAAAACACATAATAATGAACAAAAAACAACAAAAAGAATAATAGACACAACAAAGAACTCGAGACACAAGATTAACATGGTTCACCACTAAGTGGCTACGTCCACCAGAAAGTAGAGAGAATTCTTATTAACCAATATCCAATTCTATAGTACATACATGACTGCATTCAATCATTTATATAGATGTCTCACATATGAAATGAAGAGTCTTCTGGGAAGACAAACAACCATGTGACTGTTGGGCTTCATATACCCAACACTCATGGACCCACTTTGACGCTCTGTCCAACTCTTGATTTAATTGACAAACATATTTGTGCCAGATCTTATATGCATATTTTCAACTGGAATATTTGTCGATGAAAAAAACCGGTGTGAGACTACTGAATTTAGGTGGGCAATGCCAACAGTATATCAGCTAATTACGTACTAAGTATCTATGCCTACTACATTTTTATCTGACAATCTGGTACCACACCTCTATGTTTACGCCTTCTCTTCTCTTGTAATCTACGCAGCTTCTAACAATCTTCAGAACTTAGCTGAAAACTGAATTAGAGAGTGCCAAAAAAGAATGCAACATAAATTTCCATAAAAAATGTGCAGCTTTAACTTAGTGCAATAGCAAAGGGAAACAAATATTGGAAAAAAAAAATTGACTCTTGATTGGTTTTTTTGACATAGATTAATCATTGTGTAAGATAGCCCCTCCACAATAATTTCCATAAAAAATGTGCATCTTTAACTTCGTGCAATAGAAAAGGGAAACAAATATTGGAACAATAAAAAACCTATGAAGGTTAACAATCCCCATAAACAGGTATGGAAAGAAAAGAATAATATTAAGGAAGATAGTAGAGTGGAAGGAGAAAGTGGAACTCCTGGTAACGTACAAGACTTATCAGAAGGTGATAGAAATGCTAACCCTCTTAAGTCTCCCCTTTTGAAGGAAGATAAAAAGAATGAAATAAGTGGATTTGAGATCAAAACAATCAATATTTTTGAGGTCCTACAGACTCAGGAGGAAGAGGTTGCAATCATTGAAGATATTCTTGAAGAAGGTGAGATTGAGGATGCAACTGAAGCTCAACATGAGGCCCTTCAAGTTTCAGCAATAAAAAGAGATGAAGAGTGCCCAAATGATTTTGAAGGACATGAAGTTAACTCTCAAAAGAAGAACAAGTTTGGATCGCCTAAGGTTAATCTAAAAGCGTTATTCTAGAATATTGGAGTTGACATGCCCACTTCATCCCAGAAAAGAGGAAAACTGTGGGATAACATGCAAGCTGATCCCAGAGATGAGCATGAGGAAGAAATAATAGGGAATGGAAAAAAGAAAAATAAGAAGGTAGGATTCCCTAATGGGGTGAAAACTAGGACCAAATCCAAGGCTGATATTGGTCTATCCAAATCTCCGCAGGGACGTAAACCCATGAAATGGGATAGGGACCAGGAGAGTAAGCAAAACATAGCTGATGGAAGGCAGCGAACTATACATGAATCCTTCCCCCAGGTTTCCAAATGAAGGTAATCTCATGGAACATTTGAGGCCTAAATGGTCTCAATAAACAGGATATATTACAGAATCTCATTCGAGACCATAAGCCGGATATTATCCTTGTGCAGGAAACCAAAATGAGTAAGGAGAAAGTTGAGAATTTAAAATTCTTTAAAAATGGAGGGGTCTGTGGTAGTAGCTCGAATGGGGCATCTGGTGGGGTGGCTATTTTTTGGAACAAGAAAACTATTTTAGGAGATGTGATTGATGAAGATGGTAATATTATATCTATGAAAGTTAAAAGCATCTCTGAAGGAAAGGAATGGGTGGTCACAAATATCTACGCCTCTAATTCCAAAGCTACTAGGAGAAAATTTTGGGATAAAATCCAGCAGAAAAGAAGATCTTTCCGTAGGGACAGTTGGCTGTTGATGGGAGATTTCAATACTCCTTTGCAAGGAACTGAAAAATTTGGAGGAACTCAAGCCCAACTGGACAGTAGATCTAATTTGATAGGCTTCATCAATGTCAATGCTCTTATTGATACTGATCTCACTGGAGCTTCTTACACCTGGTCTAATCACAGGGATGGAGAAGACCTCATTCAGGTAGGACCTGACAAATCCCTTATTACTAATGATTGGATTCTTTCTCATAGATGTTCTCTATCAGTTGTCAATAGAATAGGCTCGGATCATTATCCCATTTCCTTTGTTGCTGAGTCCATTAAGAGTAAACAGTGCTTCCCTTTCCGGTTTGAGAAAATGTGGATCTCTCACCCCTCTCTGGAAAAATCCATTACCAACTAGTGGAATATTGATGTGAATGGAACAGCCATGTACAAAGTTGCCAGAAAACATAGAAACATCAAAGATAACATAAAGATCTAGAACAAGAAGGTCTTTGGTGATATTTTTGAATTAAAAAAAAAGCTGAAGGAGGAATTAGAACAGATCCAAAACTCAATATAGAAAGATGCTTATAAAAAGTATCCCAAGGTTAAGGAAGATGATATATTAGTCAAACTTCACAACATTATTTCTAGGGAGGAAATCTACTGGAGACAGAGATCCAAGGCTATTTGGCTGGAAGCTAGGGACAGAAATACTAATTTTTTTCACATGACTTCTATGAAACATAAAGTTGCGAATAGAATTTCTAGATTAATCGCTGAGGATAAAATTCTTCTTAAGGAGGATGATATTAGGGATGAAGTTGTTAGTTTCTTTTCTCGGCTCGTCACCGGTAGCAAGGAGATTGATTATACTAAGCAATAGGATCTGGTTGACATCATCCCCAAGATTATTGATCCTAACTAGAATAAGGCCCTTTCTGGTATCCCCTCTACTGAGGAAATTAAAAAATTTGTCTTGTCCTTTCAGGGGGATAAGACTCCGGGACCTGATGGCTTCCCCATGTTCTTCTTCCAGGAATTTTGGCATATTGTGAGAAAAGACATGGTCAATGCGGTCAAGGAATTTTTTGGTTCAAGAAGAATCCTTAAGGAATCAACTCCACTTTTATTGCCTTAATTACTAAGGTGGCTGGAGTGGATTCCATGGGAAAATTTAGGCCAATAAGTCTACGTAACTCCTTTTATAAGATCATATCTAAAGTTTTGACTTCCAGGCTTTTGGCTGTCCACCCCTTTATCATCTCTGAGGAGGAAAAAGGATTTGTCCCTGGTAGGCAGATTTTGAATTCTATCATTCTTGTGCATGAGAATATTCATTCTCTCAATGCTGCCAATAAAGAAAGATTTTTGATAAAGTTGGATCTGGTGAAAGCTTATGATAGAGTGGAATGGCAAGCTCTTTTCAGAATTATAGAGGCTTTTGGATTTGATGAGAAGATAATCAAAATTATCAGAGAGTTGGTCTCCACCCCAATGTTTTCAATTCTCATTAATGGATCTCCTTCTAGATTCTTTAAATCGTCTAGGGGGCTCAGACAAGGAGATCCCATATCTCCTATCCTTTTCACCATCTTGGCAGAGAGCATGAGCAGACTGATCTAAAAAATGAAAGTAAATAAAATTATCAAAGGTCTTCAACCTTCCTCTGCTAATGTATTTTATTCTCACCAACGGTTTGTTGATGATACTATCTTAATGGGATACTCTTCTGTTGGGGAGGCTACTGCCTTTAAACGTGCTCTTAATTCTTATTCATTGGCTACAGGCCAGCAAGTCAATTGGGACAAGTCTGCTATATACTTCATGAATACTCCTATCATAAGATAGAACAGAATTACTAATATCATTGGGTGCAAGGTGGAAATGCTCCCCTCCACTTATTTGGGTCTCCCATTGGGATTAGTTCCCCTAAACTCCTTCTGGAATATGTTAATTGACAAACTCAACAAAAAATTAGCTGGCTAGAAAGGATCCATGTTATCTCAAGGTAGAAAGTTGCAGCTCCTTCAAGCCACTCTCCAGAATCTCCCTGTCTATGCTCTCAAACTATTTGGCATTCCGGCTAAATTTGTTGAAGCCTTAGAAAGGATTCAAAAAATATTTCTTTGGTCAGGGGTTGAAGAAAAAAAGAGAATATCCTTGGTTGCCTGGGACAAAGTGTGTAAGCCAAAGAGCAAAGGAGGTCTTGGTATTAAAGCTCTCAAAACTTTTAATAAAGCTCTTCTTGCTAAACAAATATGGAGGACTTATGACATTAAGAAAGATTGGAACTAGATTTGGTTTGACAAATATATTCATGATCAACCTCTCCAAGCTCTCCTCTACTCTAAAGACATCCCTGTTAGGTCTTTCATTTGGAATAGTATTATAAAATCCATAAAAGTGGCCAAAGCTGGAGCTAGATGGGTCCTTGGAAAAGGTGACAAAATTAGGTTCTAGGAGGGTCCTTGGATTAAAGATGAACCTCCCTTTAATCAAGACTACAATCAATTCATTGATGAATGTAAAAGGAGGTTTGGGTCTATGGTGTGTAACTACTGGAAGGAGAACAGATGGGTTAGGCTTGATGTTATTCATGTTGGGTTTTCCCTGCTTCAGCAAGAGCTGTTGTCCTTTTCTATTAACAAAGATTTTGATGATGTTTTCCTCTGGAAGAGTAATCCTAGGGCTGACTTCACAGTTGCCTCAGCCTATAAAAACACATTTACCCAGATCAGCAACCTTATATGGGCTAAAGTTTGGAATAGAATTCTTATCCCTAAAGTCAACATGTTCTTTTGGCTTGCTACTCACAATAGGATTCTTACTATTTATAACTTGGCCCAAAGAGGTTTTATGTTCCCTAACAAGTATGAGCTATGTCAGAAAGAGGAAGAATCAATTGATCATCTGTTTATCCATTGCTCCTTCACTTGGGAAATCAGGAGTAAATTTTGGGTGAAGTGGAAAGTTGATTGGGTTATGCACAAGAGTCTCAAGGAAATTATTTGACAATGGACCTTTCCCACCAAATTTCCTCTTATGAAGAACCTTTTGTCCTTGATCCTTCCCATGACTTGCTGGGGCATCTGGAAAGAGAGAAATAACAGAATATTTAGGGAAGCTAAGTGCACTTCTCAGGTGGTCTTTGAAAAAGTTTGCATGGCTATAAAAGAAAACATAAATATTCCTCAAAGGAACAATAAACAATGGTTTTTTGCTGATATGAATGATATTGAAAAAGGCATCCTTACTGAATGGAAATTAATCCAAAAAGGCTGCAGATCTAACAATAAGACAAGGAGAGAAAATATTGTTTGGAGATTTCCTAATCATGATTGGGTCAAGGTGAATTTTGATGGGGCTGCTAAAGGAAACCCTGGGAAGTCTGGTGGGGGAGGAGTCATCAGAAATGCTCAAGGTGTCTGCATTGCTTCTATTGCTTCTCCTTTTGGTGTCCAAAATAATCATGTGGCTGAAGCTCAGGCTATGTTGAAAAGCCTCTAGCTTGCTTAAGGATTCAAATTTAAAAAAATTTGGTTGGAAGGGGACTCCCTCAATATCATTCAAGCTCTTAAAGGTACTAGTTCTTCCTCTTGGAATATTACTAATACGATTGAAAGTGCTAAAAGTTTATTAAATGACTATGTTAGTATTCTCATAACTCACACTCTAAGGGAAGGCAATAAGGTTGCGGACCTTTTAGCTAATGAAGGGGTCAATTTAGAGGTGGAGGATAAATATATTGAAGAGGCCCAATGTAAAAGGGATGTTAGGGAGCAATTATTATTTGATCGCATCAATGGGTCAAATTAAAATCATGATCACTTTTTGGGGTCCAGAAATCAAAGACAGAGATTGGGGGCAAATGAACTATTAGTTAATGATTGTTATTAGGCATCATTTTTATGATCATTTGTGTGAAGGGGATTATAATAATAAGTGTTGGATCTATGCGGCCATTATTATTTTCTTTAAAATCACGGATGGTACTCTATTTTGTGACCCTAGTATTTTGCTCAAGAGCCTGTGTTTAAGTCTTGGCCTGCAATTTGTGAGATATACTATTGGAGACTTTGACATGTTGTTCAACATGGGAGGTAACGTAAACCAAAATGAGCCCTCTGGTTGCGAGAACTGGAAGAGTGAGCAAAAAGTGTGGAGGAGGCTCCATAGACATGGATTCACTGACTATATGGAAAAGCTGCATGGTAGCAGAAAATCGGTGTCTCAAGGCTTTGCTAAGGGTTGGAATAGCAACAGAGTCACTTTGTTTGGGGAGACCTAGAAATTGATGAGGATTTGGTTGCGAAGGTCACGGGACTTCAGAAGGAGGGCACAAAATTCTATAGAGACCAAAATTTTGCTACTGAAGTGATTAAAAACTTCCTGAAAACTGAGGATGAGAAGGCTCAGCTTGCCAAGAAAGACAATGTTTCTTACTACCTCCCCCAGCAGGTAAAGTCTTTTTGGCAGAAAATGCTAAGGGTTTTGATGGAATTCCTTACTATTGATGGTAGATTTACTAAAGTCTACAATTATCATTTTACAATTCTCAATCATTTCCGCAATGGGGTTAAGATTTCTCTGCCCTTTTATTTAGCATCTTCCTTGAATGAGAGCTTGGCTGACCATGCCAAAAAGCCCAAATCTTACCCCATAGCCCATCAGGGGCTTATTTTGCTCATTTACGAACACTCGGAGAAAAAAGCTAGGGTTAGCAAGGATGATAACCTGGTAACAAATGCATATATTTCTGAGAGTTGTAATGACTCTGAGTCTAATGATGATCTATCTAATGCCCCTACCCATAAACAAGGGAGAGTTGACATTGATAATGTGGACACGGAGGTGAATGATGGTTTGGAGGAGGAACAGGGGAAGGAGATTGAGATTGAAGTGGAGAGTGAGAAGGAAGAGAATGCTGGAGAAGAGGAGGAAGGGAAAATAGATGCCAATTCTGAAAACCCTAATTCTAACCCTATGGGTTCGGATAGCAAGAATGTTGCCCAGAACTCCATGGAGGAAGCCAACCCTAAATCTGTGAGCTCTGAGCAGGGAAGGGATTTGGCGAACACTATCTTGAATACCGCTCGAAATTGCACGCTGGAGTCTTTCAATCTTCAGAAGTGGGTTATTGATAATATAACCAGCATTTAGAGCAAATAGAGGGACCTAGAAAATAAGATTCACAATTTGAACAAGGAAAAAAATTCGAGAAAAAAGAGTGTGGAGGTGGAAACTAGTGAAGTAGAGGAGGAAATTGAAATGCAGGACTAGTCAGAAAAAGACCTTATAAAAGGGGATTTGAAACATTTGGAGGATGTTATTAGAATTGTAAAAGAAAAGACTGAGGCGGATAATGAGACCATCATAAATCGGGTTGCTAAAACTGAGAAGGCATTGAAAAGCTTCATGAACCACACTCTTGAGGTCTTGAGAATCTCGTCTCAAAACATGAATGCCTTAGTGGATCACTTAGAGAGGAAAACTCAGAATAAGGATTTGGTAATCATTGATGATATACCGACCTCCAACTCTACTCATCAAATCTCCAGGCGAAGGACCAGGTAGACAACTAGTGATATGGAGACAAAGACAAAAGACATTCAGCTGAAATAGGAGAACAATGATCTGAGAGAAGCCGCTAAGGCCATGATGTTGTTGGTTCAAAATGCTGAGGAGTCTATAAAAGTTTTTATTTGACATGTAATGCTGGGTTTTGGATGCCAGTTTCTTGTTGGCTCTATGTTGTCCTTTTGTCCTAGCTGTTGGTTTTTATGGTTGTTTTTTTGTAGCTTTTTTGTCTAGGTCTTGTCTTCTCTAGTTTCTTTCTTGCTCTTCTTTCGTAATGTAAGTGGGTTTTGGGTCCCTTAAAACCTGATTTTCCTTAATCAAAAACAAATATTGGAACAAAAATGACTCTTGATTGGTTGTTTCGGCATAGATTAATCACTGTTTAAGACAACCCCTCCACAATAGTTCCATGCAGGGCAGGAACTAATAAGAATCAATGACTTTATTTTGAAATTTGAGGAAGTTCTCTTGGAAAAAGTGTTCTTTGGGTTGATGTTATCTATTCACGCAACTTAATTTGTATGGGACCAAATTTATTTGGAGGCTTTCAATCAAGTAGTTAGAATTCCTTGTCTAGAGTTTCATATTTTACAGAAATGTTTGCTAAAGAATTATTGAGCATAATATCAATTTTTTCTTCTTCTAGTATACATCGATAGATTTCAAAACCAATGACCTAGAGTGCTATCATTTTGGAACAAACATCTAGAGAAGCCTAGCAAAGGTTGTAGAATCTTGTCTTGACCCACAAATTACATAGGATTAGAAATATTCAATTCCCTTTAAGAAATTCCATTTTGAGTATATTTTAGGATTTAAAAAGAGCTATCAGATTGAGATAGACAATCCATTAAGGTCTCTATATTAAGCAATTATAATTATTGTTTAGAATTTTTGTAAAAAAATAATTAGGTATTAATTAAAATGATCATATTAGAATAGTCAATAAATATATAGAGAGAATTAATTATTACAATTTTCAAATCAAAAATAAAATAAAATAAATAGAAAGTGGAGATTTGGGTTATAACACGATGCTATTAAAAGATTGTAGCCACTATAAAGGAGTGACAAAGATTTTATTTTATTTTATTTTGGGGGTAAAGCAATAGTGCATTTTAAGTATACAAAATATATACAAAGAGTTCATGAAAAAAAAAAGATTAACCAAAGATGTTCGTTTGAGTAAAAATGGGCATTACAAGATTGACTAAAAATATGTGGTCAAGAAAAAGTCGAATGCCCTTTTTAATTATGTTGAATGCCAAACCTCCCGAGGTGAATCCACCTATGCGACCGATAGTGCTGGATTTGAATGTTGCCTTAGGGCCTGTGCTATCGTAGGGCTCCAATGAAGCTGCAGGGTCAGCTCAAATTACACCCATAATCGACAGGGGCATGGTGCAAGAACATCAATATGAAAACTTCCAGCTGATGGATGGGTAAAGAAGAGGGTAAATTCAGTACCTGTTTTGATAAGCATAACTATGGACGTCGGATGGCTCTCCATTTTCAAAACTGTTGAGGATGGCCAGGTTGCAAAATTATAAGCCTGTGTTCAATATTAACTATCCCAGGTAACAGGTGTTGGTCTCTTTGTTTATCTCCACTGGTAGTAGAGACATTTTGTTAACCAACTGGGTTGAACTGGTAATAGACGCTCCTTTTGAACTAGTTAATACATATGAAAATATCTCTTACTAAAACCTATTATATAATTTTATTTTCTAAAAGAAATTTTGCTAAACTACACATAACTGTTGACCTAATTGTTACAGATTGAAGTATGATATTTCATTTACAGTTTTTTTGAATTCTGTTTATTTATTTAATTCTCTTTCATAATAATATGAATGAATTTTTAGATTTTAAATTTTACAGATTGAAAATTAAGTTACTATTTTGTAGGTGAATGTGACTCGAATTCTAATGAAATTATTTAATTATATGTGATTTTAATTAATGATGTCAATATGTATTTTACAATGCCAATGCGACATTGATCTCTTATCATGATTTTGTACATAAAAAATTCCAATCTTTTACCCTAAAATTGATAGGTATTTGAAGTTCAAACATGATAATATTTAATTAGAAATAAATAGTAATGATGTGATTTAAAAAAAGAACTAGGAACGCGATCCTCTCAAACCCTAAGCCAAGAGGCTGTGAGGGTTGGTGGTGGGGCTGCAGGCGGCCATCCCAGGGTGACGTGAGGTGGCAGCGAGGTTCGGTGGTGGTGACGAGAGTTGCAGGATGGAAACCCTAGCTGCTACTATTGGTTTGGTCCCAAACCAGGATACATCCGCAGATATCTCCATCACCAAGTTTCCCGAAATTAATCCCCTTCATTTCATGACCAGGTAGCATTAGTGAATAGAGATTTTGATATTGTGTAGAAGCAAGTCATGGGTGTTGAGAAGCAGTGACTTTACCAAGTAACCATTTTCCCACATACAGAGCTTGCACCTATGCAGAGATTATGGTGGGAAATGGTGATGACTGACCGTATTTAGAAGTTGTGGGATGTGGAGTTTAGAAGGAGCTCATATAAACCACCATCAAGTGCTTCATTCCTAGTATCGATGCTGGAAGTATTACCGTGCATTCTTCTTCATGATCGTGCATGGTGAGAGGAAGTTGAGCATTGAGTAATTCAGAGTGATACAACGAAACATGCAACCATGGTTACTAGGACCTAGACCTGTGGGAGTTAGGCGGGCTACATGGCAGCTACATGATGATATATCAGAGAATAGATGCTCTTTTCATGGAGTCCATCGGTTTCCAGGCAGGCTTCAGGATAAGGGGAGAGAAAGAAGATTCCTGCGACATCATTTTGCATGCCGACTAGATTGAACACCACAGCTCTCGTTTGACATTTGTGAGGGGACACCACCATTCTCACATCGTTCTCTATCCGAATTGCAGGCTAATCCTGCTAATCTTCCATCATATGTGGCTTGTCCAAACAATACCCAGTTGATAAACCCCAAACAATCTCCCAATAAACAGCTTGCGCCAAGGAGCACCCTTCAAACCAAAACAGATTATACAGAGCTGGAGAAAGAAAAACCCTTGCATATTTTTTCCCGGTCCACAAACACAAAATTCAGATGCAGAAGGTAATGGGCAATTTCTAAATGATACAGCTAAAGAGGGTAGCTGGGCTATAGTCTCACCAAAGAACAAGATTGCTACTAACACTGGAAAATTAGGCAAATCTGAAGGTGTGTATAAGTTCATTTTGCCAAACGACCTTATTCAGCCTCAAATAGATTTTCTACGTGCAAGAGCCCTCATTGGTAAACTTCATTTTATTATTTCCTTTATGCAACTTTCATTTTGGGCTAAACAGAATTGGCTAGGCTTGAAGTATATTTTTTTGATGGATAAGCAGTCTCTCTTTTTTATTGCCATTTTTTATTGTAAAGAACATAGAAATTGTGTTCATAGTTATAAGGGATGGTTCTGTAAGGGGGTTGGTATTATCACTTTGGTGTGGGTTCCAAATTTTAGCTTGGATTCAGTTCTCCCTCTTTTCATGCCTTTTTGGATTACTCTCCTAGGGCTCCCGCTTGAATATCGTGATCCAGATATTGTGGAAATTTTGGCTAACCAAATGGGTATTTTTATCAAGCCATGCCATGCCGTGTTGGGCTTGGAGTATTGCCATGTCGCGTGACGATGTGATGCGGGGTGATGTTGAGGTGCACACTGCCATGCCTTGTGGATATATGACTAGGCCACACCACATGATGAGCTACTACGACAACTATACGATTGTTTCCTCCTTCCTCGTTGGTGGCTAGATGCTAGTCACATAGTGATGTTATGTGCAGTTGTGATATTCTTATTTATTTCTTTGTGGACCAGCAATTTATTCTATTTTGACTCTGAAGGTTTAGCCACGATCTTTTGATCTTCTGTTTACTTGATTTGGTATTGCAAATTCGGGATTATTTTCTTGCATTATTGTTGAAATTGATGGTTTATTATCTTTATTCATCTATACTTTGGTGGCTAAACTGATTTATCCTTATGGTTTTCGTATGCTGGTCTTGTGTTGAAATGTGAATTCCTCTCCAAGAACGTATGAGATGGTCTTGGTTGAGTGTGTACGAGGAAGTAGACATAGGGAATCTTGAGGATGGGGGTATGTGAGGCTATGATGTAGCTAGGATTCACTACCTACCTATGTGTGGTGACTATCTCTTGGAGGCTAACCACCTTACTCAACAAGGGATGTTCATGAAGGTCTTATATGGAAGGTAGCACCACTATGGTGTGCCCTAGCACCATAAAGCCTTGAGTGAGATGTTGGATATTTATGATCATGCTATTGTTCTAAGATCACACATAGAGATGTTGATCGTGCATGTTATCTTTGACCGAGCATTAGAAATGCTCACATGTGGCCTTTTGAGTTGTGCATTCCAGTTATGTGGATGGTTATTATGTGTAATCATGGAGTAAAATTGTGTTATCTTGTCACTATGTTATGGGACATAGTCATTGGAAAAGTTCTTATATGCCTGGCAAGTGTAAGAAATTGTGTTCTATATGTTGCTCTTATTTCATCAAAGCTAACTTGGTTGTAGAATTTGAATTTTGAAGCTAGTTCTATGCGATAAAGTTTTATGAAAAGATGGATTGGTAAAGGAAATTGATCATGGTGGCATGTTTTCTTGTCATATTAGTAGATGAGTATGGTAATTGTTGGTTACCTCTTTTTATGCTTTAATTTGGTATGATGAAAGGGAGAAAATTCTTGTTTCTCTACTATGATTATAGATAGTTCTTAGAATATTTTAAGGAAAGAATGGATTTAGATGTATCTTGCCAATGGATAATGGCATTTGTAGAGGATTTAGCAATAATGTTTCATTTATTTGTGGAAAGATTCCTATGTGCAATTTGATATTTTTTGAATGAGTTTCAGGGCTAATGTGTGCGACATGTACTCCGTCTAGCCTTACGACTTCCAGGAGTAAGTCGGAACCTAGGGGGGGAGAATGTAATACCCCTGCCCTAATCAGTTTCTAATATCGGTTTGACCTGGGTTAGTTTATCATGTTATAATGTTATAGTCAGATGTTTTGATTTTTGGTGTGTACCTGTTATTGTGGTTTTCGCATCAATTTGTATGTAATCTTATTAGTTCTCCTAAGTCGTGTTATTAATCTCGGGCTGACACTTTCATTAATATATATATATATATATATATATATATATATATATATATGTATGCATGTATGACTCTTGGTTGCAGGAGATTTTAGGTACAGTGCCGCATGGGTGTGAGGTTCGTCTCTGCCTGGATTCATAGGTTTGAGTGTACCTCTTTGGTCCTTATATTTTTGACTAGGTGGTCGTAAGACCCTTGTTTGACCATAGTAGTACTCAAGTGAGCATCATCAGTCATCGTTGGTATTCCATTTGGGTGGGTATAGAGGTCATCTGTCTGTTTGACCTTCTTGGGTTGCGTGTTTGTGTGTGGTTAAATTGAGTAAATAATCCTTAATATTTAAATTGATTTATTGTGTGTTTACACATTAGTAATTAAGGGACTAAATTAAATAGGTTCCCTTTATACGATTAATCATTAATTAGAATTGCTCAATCCAAATTGGTAGCAAGTTTGATTAAATGATTAATTTATTCTGCTTATACTTTTGGAAAGGAAAGATTTAAATTTAATTGAAATAAAATTAATTTAATCTCTTTGCCCTTTTAAAAATAGAAAGGTTGATTTTAGTTATTTAAAGAAAATCAATTTTAATTAGAAAAGCAAGTTTTATATTTATATTCGATATAGTTTTGTAAGAATGAATTTGGAGATTTTATTTTAATCAAAAATTTGAAATATAAATGATAGTTTTCTTAAAATTAAGAAAAATTAGAAATTAATTGAGGAAGAGGCATTTTGATTTTTCTAAATTAGAAATAAATTGGGTAAAAGTATTTTAAATTCAAAAATAAGAATTTTGGGATGGTATTTTAAATAAAAATATTTTAAATGCAAAAAAGGGGTTTTTTGGTCAAAACTTTTCCCATATAACTTAGGGTTGGAAAATATTTGGGGGGGAATAATTTTTGGAAAAATACTTCCCGGAGAGACATTTTGGAAGATGTTCTAGAGAAATTTTGGGGAAAAATATTTCTGGATGAGAAGAATTGATCTGGAGCTTGCAGGTTGGGCTCTTCAACAAATCTCTTACAGGATTGCTAAATGAGGTAGGAATCTGTGTATCGTTTTGGTTCTTTGCTTAATCAAAGATTGGGTTTGGTATTCTCCCTGTATTTTTTGGTTTAAATCTCCATTGAAAGCTCTCAGGATTATGTTTGATTGAGAAATTAGTCTAGAGTTTGGCTGAATGGTGGATTCATGTGTGAGCAATGAATCTTGTTGCCTAAGATGTTTTTTTGGTTGAAGAAATCTGGGGTTTCATTTTGTTTTTAATAGTTTGTACAAAAAAAAAAATATTTTAGTCTCTGTATGAGACTGTGTATTTATGAAATATGGGATTTTATTTCATTTTTTTAAAGTTGTATAGAAAAATTATCTTTTAGTCTCTCTATGAGACTGGGGATTTATGAAATCTGGGTTTTTATGGTTTTTTTTGTTTATTTTGAATATAAAATGAAATTTATTTTTTTAATTTGGATGGATTTTGGGTTGGAGGGCGGAGGAGCCGAGGCTCAACTCGCGCCCCTCCTCCCCGCAGGTTCACAGCAGAGCCTACGACCACATTGGTGGCCACAGAAGCCTGTGACCACAAGGTAGCTGCAAGAACCTTGCGTCTACTTTGTGGCCACAGGAACCCTGCGTTCCACAATGTGGCCGCAGGAGCTACGGGTGGGCTTCCACCACTCTCGAGATGGGAGGTGGGCCCCGCAGTGGAAGTTGTTTTATTATTTTATTTAAATTTATTAAAAATTTAAATCAATATTGCGTGGTATAATTTTGGATATTTAAACTTTTAATTTTTTTTTTATTATTTATTTAAAAAGATTTAATAGTATATTTTTTATTATTAATTATTAATTAAGTATACATATTTTATTAATTATGGATTAATATATATATATATTAATTAATAATTAATTTGTAAATTTAATATTAGTTATTAATTAGTATATATGTATTAATTAATATTAAATTTGTATTTTATTAAATACATGCAAGGAAGTATCATTAGATTTGGAAAATGATCATTGATTTTATTTCCCTTAAATTGTATGTTTTCATTTTTGGAAAGTGTATATCTGTGTTGTGAAAGATGAAATTGATTATTGTTTTCGATCAAAGATGGAAATGATGTTTTATTTGGAAAATGCATATCGTATATTTTTATTAATGTTTATTTAATTATATTCTTGTGAATTTAGTTTGGAAACCCATAATGACGTAATTATGTATGTATGATGCAATCAAACTTTAGTGAGTTAGTAAACCATGAATGACTTGTACCTAGACGAGGTAGACAAACTGCAACCAAACTTAGATCAATTTTAATGTTTAGACAATATGGGAAAAGGTTGTCCTTTCCGGTTTATGCCTATGCATGTTTAAATTTTTGTATTCGCATTTGCTTACAAAATGGCAAGTCCTGGATTAAGACTGTTGGTTATTGTCATTTGTTTATTTTGGTACTTTCTTATGTCCTTGTGCTCGAGTATTTACTGTTTTCATGTGATGGTTTGTATCCGGTCATGTCCTTTATGCGGGTGTTGAAAGTTGGTTTGTGGCTGACCATAGCTGGTCAGGTCTCTAGTTAGAGTACCGTCAGTCAGTGCACCTTGTATGAAGTGTAGTATGACCAAGTGGGAGTTCCTACCGTGTTGAACTTCATTTTTTTGACCTTATGTATTCCTTGTTTTAGGAGTTGTTGGTTTATAGCCTAGTATCATTTGGGAAAGTGGCTTTTGATTGGGGGCTGCGCCCAAAGTGGTTGCTAGGTAACCCATCAAAAGTAGGTCTAAATAAGTGATAACCTAATAGCATATTAGGAAGTTAGTTAATGAATCACTATGTAAAATAATTGTGCCTCACGTATGGGATGAGTGCTAGTCCAGGCTCAACATGTAGTGGGAAGGCCTAAAATGGCAACCCATCAACCTTGTCTTCATGAAAGGTTGTGTTGGGTCCACATGAGGCTTGGATGGGCTAGATGTTCAGAATAGGTTGTCAGGGTAAACCAGTGGATGGGGCCAAAACCTATGAAGACCTGCCATGGTAACCATACCAGGTCATATGATGACACTTGTCCCTTATGTTCGCTAGTGTGTTGTTGTGTTGTCTGGATAGGAGCACTGTTGTGGAGTCATCATGTTGCTTATGCCCTCGTGAGAACCTGATATCATGTTAGACCTTGGGTTGTGAAGAGTTAGTTTTGTGGATGCTCTAGTTGATCTTTTGTAATGGCTTCATATTATGTTTAGTTTGATCCTTTCCTATACAGGGATCATTCATGTATTTATTGGACCGATGTGGTCATTTGTATTTTGGTTATGTTCGCCTTGATGGCAGGATTGTAAATGTTGTAACATTATGTATTCTTCCCTATTATGTAATTATCAGAGGGGTCTTACAGTTGAGCAGACCTAGAGATGTAGCCCACTAGGGGTGAACTCCAATATGATTTCGAAGTTATGTGGTGTTTTACGTTCTTTTGTTTACTTTTTATTTTAGCATGTATGGATGGCATTATGGTTTAAATGAACTATGTGAATTAGATGAAGATAATCTTAAATGCATGTGTGTAGTCATATTATTAATTGTAGTAAATTGGATCCCGAAAGAATGTAGATTTGAATAATGGAATGTATTCAATTGTTGATAATGAAATTAAAGTATGTTATGAAATTAGATGCATAACTTATCTCTTAATGAAAGTTTGAATGTAATGTATGGTTAAATTTTAATGGATGAACTTAATCATGTTATCTATACTTTTAACCTCAATGGATGAACCTTATGATGTTATCTATAATTTTAACTTACCAAACAAATTATATCCTTGTTTAAAGTATTATTATGTCATTAAGTTAATCAACTTAATTGGATTAATTAGCGTGAGTCAAGAGTTAAGTGTTGAATTAAGTAATCATGTTGGGAAACTCTTTAGGTTTTATTTGAGTCTTCCGCTATATAATATGAACTTTGATAACTCATTGTATCATTGTGTTGTGTTTGATTTTAAAAAAAAATTATTTGCACTCTATTCTTGTGTTTTAGCTTAATCCCTTTGGGGTTTCCTGGCAAGGCATTACATTGTATTAAAATGATTAAATTAAATTAAATTAAATTTAGATATCTATATATTTTTTTATAATATTATAAGTTTTTAATTGAGATAAATAGGTTTTACAGGGACCCAAACCCAAATCCAACAAAATTAGAACTAGTAGCATACCAAAGTCTAAACAACTGCTAAACAATAACAAAAATAGGGGAAGCTCCCCATTGGACCAAACAAAAAGAAACAAGCATATAACACCAAAAAACATAGAAACCACTAACTAAGAGCTTTCATGAGCTCAACATTCTTCTGAATCATAGTATTGTTTATCTCTTTAAGCTCCTTCATAATAAATTTGGAGTTATCTTTTTCCTTTTTTTTGTTTTTGGACCTAGTAGAGGGCTCCATTGAAGTCTGTATTGCATCGTATTTCTTGTCCAATTTGGCAACTAAAGCCAAATCTGAACCGACAGGCTGAGCTTTCTGTATTGCAATTTTTTCATTGACCTTTTTGAGGCCTTCTACACTACTAAGAATTGGTTTTCTTTGCTAATCTCTACCAATCCCTTGAGTTTTCCCATCAAATCCTCTGTCTTTTTCCAGGCGTGCAGTCCTAGACTCGTACTTTGTATTCATAATCTTGATGTCCTCGGTTATTTTTTGAGTCAACTTTAGAAGATTTTTAGTTTTTCTCAGGATCCAGATTCTTAGTAAATGTGTTAATGATGTCCTTGATGCCCTATTTTGATGAGGTCAATTTCAGTTATAACCCGACAAAAATATTTTGTCTCATTGGAAGTCGAGTTAACCTGGAGCCTATCAATATCCATCTCATACTTTTTACAGTCCTCTGGGTCCACAATTATGGGAATATCCAATTTAATTTCTTCACCCCCTTTAGTTTGGGTCTCTACCCTTTTTCCCATTTTCTTCTTTTTCAGATTCTGAGGGCCCAAATTTTGGGAATGGGGAGTTGGGGATTTCAACTTTTTCATTGCCTATCTAGGTGGATTTTTTTTTCCTACTACTACTGGTGTCAGGATTGGGATTTTGAGGGGGACCCTCATCCTCCAAGGGCCTATACTCTGAATCATCTGACACATGGATGCCATTCCAATCCATGGCCACTTCACCCACCTCCTCATCAAATTGTGTATCTGAGACCACATGCACATCCTGGCTATCTAAGGGTTTAGGTTTTCTCAAGACAGGGGAGGGTTTGACCTTGTGCACTTTAGCATACTCCATGATGATGAGGATTAACCCCTCATGCAAGACAATATTTTCAAATTTTTAACATGATTTTTTAATGCCATGCTCAAGAGAAGAAACTAAATAAAACGGGAACAAATTTTTTTTATCATGCCTCAAGTGATCCAAGATCGTAAAATGATAGGAAAATATGCTTTCACAACGTCCATCAAGGGTTATGTACCTCATAATAAATTTCACCATGTCCGCCTAAAGCATCAGAAGATCCTTTTGATTGTAGCCTCCATCTGGATTTTTTCTGACTTTGCTTCTCTCACTCTGTTTATCATAGAAGATAGAGAGGGATTCTTTTGAGTAAAGGGATGATAAAAAGATGATAAAAAAAGGGATCATAACAATTATATAGATATATAAAAGATCATGTAGTCTTCTTCCATCAGTGTTTCAATAAGACTTATTTAATCAACACATGACCTCAATAATTCAAATCTAACACTAAGAACTAATATCCCAAATTCCAAACATCTTTGTTCATTCCATATCTATGTTCTGTACAATAGAGATAGCATTTCATTCTACAATAGCAGACCCTCTGCCCCCATATATACACTAGTGGACCACACCAACCTTTTGAGGAGACAAGATTGGTGGAAGCCATTCCAGGCCCTTCTCCACTTCCCCCCAATCATGTACAAGCATTTGCAGGCAAAAGGGGCATCAGATAATTATCTTGGTTAATGTGAACTAACTACCCACCCAAGTTCATTAATTATATTATCACTTGATTCTAAAACTTCCATCGAGCTACCCAGGTGACCACTTTGGGTCCCGACCCCCAATGGAAGCCACTCCCCCTTACTTGCACCTAGGAATCAAAATAAACAGATGCCATGACACCCAAAAACATGAGGTGACAATAATCTAACCATAGGAAGGCTTTGCCCACTTTCTAGAATTGATCTCCAAAGGGAGTACAACAATAGGCTAGGAAGGTACAACTAGCACACAAAAATCCACTAGTCCAAAATATCAGGAAAAGCAATACAACAATGTCCAACAACGAAGGCTTGACACTAGAGAAACTCCAACACTCTCCGAGACTCTAGTAGTGAAATACATATGTAATCTACATAGTTAGGGAATCCAACTATGATAGACTAAACATACCATTACCATGGACTCATAAAGCCAAACATAACAGAAATTCACTTTTTACCAAAAGAACCAATTTAACTCCTATACAATCATGTACATAAATTAACATTATTACCATCCACCCAACACATATAGTTATAATGCATTTTATTCCCATATTAAGTTATCCCAAATAAAAGACATTACTTTAACCTACACATTAAAATTGACACTTGTCTAATTATAGAAGAAAACACAATACTATTATCCATTTTTGGCCCATTATCACATTAACATGCCCAAAGATAAAAAGATGATAATTAAAGGGATCATAATGATTATATAGATATATAAAAGCGCACATAGTCTTCTTCCATCAGTGTTTCAATAGGACTTGCTTAATCAACACATGACCTCAATAATTCGAATCTAACACTAAGAGCTAATATCCCAAATTTCAAAAATCTTTATTCATTCCATTTCTATGTTTTGCACAATATAGAGAGCATTTCATTCTACAATAGTGAATTACAATAAAACCTTTATACTATCATGAAATGATCATTCACAATTAAAGATGTAATTCAGAAAATGAAGGTAAAATATACTCTTGTACTTATATATACAGACAATCATAAATCTAATATAAAACAAATGAATAGAATAGTAAACTTATTTACATAACCTCAATTATTTAACCCGGACAAAACAAACTATGCACAGTAAAAAGTTGGAAGGCGGTCGATGCATGGAGAACATGGGGTAGAGGGGGGAACATGTTGCCCACCGCCATGGGTGAAGGCTCCCCCATGACTGTGGGGAGAGCCATCCCACTTTGTGGGTATTGGCTCCCCCACATTCATGGGGTTCAACCTCCCCACAACCACAGCGATAGTCAACAAAATAA
Source organism: Cryptomeria japonica (assembly GCF_030272615.1). Classification (NCBI taxonomy): domain Eukaryota; kingdom Viridiplantae; phylum Streptophyta; class Pinopsida; order Cupressales; family Cupressaceae; genus Cryptomeria; species Cryptomeria japonica. Next base: position 484,442,376 of record NC_081415.1, on the reverse strand, counting down.
AATCAAAACAATGCCATAGTAAAACGAGATATACATTTTGATAAAAACACTTCGATATAAATGAATACATATATATATATGCATATATATGTATACATATATATACATATATATATATATGTGTGTGTGTGTGTGTGTGTGTGTGTGTGTGTGTGTGTGTGTGTGTGTATCTATATAGATGTATATATATACATATATATGTATACATGTGTATATATACATATATATATGTATATATGTATATATGTAAATATATGTATATGTAACCCTAATTCACTAGATCCAATTTGAATGGAAGGAGACTGAGTGCTAAATGAATTGACAATGAATTTAGAAAGTGAAGGTAACCCCTTTTAAAGTGGATGTGTTGAATTATGTGATTTAAGGCTAAGTGTAAAAGTGACAAAGAAATGATTATAACTTGAGATAGCAATGTGGGATGAAGTTGTGCACCTAGAATTAGCAGTAAAATATCGAGATGAAGCTCCCCTATAAATTTGAACGAAAGTTGTCCAGACCATGTTGAAAGTGTACTCGGACCTTCAAAAAATCTGTGTGCTGAAAAGGGTTTTTACATCTCTAAAAATGAAGTCCAAATATGTAAATATAGTTGTGCACCTACAACCTACACATAGAAAAGAGAGGAAATGTTGTTGGGATTAGGGGTTTGCCTTCTAGTCAAACCTCGGTTTTGGAATTAACCAAATGATGAAAATTACTTGCAAGTAAATGGAATTAAATTACTGAAATAGAACTCACCTCAAGAGAGATGCAATTGAAATGTTGATAGAGTTGTTTAAAAGGATATGTGAAATAGGATATTTTTTGAGTGCTGAAAGAGATCTCCTCTTCAATGGTTGAATCCTTGACTTGAGTGCAAAACTTAGCCTTGAAAGGGGACTTGAGATGCTCAATGGATTTTTGAATGGACACTTGAATGCTTGAATGCTTGATTTCGCTGATGCAATTTCACTTAGGATCGCAATTGGACTTCATGAACCTATTATTGAACTTATGCAAATGGGAGGGAAAAATGCATCTTATATATTCATCAATTAGGGTTATTTGACTGATTTTGCATCATAGGCCGACATAAGGAAACTTTGCCCACTTCAAAATTGATAATACCAATGCAAAGTTAAGGAAAAGGGGGCCCAAAATAGGGCAAGGACAGGAGTGCCACACCCCTGTCCTGCTCTATTTTAGGTCAGAAAGTAGGAATAAGTAGTACGGGGTGCAAGAAAATGAAATTTTTGGGAGGTGTGAGCATGTCTCGGGTCTCCAATAAGGCTTAGGGATTTGTTCGCCAATGTGAAGACCCAAATGCATTCAAAAATTGAAAGGTAGCAATTTTATGATGCTACAACATCATTATTCTAACCATCCACATAACATGAAACATCATGTCAGATAGAAATGCAGGAAGCATAGTCAAGCATCACAACCAAATCCAAAATCAACCAACACCAAAAAGGGTCGAAGCCACACATATAAAGCTCATAAATATAAGGTCTACCAAGTCAAAAGATAGGAGAAATACACTATATCTATATATATCTTCATCTCTATCTCTGTCCATTATATATCCTTACCACTTTCTCTTGCTCACTCTTCCCCCTCCATCTCTCTCTTTTTCAATCCTTTCCACTCCACCTCTCTCCCCCTCTCTCTCTATTACAAAAGCAACATGAGCATTTTGGTAATGGATCCTCACTTTATTTTGATTCAGAGGTTTTATTTCAATCATGTTTGGATCTGTATATGTAGATGCATAGTTGATTTAAAGCTATCAATTCTTTATTGATATTTGTATTGCACAAAAAATATCATTTGTTAAATTATCTACCAATTGACCTCATGTAATGCACACATCTACAAAAAATAGACCAATTTTTTTCATAATTGACCTTCCAACCTCTTCGGCATACTCATTGCACACTAAGGTGCAACTGCTAGTTTAATAATTACATTGGCAAAGAAAAAATAATTTATTTAATTATTAATTGATTTATATGTATTTTTTAATTGTCTTTATATTACTTGGTGAGAGTGATCATATATGATAGTTTACGCAAATTATTGTATTGGACTTGTCTCTTTTAGGAAAAATAAAAATAAAAGTAATTAAATTATGACTTGATGATAATTTTATAATGGTCATTGCTAGAAAAAAAATTGTGAGTCGACATGGAGTGAGAAATTTTATATTATTTAGTTGAATGCAATTCTAAGTTAGTGCTCCTAGGTCTTTGACTATATAGCTAAAAATATGAATCATATTAATTAGTTGAATGCAATTATAAGTTGGTGCTCCAAGGTCTTTCACTAAATAACAAAAAATATGAATTGCTCTAAGCAATTCAATTTGAGTAATCTCTAATTCCTAAGCATATAACTTGATAGGTACATGAGTAAGACTACTTAGAACAATGTTCCAAACTTGACTATAACTACTACATAATTACATTGTATTTTTTTAATTAATTAAACTAAATTACCTCTAGAAACTCTATGTTTTATCAATAAAAGTAATTATATAAGCATTGTATAAAAAAGATTTTTGACAAAGCTTTGAGTAGTTAATATTTTGTCATTTTATTTTGTAGAACACTTTTATATTATTAAGTTTATAGAAAAATGTTTAATGATTCCTTGCTCATAATATTAGGATTATGTCAACTAATTTAGAATCACTAAGGACAAAATCAACAAATTATATGTTTTCATTATTTACTATTTCTACTTATTATTACTAGATTTGATGATAGAATTTCATATATCTACAAATCACCTATAATAAAAACGCCCTATCAAAGAAGACAGAGAAAAATAATAATCAATCATGAAGCTTAAGAATTCTATTGAATATAATAATAATAATTGTTATAATACAAAATGAATCATCACTTAATAAAAGATAAAAAAACACTTGTAGAAATATTAGGTGGGGATATAGTAAAATCATAACACAAGGCATGCATAGAAGGATTGCAAGTCAAAGTGTGCGACATCTAAGATATATTGTGAGAATGTTATAATGCAAGTATGTTATAACGTGTTCATATATACATATATACATATATACATACATATACACATATACAGATACATACATGCACATATGTGTATGTGTATGTGTATGTGTATGTGTATGTGGATGTGTATGTGTATGTGTATGTGTATGTGTATGTGTATGTGTATGTGTATGTGTATGTATGTATGTATGTATGTATATGTATATATATATATATACATATATACATATACATATACGTATCTGTGTGTGTATGTATATGTATATTTATTGTATATATATGTATATATACATACATATATGTATCTATGTTACTAGAAACGAGAAACGAGAAACGTAATGACAACGACAACGTGACGAGAAACGGGATATTTAGAAGTTGCGTATAAGAAACACACACACACACACACACACATATATATAGTTTCATTAAAAAAAAAATTCAAATAAATAAAAATATATGAAGCTAAAATATTTAAATACATACAAATTATAAAATATTTTGCATGCAAATCATAAGTCATATTACATTATATCCATAAATATAATTATTATTTATAAATATTTTACATGCAAAAGATAAGTCATATTTTTTTATTGAATAATACATGCATCTATATGGGTGTGGCTATTCTGGCTCGAAAATTGACCTTTTATATAGCGTGATAGCGACGTGTTAGTCAATCGCAGTCGTTTATTGCAAAATTGACAGTATAAAATGTGTAGCTAACACGCGTGTTAGTCAATCCGTACTGTCGTTTTGGAGCCAGAGTAGATGCATCCCATCTATATGATTTTACATGCAAGGAAAAATAATTAATACGGTCACAATCTGAATTGAGGTAAAGTGAAAGATTAGTTATAATTGATTAATTTACTTTCCCAATTAAAAACAATTAGTTTATTTGGCAGTGGTATGCAATGCAGGGCACGCATCTATTCTGGCTCCAAAATGACAGTACGGATTGACTAACATGCATGTTAGTCACGCGTTTTACACCGTCGATTTTACAATTAATGGTTGCGATTAAATAACATGTCACTAACATGTTATACGAAAGGTCCGTTTTGGAGCCAGAATAGACACAGCTCAATGCAGGTAAAGTGATCTTAAAGACTAGTTAAAAACAATTAATTTACTCTTGCTCAATACCTGACAAAACTCCATACAAAGTTGACAACTCTCTGATAGGAACTTAAAGAGCATGACTTCATTGTCTATTTGAAACTTTAGAAACTAGGAAACAAAACTTCATCATTTGAAACGTTATAAATGAGTTGAAATGGATTTTCTTTGCTAGAAACGGGTGTCGTCAACGAGAAACACCATTTCTATTGTTGAAACACAAAATGAGCTTCTCTTTTCACGTTTTTGACAACAGAGGAGGTATGTATATGCATATATACATATACATATACATATACCTATATATACTTATACATATACATATACATATACATATACATATACATATACACATATATACATACATACATACATACATACATACATATGTATATGTATACACACACACACATATGTGTCTATATGTGTATGTGTATATATATATATATATATATATATATATATATATATATCCTTCCAATAGTTAAAAATAAGGAATAACATGAGCAAATTTTTGAGTAAATTTGAGCCAACACAATCCTACCATAACATCTATGAGGTCAAGGAGGTCGATTTTTTATGTTTCTATCTATTTAAATTAAAATGGATATCAATTTTACAATTAAATTTTGATTCAATAATTTGTAATTTTTTAGGAATTAAGAATTATTTAAACTTTAAATTACCAATAGATAAAAATCCTAGTGAAGTGTAGACACAAATTAACCTTCAACAAAATCCTCCATCTATTTATTGTTATTCTACTCAAATACAAGAAAAAATAATAAGTGAAATTAAAAACAACCATTGGTTGATAGATTGTTAAATCTAAATGCAACTAGTTCACATTAGACAACCCTTAGCAACTCATTGGAATATATCATTTCTCTAGAGATTCCATGAATGGATAAATAAATTTATAGTCCAATAAAAGGGAGGAAGCACATGAATTTTACTCTCAAAATTTTCATACCAATAAGTGAAAGTGAAGAAAATAAAATATAATTTTCTTGCATTGTTTGTTGATCCAAGAACCAGTGTACCCATGCATGCAAGTTGCAAGAAATTTACATTCATTGGTGCCAATGCCATGTAATAAAGGATAATTTTAAGGAAAGATGGAGGATATTATTGACCAACCTCTATATAATAAAAATGAGGCCCCACAGTATTATTTGAGAAAACTCTATTGTGAAATTTTCCTCAATAAAATTTTAAATTATTTTGATATGTTACACTTCTAGGCACAAAGACCTCTAGCTAGGCCAAACATTTATCACATCGTGATCTCTTCCATCATGAAGGAGAGTGTTGAGGTTGAGACTTTACAATCGATCATCTCTGTCACAAACCTTGTTACATCATAGCATGCCTATTACATTACATAATGAGGGAAAGACTCCTATATTTTGATTGACACATTATCTTTACAAAAATAATGCATCTATATGTGATTATGGGTCTCAGGATGCTCAAGATGCATAGGTCTAGGAGTAGGATGCATCCATACTTAATGATATGGTGTTCACAAATAAATTCTTGAATTACATATTTGGCGTTAATCAACATGTAATTTTATATAAGGTTATGTAATTTATTATATTTTTTTTTTGAAATATGTGATTAATTATGTAAATTTATCATTAATAAAAATATGCAAAGAATTATATGTAATGAAATTATGGGGTCAAAGTGCTCATCCTATCCCTATCATTACTTAAAGTCTTAATTATGTGGAAATGTTGAGTCTACATATATGTAATTTATAAAGAAATAATCAATATATTACATATAATTTATTTTTCATTATATAAATTGTAATATTAAAATTTACATTTGATAATGAAATGGTGGATGTTGGAACTTCAAATTAGGACCTGTCAATGGAAGTGGTCAAATGATAAGTTTTGTTGAGGTAAATTTTACTATTTTTAATCATTAAGTTCATATAATGTTAGGTAGATTTTGGTTTAAAATAATGATGTTCTATTTTCAATTGATGACATTAGCTTAAACTCCTAAAATCCATGTAATAATGAGGGTTTGTTGTGATAGTTTTATATTCAATGTATTTCATAGAAGTATAAGTCATATTAGTATAATTTATTTTTTATTGTTTTTTATCGAACATCTACCAGTGTAAATTCAAATAATATTTATTTGTAGTTTTATTTATTTCTTGATTCTTGTCACAAGGGGTCACAACTCAAATATGTGTTCCTTCCCCTTAGATGGATGAAGAGAAGCAACAAATGATTGGGGTGAATTATTAGCTTGTGATAAAAGACTAAATTGACTTTTATGTCATTGTATATATTTAGTTTTTCTTTATTCTTGTCACAAGGAGCCAAAACTCAAATTTGTGTTCCTTCAATTAGATGGATGAAGAAAAGCAATGAATGATTGGGGTAGATTATTAGCTTGTGATAAGAGACTATTAACTTTTTGGTCATTACATGTATTTAATTTTTCTATAGTAAGGCACATATATTTTTTATTCTATTAGTTGGACATCCAAAAAAGTTTAAAGAGAAGGTCAAGTCAACCATCTTAAAAGCAACATACACCAATCACCGTTCCACCTTCTTAATAAATAGAAACTCGTTGACTCTTCCATCCTATTCCACATGAATAACTATATTATAATTTATTTATTTTTTTATATAAATGTTTAATATATATTTTCCCTTATTACATGTATTCATATATGTATTTCCATTATTGTAATCAAATAAGTATCCAAGTGTAATTTAGAAGCCTCTTGAACTATTTTTTTGGATCAATATAATTTTAAAGGTTGCATAGTAAATTTGTAAGATTTTCTCTTTGTGATTTGTTTTAGTTACAATTGTTTTTTTAAGACTATGGGCCCAAAAATCAACTCCAATAATCTACTCCACTACTTATCATTGATAACATAGTCATGGCATGCAAAGAAAATTAAGAGCATAAATATCAACTAGCAAGATATGAGGCCCCTCGCTCATCCATGAGAATTGAGCTCATAGAAACTAATCCTCTATTGTTGAATGAGCATACCCTTGTGTCCAAAACTAAAGGCAAAAAACCCATGGTTGAGTTGACTTCTGAAGACCTTGAAGCTTCCCTACTCAAGACTAACCTTGAAAAAAGGAAAGATGCAACCCCTAAGTGTATTGCCTCACCAAGAAACCCTAAAGGATTTGACTAACACACTAAAAAAAGGGTGGAAATGTTTTTTTTTTAAAACATTGACAGAATATACAATTGTTTTTTACAAGAAAATTTATACTGTACTGCACAAGCAGAAGACTTAACAACAACTCCTAAAGGGTTTCCTAATGTGGATTACTTAATCTAACCAATCATTACTTGAAGAAATTAATTTAAACCAAAGATAGCATTATACATATATGAACTTAAACAAATTAAGCAACTAAAGTAATCCATGTAAGCAAATAATTAAAAAATACATTTACATTCTACAACATAAACATTTCTAAAGCCACATTCATAATAACACATTTAGTTGAATAAGATCAATTTTCATTACTAATGTAACTCCTACCACTTATATCTCATTTCATATAAATCTCATTTACATCACAAGTACATTATAAATTACATCATGATTACATCCTTGCCATGAAGGCACATATATACATAAATTACATCTGATCCACATAATATCCAATGAAAGATACATAAATGAACCAACTGGTACACAAAGCTAACCCAATCCAAGAGAGAAATTTGGAGAAAGTACAAAGCCAATCCTCGCAAGAATGGAAAAAAATACCCGATGGAAAAATGCACTACCACCCCTTGTGCTAAGAGATAGACATAAGGCCCTCAAGCAAAAAAAACAAGGGAATACAACACATGGGCTATACACACTTCCATCGAGTAAACCACAAGAAAGATACACAAAGAATAAAATTTAAACAGGAGTATTCCAAAGGTTGCAAACATAGAGGAAGAACACTAGTACTCACAAGGGAAGAGTTTTAGCGCATAGATTGATATGAGTTATCCTAGTAGGTCTACATAGGCCCTGACCCCTATCCTAGATTGTCTTGGCATCCTGTCCTGACCCCTAGCCCCCATTCAAGACTCATGTAGACCCAACAAACCTTCCATGAGGACAAGTGATGCAATCAAGGTAGGGAGATCCAATGAGGGACATCCCTACCTTGCTGCCTATAACACAAAACACATGCAAGATACCAGCAACCGATAGATGCAACACCGAAAGATAACCAGTAAAACAAGAGATAGCTAGTAAAATAGAAAGATCAATCCCAACGGGTAGAAACAACACATGATATAACCGGTAAACAAATAAAACAATCTTTATAACAAATTCATGAATTACATATGCCTTCAGGTGTTAGACATGTTGGGCACAACCCAAGATTACAAACAATGCTTACAAGACAAATTTAAGATCCGTTGATCATATGTTCATTTATTCGGCCTCCTGTAATAGTCTGTACTATTCTACATTGATTTTGACCTTAGCCCCTCCAAACTTCAGTGCCCCTAGATCAGAAAACCATCAGCTCAGCCACCGGTAATAGCTTCTACTGTTCTGCACTAATCCGGACTTCAGTCCCACTACACTTTAGTCCCCCCAGACCAAAAATCATTGGCTTGACCTCCTATATAATAGTTAGCATTTCTCTACACTAATGCAGACCTTTGTCTATCTGGACTTCAGTCCTACCAGACCAGAATCTCTCCAGAAACTACATCTATTCTTGGTCTTTCTCTGCCTCAGACTTCCATCACTCAAATGAATCTTCAAACTTCCTATTTATACCATCCGCAAGCAATAACAACTTAATCAATTCATCCAAAGACTAAACAGTTCATGATGAAATGTGTAAACAATAACATGTTGACCCAAATCACCAAGAACACCACCAAAATGCATGGAACTTCACACGGACTTCTGGGAATATCGGTCAAGGCCCAAACAGCATCTCTCAACAATCCGTAAGTTACAAAAATCACTTGCAACCTGAATCAGCTTCACTAAACATTCTATGAGACCAACCGGTAAGAACATACCAACATCGAGTCAATATCAGGATCAATATCTCACCGAGATTAAATCCAAAAGCCAAATTGCTCCAACCGATTGAACTACTCTAGTGCTCCTGCATCAACAAGGTGGTTGGTTTTGCCATTCAAAGCCTTCTACACCTCATCTTAAGCCTAAATGAGCATTCAAGCCATGAGCGGGGCATCCATTATCTTGTTTAATGTGTTAAAACCCAACCTCCTAGTTCATTAATTAGGTTATCACTTATTAAAGAAAATTCCAATGGGTTATCCTAGCAACCACTTTGGGCCCAAACCCCCACTTGGAAGACACTCCCCCTTATGACACAAACATATTAAAAAACAACCATTATTAAAAGATTCATTATAATATACCCATAATCTCATAAATAGTTTGAAGCATCATTAAGCCATAAAAAGAGTTTCAACCAAATCTTGCATCACATTAGATGTCAAACACATAAATCTCATATACACTTACTTCTAACAAGAGCACACATGTCTCAGTCCCACAAGGAGAGAATTACCATAAAACTAAAAGATTGATAAGCCTCCAAAGCCATTCAAAAGTAAAGCTCACACAACAAAGATAATAGCATCATAGTATTGTCAATAAAGATGCAACTCAAAACCAACCTCTGGAGCCTCAAAGACATATTGCCAAAACAACAAGAAATACATTGTCATACTCAAAGAACATTCCAAGGCATAAATAAATACGGCCCATTACCATCACATGGATTTTCAAGCACAACTGCTATAAACTTGGCCATTTACGACCTCTACAAGAGATGAACCACTAGAGGTATAACAAATAACAAAATGGGTCAACTAACATCATCAGACCATTTCAAGGGAAATATCAAGTAAACATCAGACCATAACACTTACACAAGTTTATTTCATAAGCCATTACTCATTTACTTAAACAATTCAAACATAAAGCATAAACATCTCCCTTAATAACATTATTCCAATAAGATTATCCAAACACAAAATTTAACCAATAGATATTCATTTGCAAACTATTTCAAATCAATTCTTAAAAAGAATTAAATACAGATCATGAGTTGATCTGAATATTTTTTATTTTGCCAAAATATAACTATATTTATTAAATATAATTATTTTATCAAAATATAATTGCAATAAGAAATTCACAAATATAAACATTCAAAATTAACCTTATAGATATATAAATATACATATATATACATATATATATATGTATACCTGTACATATATGTATGCATACATATATATGTATACATGTATACATATGTACATATGTATATATATATATATACATACACATATATATATGTATATATATGTATATTTATATATCTATACATGTATATGTATATATATACATATATATGTATATGTATGTATACATATACATATATATGTATATGTATTATATATGTATATATGTATACATATATACATATATAATACATATACATATATATGTATACATATATATAGATATATATATATATATACATATATAGATATATATATACATATATACATATATATGTATATATATGTATATATATATGGGTAAATGCACCAAGATGGCGAACACAAAAGTGGTCACATGCCAAAAAAAAATATCAAAATTTTCATAACTTGTGCGGGTTCAAAAAATTCAAAAATGTGTTAAGCTTGGTAACATCAAGCCCAGAGAAAAACAATTTAAAAAACCAAAAGTTCCTCAAGGGTTTTGAGGAACATTTAATGAGAAACATTATTTCTGGGTGTAGGCCACATGTTTTGGCCATTTTCAACACCAAAACCTGTGGAATAGCAGCAAGGAAAAGTAAAAAAAACATAGAACCCGCATGGGTTTGCAACTATTTTGGATTTTCCCAACATTGAGAGCAATTTTCAATAATGGCACCCCATTGAACATGTAAGATTTGATTAGTTTGATTGTTTTTGTTTGCATTTTAATTGAAGTAGGGTTTTTTAATTGATTTAAGTTTTGTTTTTATTAATTTGATGTCAGATTCTTCAAGCAATCCCCCAAAATGAAATAGACCACAAAGACCTCTTCCTACACAAGCAACACAAGAAAACCTTGTAAACATTGCACAAGAGCAACAAGAAAACCCTCAAAATCCTCAAAATTCTGCTCCTCAATAACCACCGCCACCCCAAAACCCTCCATGTCCTCCATTAGATCATGTAGATGTCACACAATAGGATCTCATCGGTCGCCTTACACAAAATCGTGCCCAAATTTCTATATTGGTAAATAGGTTGAGGTCCTCTAGCCTTGAGCACCACTCAACCCTCGCCAAAACACTATAAACAATGGCTAATAGTACAAATGAGGTATCTAGGGAGGTTATGAAATGGGGTTCATGGAGGGATAGATTTCAAACATTTTATGCGGATGGGTTGTCATAGGATCAAGTGAAGAAAAAGGGCATAGGAAAAGCTGACATATGTGCTCTTTTCACTGATCCTATTACCAGTAACAACCTAGAACTAAATATGACTTGGTTTCCTATACATTGGTGTGTTCATGCTAGGCTAAAAGAAGCTTTTTGGGATAGGTGGTATATGGTCTTTGACCAACCACCTTGTAATAATTGGGAGGTGCCTCTATATTTTTTGAGAAAGTTGTATTGTTAGTTTATCCTCGGCGAGAAGCCGAATTACTTTGACATCCGACAATTTCAGGGTAGAGGGAGAGGCTCTATGCAGGATAGACCTAGGGCCCATAGGGTGGTAGAGCCATGACATAGGAGGCGTACAACTCCTAAAACCATGGTTCATGTCACCATACCTATATCCTTGAAGGAGTCTATGGAATTACAGACTCTTTAGGCAGCTGCATGGCACACAGTTGGTCGGAGCAGAGGATGTACCAGCACCTACAACACCTCCTTCATCAGTGACATCTCCTTCTTCAGCGACACCTCCTTCATCAACAGCACCTCATGCATCATTTGGCATGAGCCAGCACATTCAGCATATGTGCCCCACCTGGCAGGGTGTATTTTTTGGTGTAGACACTGATGTAGATGAGGATGGTTTGACATCTCATTCGTGTACATGTTGTGGGAGTAGATGCCATGCTTCCATTGCAGAGGATGTGTCCCTCACTGATGAATTGATCAATATGTTGTACCCTCTCTATCAGACAAAGGTGCGTTTAATTTTGTTTATGACAAGTTATCAATTAAGTGACTAAATCTTATAAAAAGAAATGAATTTTTATTTTTAAAACAATTTAAAGTGACATATAAATAAAATGCATTGCAGGGTGTAGCAGGTGGTGGGAGTACACCACATACTTTTCAGTCGACTCGACGGTCATGAGTAGTTTCACCACCAGAGGTAAAGATTTGTAAATTTTTTAAAAATATAATAATACATTGGTTTAAAAATATCTTTTGTTAATTATATGTATCATTACTTGGTATTTTACAGGCCTTATCAGTGGTTGAGATGTCCCAACTTGATGATATCATGCTTTTAGTCATTGACTTTGGCCAAGATAACTATGCGGTACCATTTAGATTTATATATTTTTGACTTAAGTGATATATTAAATACATGCTCTTTTCCCTTATGTTAATTTTTTTTCATTAGTTTACCCCACCTGCCTCAAGGACATCTCATGTGAGAAAGCCATCCTCTAGCACTCCGAGGAAGAAAAATATATCCTCTCAGACACCCAAATGATAGAAGGTAATTCAGTACAATTTAAATTCATTTGTTGAAATGTATTATGATTAAACATGTATATGCAAGTATTGATAAATGCACTTAATTTGTTTGTTCTATATATAGAAACATATGGGGTTTACGGAATCAATGAATGCACTTGTTGTCGATGAGGTTCAATAGAGGGAAGAGATGATATCTTCATATTCACTTTGGATTGCATTCTTGCTTTTTCGAAATAACTAAAACCTTTTATGTCTATATCATATGTTATCATTTTTCAGACAGGAAATGGTAATAGTTGCATCAAATTCGACTAGGCCTCCTAAGGCTACAAGAGAACTATACAAGGCTTTGGTGTGCATTTGTTCTACATATGTTAAAGTATTTGTTTTATCTAGTTTTTTAACAACTTTGGGTTATTAACTTGTATGATTGTCTTTAACCTATTATAGGCCCCTTCCAAACTTCCTACTGTTATTCTACCATTCTATTTCAATAGAAGTCCTACACGTATATTATGGGATGCAACACGACCAAGGGAAAAGGTATGTCTATCTTAGATCAACTCCTTTTCACTAAGTTCACAACAAGTTTAAACCCTCTAGTTAACTCCTTTTGGATCACTTACCATGGATATAGGAAATGGTCATAACTGATTCATCTATGACTTTGCCTCCTACGACCACAACACATCCATCTGAGGCTCTGGTATGCTTTAGTTTTTTACTCTATTCATTTTTAGTTATTATGTGTTATTTGACATATATGTTATTAATATGTATTAATGTTGTTTTAACAGTTACAACCTCCTTCAGGACATCCCATGGATCTTTAGCCTCTGCAATTGACAGAGATGAGGTAATCAACATTTCAACTTCAAACAATTTAGAGTTTAGTATTTAGTTATTTTGATGTTATATTGAGAAAATATATCTGATTCAACATTAAAATTGTCCTTGTGCAGCCACTTGCAGAGCCACGTATTGCTTCGAGGAGGCTTCATTTTGATGATCCACCATAGTCTTAGATACCGATAGAGACATATAGTTATAGTTGTGGTCATTGAAGGACCAATTTTTTTATATATTCGACATTTGTATATGTATATATCAACTTTGACAGACATGGCACATGCCACATTTTTGTAACTATTATTGATTTGGCATCTATGCCATTTTTTGATATGTAAACGATTATTGTTCATTTTGATATATATGAAACTTGATATTTGATCCAATTTGTTCATTGATATATATGAAACTTGACATTCTTGAAACTTAGTTATTCGCTATTGAAATGTGCTCAAACTTGTTCATTGGTTATATGTCTTTAAATGTGATCCAATTTTCTCATTACTTCTAACTCATATGGTGTATACTTGTAAACTATTTATTGCTCATATTGTGTATACTCAAGTACCGACACTGGTAAAGTTGATATTGTGTATTTTGATTGAGTGAATTTGCTTTGAGTCCTTCGTGCATGAAGAGATTGGAGTGAAGTTATTATTTCATAAACTCATGCTTATGGAGCAAAATTCATCATTTCAAGAACCAATTAAGACAAGATTTGAGCGCACAAAGAAGATTTGAAATGTATCTAAGGATGAGTCAGCTTAGGTAGGGTTTTCATTTAAATTTCATTCCATAACAAGTTGGCCTCAGGGTAAGAGACACACCTATTCATCCAAATCACCTATAAAAGAAGAGTTGAAGAAATTATGGATGATTTGTGTGAAATTATGGGGTCGTGTTTTCGCTTCCTAAAAATTCCTCTCTTAGTTTCAAACAACTCGATTCTATTTTCTTGTGGTGAGAATTTTTTTGTCGCATCAAAAACTGTCAAAAGTCATCAGTGATCGGTGGCAAAATAGTGCATATTTCTGCTTGTCATGGGAATGAACCATCAGTGTGAGTGCATCCGAGTGGCCAGTTTTATGCTAGGTGTTCCCTTGTCCTGCTCCCCAAGATGTTCGATCATTCTGAGCCACCTCGTAGCGACATTTTCCCTTGAGCGCTCAAAGTGGAAAAAATGGTCAAACTTTGATGTTGCGTAACTCGAAGACCATGGCACTTATGGATGATCCATGTGAACCTATGGGGTCATGTTTTCTCTTTCTAAAAAGGCCTCTCTCAGTTTCGGACAACTCGATTCTATTTTCTTGTGGTGATATTTTTCTGTCGCATCAAAAACCATCAAAAATCATCAGTGAGAGGTGGCAAAATAGTACATCTTTTGTTCTGCTTGTCATGGGAACAAACCATCAGTGCTAGCACATCTAGGTGGCTGGTTTTATGCTAGGTCTTCCCTTGTCTTTCTCCCCAAGACATATGATCGTTCTGAGCCACCTCGTAGTGACGTTTTCCCTTGAGCGCTCAAAGTGGAAAAAATGGTCAAACTTTGACGTCGCATAACTCAGAGACCGTGGCACTTATGGATGATCTGTTTGAACCTATGTGGTTGTGTTGTTGCTGTGTAAGAATGCCTCTCTCAGTTTTAGATAAATTGATTCCATTTTCTTATGGTGAGATTGTTTTTGTCGCATCAAAAACCATCAAAAACTGTCAATGAGAGGTGGCAAAATAGTCCATCTTTCATTTTGCTTATCGTGGGAACGAACCATCAGTGCGAGCATGTTTGGGTGGCTAGTTTTATGTAGGTGTTCCCTTCTCTCACTCCCCAAGAAGTACGATCATTCTGAACCACCTCGTAGTGACGTTTTCCCTTGAGCGCTCAAACTAGAAAAAATGGTCAAACTTTGATGTCGCATAACTTGGAGACCGTAGCACTTATGGATGATCCGTTTGAACCTATGGTTTTGTGTTGTCACTTCCTAAAAATTTCTCTCTCAGTTTTGGGCAACTCAATTCCTTTTTCTTGTGGTGAGATTTTTTCTGTCGCATCAAAAACCATCAATGAGAGGTGGCAAAATAGTGCATCTTTCCTTTTGCTTGTCGTGGGAATGAACCGTCAGTGCAAGCATGTCTAGGTGTCTGGGTTTACACTAGGTGTACCCTTTTCTCACTTCCCAAGACATCCAATCGTTCTGAGCCACCTCGTAGAGATGTTTTCCCTTGAGCGCTCAAAGTGGAAAAAATGGTCAAACTTTGATGTCGCGTATCTCAAAGATCATGGCACTTATGGATGATCCATTTAAACCTATGGGGTTGTGTTGTTCTACCTAAAAAATCCTCTCTTGGTTCTAGGAAACTCAATTCCTTTTTCTTGTGGTGAGATTTTTTTGTCCCATCAAAAACCGTCAATGAGAGGTGGCAAAATAGTGCATCTTTTGTTCTGCTTGTCGTGGGAATGAACCATTAGTGTGAGTGCATCCAGGTGGTGGGGTTTGCACTATGTGTTCCCTTTTCTTATTGCCCAAGATGTCTGATCATTCTGATCCACCTCATAGTGATGTTTTCCCTTGAGTGCTCAAAGTGGAAAAAATGGTCAAAATTTGATGTTGCGTAACTCGAAGACCATGGCACTTATGGATGTTTTGTGTGAACCTATGGGGTCATGTTGTCATCACCTAAAAAGGCCTCTCTCAGTTTCACACAACTCGATTCCATTTTCTTGTGGTGAGAATTTTTCTGTTGCATCAAAAACCATCAGTGAGAGGTGGCAAAATAGTGCATCTTTTGTTATACTTGTCGTGGGAATGAACCGTCAGTGCGAGCATATCCAGGTGGCCAATTTTACACTAGGTGTGCCCTTGTTTCATTCCACAAGACGTCTAATTGTTCCAAGCCACCTCATAGCGACGTTTTCCCTTGAGCGCTCAAAGTGGAAAAAATGGTCAAACTTTGACATCGCGTAACTCGGAGACTGTGGCACTTATGGATGATCCGTTTAAATCTAAGGGGTCATTTTGTTGCTATGTAAAGAGGCCTCTCTCAGTTTCTAACAACTCGATTCCATTTTCTTGTGGTGATATCTTTTCTGTCGCATCAAAAACCGTCAGTGAGAGGTGGCAAAATAGTGCATCTTTCATTCTTCTTGTCGTGGGAACAAACTGGCAGTGCAAGCATGTCAGGGTGGCCATTTTTATGCTAGTTTTTCCCTTTTCTTTCTTCCCAAGATGTCCAATCATTCCGAGCCACCTCATAGTGATGTTTTCCCTTGAGCTCTGAAAGTGGAAAAATGGTCAAACTTTGACGTCACGTAACTCGGAGACCATGGCCCTTATGGGTGATCCATTTGAACCTATGGGGTCATGTTGTTTCTCGCTAAAAAAGCCTCTCTCAGTTTTGGGCAACTCGATTCCTTTTTCTTGTGGTGATATTTTTTCTGTCGCATCAAAAACAGTCAAAAACCGTCAGTGAGGTGGCAAAATAGTGCATCTTTCGTTCTTCTTATCATGGGAAGAAACCGTCAATGCGAGCACATCCACATGTCCTAGTTTATGCTATGTGTGCCCTTGTCTCACTCCCCAATACGTCCGATCATTCTGAGCCACCTTGTAGCGACGTTTTCCCTTGAGCTCTCAAAGTGGAAAAAATGGTAAAACTTTGACTTCGCGTAACTCGGAGACTATGGCACTTATGAATGATCTATTTGAACCTATGGGGTCATGTTTTTGCTTCCTAAAAATATTTCTCTTGGTTTCAAGAAAATCGATTCCTTTTTCTTGTGGTGAGATTTTTTCTGTCACATCAAAAACTGTCAAAAATCGTTAGTGAGAGGTGGCAAAATAGTGCATCTTTCGTTCTGCTTGTTGTGGGAATGAACCGTCAACACGAGCACATTTGGGTGGCTGGTTTTATGCTAGGTGTGCCCTTATCTCTCTCCCCAAGATGTCTAATTTTTCTGAGCCACATCGTAGCGACGTTTTCCCTTGAGCACTCAAAGTGGAAAAAATGATCAAACTTTGACATCACGTAACATGGAGACCGTGGCACTAATGGATGATCCATTTGAACCTATGGGGTCATGTTGTCACTGCCTACAAAATCCTCTCTCGGTTTCGGGAAACTCAATTCCTTTTTCTTGTGGTGAGATTTGTTCTGTCGCATGAAAAACTGTCAAAAACCGTTAGTGAGAGGTGGAAAAATAGTGCATCTTTCATTCTTCTTGTCGTGGGAACAAACCATCAGCACGAGTGCATCTGAGTGGCTATTTTTACACTAGGTGTGCCCTTGTCTCACTCCCCAAGATGTCCTATTGTTCTGAGCCACCTCGTAGCGACATTTTCCCTTGAGCGCTCAAAGTGGAAAAAATGGTCAAACTTTGATGTCGCGTAACTCGGAGATCGTGACACTTATGGACAATCCATTTGAACCTATGGGTTTTTTTTGTTTCTGCCTAAAAAATCCTCTCTTGGTTTCGGGTTACTCGATTCCATTTTCTTGTGGTGATATTTTTTCTGTCGCATCAAAAATTGTCTATCAGAGGTGGCAAAATAGTGCATCTTTCATTCTGCTTGTCGTGGGAATGAACCGTTACCACGAGCACATCTAGGTGGTTGATTTTACACTAGGTGTGCCCTTGTCTTGCTCCCCAAGATGTCTGATCATTCCAAGCCACCTGGTAGTGATGTTTTTCCTTGAGCGCTCAAAGTGGAAAAATGGTCAAACTTTGACGTCGCATAACTCAGAGACCGTGGCACTTATGGACAATCTATTTGAACCTATGGGGTCATGTTGTCACTACCTAAAAAGGCCTCTCTCAATTTCAGACTATTCCTACTAGCCCTTCAAATCAGGTAATTCAACAATAACTCAAAACTTTCCCAAAACACTTGAAAAAAAAATTGCATATTCATATACCTAGTTGCAAGTTATTTAACATATGTCAGAATTAGACTTAGTTATTTATAATCAAATAGTAATTATAATCAAATGGTACAAGTTTATTACAAATGTATTTATAATCAAATGTTACAAATTTGGGCTCTCAAAATTTGCAAATCAGCCCCATGGACACTTTCATTTATAAAATTTGGCATCTAATATAAACAATCAAGCTCATTACTGTTTATATTTACAAAATTTTGCATCTACATATGCAAATTACAACTCATTGTTGTTTTTTTATACAAAAATTGGCATCTAGATATGCACATTACAACTCATTGTTTTTTTCTATACAAAATTTAGCATCTAGATATGCACATTACAACTCATTGATGTTTTTAGATACAAAATTTGGCATCTACATATGCACATTACAGCTCATATGCATATTAAAGCTCATATGCATGTAGAGAACATCCAATAAAGTGAAGTTACAACGTTTTGCAAAAGATATATACAAAATTGTTAAAATGATTCTACCATATTGTACAATTATTATTCTAGATAACCCAAAATCAATCAAGTGAACCTTCTGGATCAGCTCTAACCCTTAGTGTCTCAAGTATTGCCTCATGGTCTGATTCATGAACTTTCCACAAATCCTTGTTAAGAGGTCTACCATGATATTTAATCAAATGAATATTTGTTGCAACAAGAAGTTTTGAGTAATGAAGAATATGTCTATGTGTCTCAAAGTCCTGAAATAACCAGTCATTAGAATTTTTGATAGGGTACCTGCATTTTATAGAAGGATAAGTTAATGCCAAAATCAATACAATGACTGCTAAATAAATGAGTTTAAGAAGTCTCAATACAATTTGACACAACAACGGTACCTTCTAAGCCATGTCCCTATCACAACAACGGATCCTAATGGGTACTCAATACCCTCTCCATCAACCACTGTAGAAATCAATTTCTTTTTGGCCTCAATACAACAACACAAAAAGTAATATGTTCCTTCTTCATTGTTTTCATCCATAATAACTGCATATACATGACCTGCATTTAATAGAAGGATATAAGTTAATACCAAAATTACATAAGTTAAGACTAATAAATTAAGCTTAAAATTGTAGCAAATTGCAACCCTTTACCTAGTTCAACTATGTTTGATACATGGTCAAAATCCATTGATGCTTCAATCTGGTTCATTTGTAGTGCTCTAGGAAGTTGATATGTATCTAGGGTTTGCAAAGGTCTACAAGACCATTGGTCAACCCAATCTTTTGATTCACATTCATCCCACACAAAATGCATACATGAAGAGCAAAAACATGCAATTTGTGTAGTATAAATAACTAGTGATGTTTCATTTGAACTTGTAAATGAATGCATGTCACTTGATCCAGTAAGTGTACAATAATCTAGATAGTTTTCAATGTTAGATTCACTTATTAACCAAAAATATCTAGAAACCATAGACTTACCTGCATTACCTGGTCCCATCGTAGAGTTACACCATTGCACAATTGTTTCTGCATCTATTAACATTGCACCACCTTCGTACTTCAATTCCTCTCTGATAAGAGCTCATTTCACACATGCTCCCACACCAACACGTTCTCCCTTTCCATGCCCTGCCTTAATGAAATTCCAAAAATGTTGCACACCACTTGTCACATGCATCCTAGTCAACTAGTAGAACATCCTTGCATTATTGAATTGTGTGGTGCAATTGTCCGACCATATTAATTGTTGGTTGTATCTTACATCTCTTTCCCTTAAACTATCATAGAAGATTGTGTTGGGTGAATATTTTTTCACTAGCGTACCAATGACAAAATATATAATTCACACATAGCTATGTTGAGAAATTAATCTCTCCTGTCATCAAGCCAAGGTTCCCTTTGAAATTTCTTCTCAAATTAAGAAGAAATTAAAATCTGTGGGTTAGTTTTGGGCATATAACACTCTTTTTTCAGAGTTAATGTATTCTCCCTCCACTTTGTTACAATTTCCCTATCACTTTGATACTTAAGGAAATGAATGAATTAGTCCAACAAACTATACCAATATTTTATAAGCAAGAAGCACAAAGTCTTTCTTGAATATAACACTAACTTAACTAATTATAACAATGGTAAGGAATTCAACTTGTAGCTCAAAGTCTTCAAGTGTAATTCCTTAATCCTTAAAACTACAAGGAATAGTAGCAATACAAAGCCTACTACTAATCACTTAACAATAGAAAATTTCTCAAATATTCAAGAAGCACAAAGTCTACTTTCACAATTTAGGAGCTCTTTTACCCACTTAACAATACCTCCTCTATCAAGAAATTCAAGAACATATATAAGTCATGAACATAAGAAAATCAACTCATATAAACAATTTTTGACACAACACAAAGTTTGGGATCAAATAAAATTGCTTTATTTATTTACTTGATCAAATCTTCACAACAAAATCTCAAAGTCTTAGTTGGGGCGAAAATTCGGCAGAGTTTTGCTTAGCATAATTCAAGATCAAATATACAAATGAGGGTCCTACTTATATATAAGAAGAGTGGAGAAAAATATGGGCACAATTGACTAATTCAACTACACAGTCCCACTTGACTACAACTATAGCAGAAAGAAATTATACAAGCGCCAGAAAACTTGCAGTATCTAACAATGCAACTACATGAAAATAAAATGTCAAAAAGGGACACTTTATTCATCTTTCTCCTCGTATGTTTTGTGGAATTCTTTTAACTTAGTCAGGATGGCCTCCATCTTTGCTTGGTTCGGCATTGGGGTAGAAATTGTATCCTCAACCTTTACATATTTCTTTTTCTCGTCCTTCAGCATGGATACGAGGACCTTAAAACTGAATTGGATCTCTAGTAACTTATCGAATGCACCAAGTGAGAAATCTTGTCCCATGCTTTGATCCATTAAGGAAATAAATTCCTGTGTGATGGCATCACTAGTAACGAGATTCTGATTGTCATTATACAGATAACAAGGAAGGTTGGAAATTAAGGAAGAAATGAGATCAATCTCATCATCACCTTCCTTCCTCTCTCCATCAAGCTCTGTTGTCATCAACCTTATTGTCTCTTTCTTGTGAGACAATAGCGACAAGATTTAGATATTTTTTTTTCTTCAAGGAACCACTTTATTTTCAATGAGGACGTCTATTCTGAAGTCCTCCATTTTTCTCCAAAGGATTGTACTCTTCTCAATATCTTCAATCTTCTGAGATAATGAAGTTTTGACACTTTGCATCTAATTTTGGATCACTTCAAAATCGGCCAATAACCCAACTATTGAACTTAGGAGATGAGACCCTTCTGACTTCAGCCGTGCAATCCACATGTCCACCACTCAGCACTTAGCTCCTACCTGTTCAATTTTCTTAAGAGCTTTAGTTTCCATTGAGGATCCTATGGGCTCAACTTCCTAAGAGGACTGTGTGAATTTCAAAGAACATTAGTCAATTGTTCACATTCCTATTTTAATTCATTCTTCCCATCCCTCTCTTGGTCAAATCTCTGTAACAAAGAGTTAAAAGTTGTCTAAGAATCCATCTTAACACTCTCATGCATCTCCACCCCAAGCTCTATGGTTTGCATGGTGTAATCCTCAGGTTGTATATCATATTTATTCTTATTCGATGATGGTACTGTAAAGCGGAAAATCGAACCCTAGGTGTTCCCCCACTCCAAGGAGAGAGAAAGGAGGTCACTAGGATTGACGGTTTTCACTTAGGAGAGAGTTTACATTCAAAAGAGGGGTTGAAACTCACAAGATCCAATCCCACACAATGCAAGATTGAATTCTAAATCAGTTTCAAGGGTTGAGACATCAAGGATACCCTCTTTTGTAAAGAATGTAGATAGAAGGATTGAACTAGGAGTGTATGTAAAAGTAAGAAAGATTCGCTTGTAGACAGAGATAGGGACACGGGATGAAGCTACAGACCTGAAATTAGTAGTAAAATGTCGAGATGATGCTGTCCTACAAGTTTGAGCGAAAGTTGATGGGACGATGGCGCCCGAAGTGCACACGGTCCTCCGAAAAATCTGCGAAACAAAGGGGGATCTGTTCGTCTTTGCACAAGGATTTCAGATCTTCAATTATAGCCACGTACCTACAACCTACACACAGAAAAGAGAGGACGATTGGGGGGTTAGGGATTAGGGGTTTGCCTTTAGGTCAAACCCTAGTTTTGGAATTAACCAAGAAATGAGAATGCTGTAAATGTAAATGTTTGTAATGTAATCAAGTATTGATACCTTGTTGTAAGAATGTTTGTATTCTTACATGCAAAGGTGTAATGATGGTGTATGTTATATGTTGTAGGTGATCTCCTCTTCAATGGTTGAATCCTTGTCTTGAATGCAACACCTAGCCTTGAATGGAGACCTAGAATGCTCAATTGCTTGAAGGAATGCTTGAATGCTTGAATGTTTGAATGTTTGCCTATCGCTTCTGCCTCTTGCCCATATATGTTTTTTTCTCTCTTTTTTTGGGAGGGGAAATGTAGTTTATATACTTGTCAATAGGGTTAGGAGACTGATTTTTTCTGACCTTAGGCCGACCTAGGAGCATTATTTTCCAAATTGCAAACTTGAAGACCTGATGCCCAACAAGAGACCGGGCCCAAAATAGGGCCGGGGACCAGGGCGCTGGGCGCCATGGTCCCACCTCCCGGGACAGCATGGTGCAAGGAGGATCAAGCCAAGGTGCAGAAAGATGCAGTTTTTGATGTCGTAAATAGGTTTCGGGGTCTCCATTCAGGTTCAATGTTGCGCTGCCATCGGGAAGACCCAAATGCAGTCGAAATTGCAAGTGTCACAATTTTACGACGCTAAATTTAGCCCCCACTTTAGCGGGAGTATAAGCATACGCCCATACTTCCGGTAAATTACAAGGAAACAAAATTGAAAACTTTCACCACGTCAAGGAGGCAAGATACACCAAGTCCCCAGTGGACTAAGGAACTGATGACTTCGATTGACAAAGTAAAAGGGAAGATCACGAGGGAGAACCATGACTATCAGTGGTAAGGTTCCCTCACTATGAGTCATGCAAAAAATACCAAAAATTTTCAAGGCAAAGCTAAGTTCGCCAAGAAATTTTTAAGTATCTTGAAGAGATATGAACGGAGTGTATTCCCCCTACGTTAAAGCAATCGCACACACCTCATCGAGGGTGATTGCTTTAAGGTAGTGATACACATAAGAAATGAGAAGGGAAAGGAGCATGTTATCACAAAGATTTAGCCCCCAAGTGTGAGATAAACCCAAGGATAATAGACACAAAACACAAAGCACGAGGTGACTTCGCTTTCCTTGGGGTCAGTACGCTGTATGATAATTCATGTATATCATATATATGTATGCATAATTGTTCTTCATTCCCTAATCAAGGAAGGTCACCTAGAAGAAGGGAGCACATGTGTCTGTTGAGTCAACATGAGAGAGACCAAAAGAGATCTCAATGCTTTGCATCGTCCTCAAGTAGACAACACTAAGGACAACAAATAGAAGAATGAGAATAACACATAGAAGAAGTAACAAAAGAGATCAAGAGAGGAGGAGAGAGTCTGCTATGCTAATGAACTAGTCTAGCACGTCATCCACCCCCCGATCTTGCTGATCAATATTTCGGGAAGGCGGGAAACATGCTAGAGGAGGAACATCCAACACAGCAGATGGAGCTATCACAAGATCCAAACAAGGGCTATGTTCATGTTCCAAGCCACGTTGTTCTTGTCTAGGAGCTAGGATAAGTGCTTTAGAAAATTTGTTAGATAAATGGTTATCAATATCAACATATTCATATTCACTATCATAAGTGCAGGAGAAGAAAATGCATCAAATAATTTCACAACCACATTTGTTTTGTCATAGATCACTTGATTAAATTGCAAAGTAAAAAGAAATTCTTCAGTAATGACATTAACCATACAAGAAGGATCAATAAGCACTCCACGGCAAGGTGTATTCTTGACTTTTGCAACTATATATAAAGGACCATCAGGTGCCCTGATAGTTTCACTGGAATCAAATGTGATGGAAGGTTCTTTAGGGATTTTCTGCTGCTCTACAAAGTTAATCACATTCGGAGTCATAGACACAAGACCATCAGGTGAGAAAGAGGAATCATTAGTCTCAATCACATTAGAGGTATGAGAAGGTAATGGATTGGTAAAAATCTTAAGATTTTGGTTAAGAGGAGCTACAGATGTGTTGCCTTTATCATTCACACCTGAAACAGAGATAGTATTATTATCAATCAAATCTTGAATTTTACCCTTAAAAGCAAAACATTTTTCAGTATCATGCCCAGGTTGATGATGAAATTGACAAAAAGTTTTGTTATCAAAATAGGGTGAATTAATCTTTCCAGGATCTATTTGCTTTATAGGAGGGAGAATAAGCACATTTTGTTCCAATAACTTATTCATAATACTATGCAATGATTCTTTCAAAGGAGTAAACTTTCTTTCTTTCTTGAAAAACTTAGAAATAGGAGGCACACCTGATGTTGCATTCACATTGTTGTTGGTGATGTTTTCATTGAACTTAATGAACCCTTTGTTTGGTTTAAACTTCCCAAATGGTTGTTGACTACTATCACCCTTATCACTCAGAGCCATAGGATTTGCTTGTTCCATTTGATTCACAGTCAGTTGATAATTGTGAAGAGTTGCACACAACTGTTGGAAAGAAGTAAACTCAGAAAACAAAAGTTTTTCTCTAATATCTTTTTGTAAATTAGAAATAAAGATTCTTTGAATATCATTATCAGGTACTGGAAAAGAAATTTGAGCACACAAATGCTTATATCTACCAATGAAATCAGTCACTTTTTCTTTAACACCTTGTTTACAATGCATTAAATCAATCAAAGTCACTTTAGGACTTATATTGTTTTGAAATTGTTGAATAAAAGCATTTGCAAGTTGTTGGAAAGAAATGATAGAATAGGAAGGCAACGAGCAATACCATTGTAGAGCATTATCTCTTAATGTTCTAGTAAACAGTTTTGCAAGCAACCTTTTGTCATGAGCAAAATCGGTACATATTGTTTGAAAGGTCTTAACATGTGTTAGAGGATCACCTTTTCCATTATAAAGCTCCAACTGCGGGATTTCAACATGCTTAGGGGGGATAGCTCGAACAATGTCAAGAGAAAGTGGGCTCGCAACATCGAATGTGGGCACACTAAACTTAGATTGATTCATAGAGGCAATTTTTGCTGTAAAGAAGAGACAGTTTGTGCAAGATTGTTAATGGTCGCTTTAGTCGAAGAGTTCATATTAGACATGTTAGATTGTGATGGAGGTATTATGTTATTGAAAGAAGGTATTGATTGAGAGTAAGGTGGCGGGACACTATGATGGTTAGTCATAGGAGATGATTGGAAAAAGGAGCACTACAACGAGGAATGGAATGGTTAAATGAATTGCCCCCTTGCGTCATGTTCATTTGTGGAGATGTAATAGGGACACTCATTGAAGGAATGAATGAGGAAGTTGGATTGAATGAAGGAAGAGGGTTGATTGAAGAAGAAGGATTGCCCCCATGACTGGTGATCATGGGTGGAATGTTTTGTATTGAAGTAGTCATTATGTTTGATGTAAAAGTAGGTATACTAGCAATAGAAGTTGTCAAAGGGGTAGAATGATTGACTTGAGTAGGAGGTTGTGTATAACCTAAAGTTTTGGCACAACTCTTCATAGGCATCACATTCAAATCCACGATGTGTGCAATACTACGTTAAATATCAATTCCATTCTTATCACTTTGAACCATATGTTTTAGACCCTCAATTAATGAAAGAGCTTGACTATCGGGGTATTCTTGAGACATCCATTGCTGAAAATCATCAAATTGGTTGTCCAACTTCGAAAGTTGTTCTACAGAAACCTCATGGAGAGCTTCTTCATCATTAAGAGGATTAGAGGAATTACCCATGTCCTCGTTAAAAGGGCCATTCAAATTAGGTTCCATCTCTTCAATAATTAAACCTTGGAAAGACTTAATTCTAAGGCTTCATCTAACAGGAATAGTGTAAGTAGGGCTTATTGTTGTAAAACTCATGCACAACTTCCAAGAAAGGTAGGCACAATTGAAAATTAGGGCCAAGGGGGTAGCACTTAATTTTAATTGTTATCTTGAAAATTGAGATCTTGAATTTTGAATTTATTTTTGAATTTAGAGGTAGCAAATTTCAATAAAATCAGCCAATCTCCTAGATTTAAGCTATTAAATGCAATCATGACAATCTCCCGAAGTTTCAAAAAAAATGTCAGGGATCGTGGCAAACGGAGTGCACACGGTCCTCACAACTTTTTTCAAAATTTTCAGGGATGCAAGTTATGATGATTTTAAAGCTAATCTGAAAAAATTGAGTGATTTTACGATCTATAGATAGGCCAAATTAAAGTTGCAATCTCAAAATTGAACCCTACCAAGATTGTTGAAAAATGCAAAATTTGAATTTTGAAAAAGAGAGGGAAATTGAAATTTTGAATTTTATGATTTTAGAGGGAATACTGAAAGCAATGCAAGCTTTGAAATTTAAAAGTTGACTCAATTTCATGCAAAATTCAATTTTGAAAGTGGAAATCCAGGTTGTTGTAATTAAGCACTTAATTTCAAAAGTCACAAACTGCAAGAATTTGAATAAAGCACTGAAATTTTGAATGAATGCCAACACACTTTTCAGATTTAGGACTGTAAGAAACACAATTTTAACACAAAATTTCAATTTCAACAATTTTTGAATGATTATAAGCCTTAATCCAAGCAATCACTAGACCAACTTTGACTTTAATTTTGAAAGTGTTAGAATCGATGAAATCAGCCAAGATTCTGGATTCTAGCAGAAAAATACAGTAAGATCTAGCTCCCGAAATTTTAGAAAAAATGTCAGGGATGATGGCGCTCGGGGTGCACACGGTCCTCGCAACTTTTTTAAAAATTTTCAGGGATGAGAGATATTATGATTTTGTTGCGGAATCCAAAGTTACAGCCGATTTGGAGGTGTTTTGATTAGTTAAATCATCAGTCAAAGGTTGAGTCAAGAGGGTTTTAAAAATTAGGGTTTTGACACTTAACCACTTAATTTTCAGAATTAAAGCACAAATATGATTTGACAATTTGCAATAGAAGGGTAGATCTGAAACAAGCATTAATAATTAAACATTTCACAAGCTCAATTACTAAAAAGAAAATTTAGGGTTTGTATGCAATTAACCTCTAAAATTTGCAAAAGATCAAACATGGAAATGTAATTAAGGAAGCAAAAAAATTTCAGATCTAACCAAGAATAATCAGAATTAGGATGTTCACATCAGGTTCACCAAAATGTAAAGCGGAAAATCGAACCCTAGGTGTTCCCCCACTCCAAGGAGAGAGAAAGGAGGTCACTGGGATTGACGGTTTTCACTTAGGAGAGAGTTTACATTCAAAAGAGGGGTTGAAACTCACAAGATCCAATCCCACACAATGCAAGATTGAATTCTAAATCAGTTTCAAGGGTTGAGACATCAAGGATACCCTCTTTTGTAAAGAATGTAGATAGAAGGATTGAACTAGGAGTGTATGTAAAAGTAAGAAAGATTTGCTTGTAGACAGAGATAGGGACACAGGATGAAGCTATGGACCTGAAATTAGCAGTAAAATGTCAAGATGATTCTGTCCTGCAAGTTTGAGCGAAAGTTGACGAGACGATGGTGCTCGGAGTGCACACGGTCCTCCGAAAAATCCGTGAAACGAAGGGGGATCTGTTCATCTTTGTACAAGGATTCCAGATCTTCAATTACAGCCGTGTACCTACAACCTACACACAAAAAAGAGAGGATGATTGTGGGGTTAGGGATTAGGGGTTTTCCTTCAAGTCAAACCCCGGTTTTGGAATTAACCAAGAAATGAGAATGTTGTAAATGTAAATGTTTGTAATGTAATCAAGTATTGATACCTTGTTGTAAGAATGTTTGTATTCTTACATGCAAAGGTGTAATGATGGTGTATGTTATATGTTGTAGGTGATCTCCTCTTCAATGGTTGAATCCTTGTCTTGAATGCAACACCTAGCCTTGAATGGAGACCTAGAATGCTCAATTGCTGGAATGCTTGAATGTTTGAATGTTTGCCTATCGCTTCCGCCTCTTGCCCATATATGTTTTTTTCTCTCTTTTTTTGGGAGGGGAAATGTAGTTTATATACTTGTCAATTAGGGTTAGGAGACTGATTTTTTCTGACCCTAGGCCGACCTAGGAGCATTATTTTCCAAATTGCAAACTTGAAGACCTGATGCCCAACAAGAGACCGGGCCCAAAATAGGGCCGGGGACCAGGGCACTGGGCGCCATGGTCCTGGGAGACCAAGGTGCTAGGCGCCATGGTCCTTAAGGACCAGGGCGCTGGACACCATGGTCCCACCTCCCGGGACAGCAGGGTGCAAGGAGGATCAAGCCAAGGTGCAGAAAGATGCATTTTTTGATGTCATAAACAGGTTTCGGGGTCTCCATTCAGGTTCAACGTTGCGCCACCATCGTGAAGACCCAAATGCAGTTGAAATTGCAAGTGTCACAATTTTACGATGCTACAGGTACCATGACCTCAACATACTTCCTTTTAGAAGTCAGGTCTACTAAAACCCAAGAGACAGTCTTCGACTTCTTTGTTCCTTTGGGATTTGGAGAAACCAACTGCTCAAAATCAAACTCATTAGGCAAAATTACCCATTTCTTCCTCTTAGCTACTACTACCTCCATCCAAGGTGGTAATTCTGGATTGACAGGTGGAGTAGTAGCTACTTTATTTGTCTCACTTGGTATTTCAAGAGAAAACTAGTTTGAACTTGCAGCGGTTATAGATGTTGTTACTGATATCAATGTTGAAGTATCCAGTGATATGCTTGTTGATGTAGTAACAGTTGCTGATGCTAAACCTTCTTCAATTACGACCACAGAGGAGAGAGTGGAAGGTGCAGTGGAAACAATTTGAGTACTAACCGGAGGTGGAATTTCTGTTATGACTGCCATAGTAGAAATAACTTTAGTGCTTACCAGAGATGGAATTTTTATTATGACCACCATAGAAGGTAAATTCATCATCTGTTGTTCTGCAAACGCTTGGTCCATAACTTGAGGAAACTCCAAAATTGAAGATTCAATGGTGGTTGAAGGAATATCATCCAGAATGGAAAAGTTGGATAATGCAAAAAACTATTGAACAGTCTCTGACTGGGTCATGTCCATGCCCAGGTCCTCATTATCGAATTTCTCTTTCTGTTGATCAGAATCAGAATCGATGGAATGGATAATCACCTCTGAATTAGTTGGCACCTACGAAGTGGCTAGGACATTAAATTCACCAAGATGTGATGTTTCTTCAACCTGTGATTCATCTTGTTGAGGAATTTCACCTTCTTCCATCTCCTTCTCTTTTCCAGTATCTCTAGTAGTCTGTTTTTCTGGTTCCTTTGTGGTTGTCTCCTACGCTACTGAAGATGATTCACCTTTTTTGGACCCTTTAATTGTGAACTTTATTTTGGGTCATTTCCCCTTATATTGCATTGCAGGGGCCGAGGATAGTGCTTATGGATCTATTTTGCCCTTGGTTCTTGTTTCAGTCGTAGTTGTCTTACCAATCAAGCCATCACTATTATCGTCATCTCTAGAACTAGTAGGAAGTTGTTTCATTCTAAGATTCTTTTTAAACAACCATGCATTGGTGTTTTCCAAAATGGGAGAGATTATTTGAGTGACATACATACTCTCCTTTCTCGACCATTGCACCAATGGAAATCGAGAGTCAATAGTCATCATTTCATAATAGACAGGGTCTATTATGTCATCAGTATCTTCCATGGTCATTGGGATCTTTTCCAAATCTAAATTTTCAATCTGCTCTAGGGTAAGATGACTGAAATCCATCCTTTTTATGTTTTCTTCATCTTGGAAATCCACCCATACATCCTCAAATCTAAAAACATGGGTGTAACTTCTCTTGAGCTTGTTCTTCATGCCATGAAAATCAAAATTATTTCTTGCCTTGAATCTTCTCGTAGTATTCCATTGCATTTCTTCCTCCATGTTCTTGGCCTTGAGATTTGTCAAAACCGATTACCTACCAATAGGTTTTGGGAACTTCAACCCGGTCTTATGTGCTTGCAATTTCTTTTCATGCACATAGCTCAGTTGTCGGCACAACTCCATGAGAATGATTTTGTCAAAAGGATACCTTCGTAAAATGAAAGGTTCACCTGAGAAACATCCTATCCAGATGTAAGTGAATTTAGGAAACTGAAGAAACATGCATCCAAAATGAGACACCTTGTTATATGCATCCTTTGATAATCTTTTCTTCTATAAGATTTTATTAAACATACATTTCCACACAGCGAAGAAAGTATCGTTAACTCTTCTGAAATGGCTACTTTGATTCTTGATCGTGAGTTGATCATAGTATTCCCCGATAGGTACTAATCTCCTATCACCTTTGGTAGATAAACCTGGATATTTCCTCATAAAAGCGGCTGCATAAACCAGGTAAGAGGTCATATAAAATTTCAATGTCACTTTGACTTCTTTCAACTACACACAGATTGCATCACTGATCTTCTCACCCCAATCAATCCTAGCAGCCCCTTTCTTGATTATATTTATGTAATAACACATCTAGCTTTGAAAGTAATGAGAATCCTTTAAACCCTTCACTCTTGCCAACATGGTGGCCAAATCATTGTACTCCTCATTGAAGTCACTTCTGTGGAAATACTTAGGCCATCGCGAGGTTGTAGAATTTCTAGCAGCAGAGAGGTACACTATATTGATCACTTTCTTGCATTTGACATCATTTTTCTCATAGTACTCCTAAGCACTTTCTTGAGAAATGTCGGCTACTTCCTTAACTAAAGAACCTTTGAAAACACTATTGAAGAACACACTATCCAAAGTCGTAATCACATTTTGATCAACATCCCTAACCTGTCTAGTATTCGGATCTAAGTGATCCGCTAATGAAAGTAGAAAATCTGGATCATGAGCTACAACTGGGAAGGAAGCATATTTATGCAACTCAAATTTGATCAAGTTTTTTACGCAGGAAGGAGCTTTCTCAACTCAATCAATAAACTCCTGCATACTGACATGACCAATTTCCGTATCTTTGATCTCCTTAATGTTTGAATCTACTGAACTTTCCAAGTACGAATTCAAGTACTTATCATACTAGTACTTCATCTTCTTTGTTGATGTTTTACCCGGTGAAGATTCCAACTGACTCGAAGAAGGCTCTGATTTGTCATGAGAGGGCCTTGACATTCACAAATGACTACATTCAACAGTGAGGATTAGCTTCCTTGACAGTTATCATCATCAAAAAAAACCAAATTTTATCAATCGGATCGAAAAATTAGGCTCAGAACAGAGTTGGGAGCAAAACTGTCAAAAATGGCAGGTCGGTGATAAAAGTCC
This sequence comes from Cryptomeria japonica, assembly GCF_030272615.1. Classification (NCBI taxonomy): domain Eukaryota; kingdom Viridiplantae; phylum Streptophyta; class Pinopsida; order Cupressales; family Cupressaceae; genus Cryptomeria; species Cryptomeria japonica. Next base: position 484,410,261 of record NC_081415.1, on the reverse strand, counting down.
GATCTGCACCTTAGGAGTCAGAATTTGCACAACGGACTTTAAATTCCGATGTGCAAGGATAAAAAATATTTACTTGGATATCGAACTTCAAAGTCCGATGTGAAAATTGGGGAAAGTCATCGGCACATCGGACTTTAAAGTCTAATGTGCAAGTCTGGAAAAATCATTAGAACATCGGACTTTAAAGTCCAATGTGCAAATATAAATCATTTGAAAGACCAGCTGGGGAAGGGAAACCAATTCACATATCGGGTTTTAAAACCCGACATATCAATTGGACAATCTCCTCTCGCATATCGAACTTTAAAGTCCGATATATGGAGAGTTATCTCCATATATTAGATTGCATGTCGGGTTTTAAAGCCCGACGTGCAGGCGAGGGGAGAGGGGGAAACTAAAAAGGATCAAAGGGCAGTCAAACAATAATTTCCAATGTGCCCTCAACCTAAAGAGAAGATTTAAGAGAAATTGGATGTTAATGTCTGATTGCCCTCCGACAACAGAAAAATGCGAAAGGAAATGAAGAAGAAAAATAAGGGCAAAGCAAAAAGAAAAATAGAAAACAAACAAAAACCCTACCTGAATCCACGCAGCTGAAGAGAATCAAGTGACTGGTGATGAATCAAAGTTGAATTCACAAGGAGAGGAGCAGGAGGGCATGCACAAATGAGAAAACTCAAAACAAAATGAAGAAATAACCTCAAAAGATTAATAAATAACCCCAAAAATTAGCAATAAATGCACTCATTAATGTTAATTGCATGTGCAAGTCTGACATGCAGGACTAAAACCCTTGCAAGTCAGAATTTGAAGTCTGACATGCAAGAAATTGCCAAATCAACCTGCACAGCCTACAAGTCGGACTTTAAAGTCCGATCTGCAGGGGTAGAATCAAAATTAAAGTCCGACGTGCATATTTCCTCAAAAAGAAAGGATCCTGCAAGTCAGACTTTAAAGTCTGAGCTGCAAGTAAAATTGCAAATCTAAAAGAACGTAAAAACAATAAAAATGAAAAGTGAAAAGCTAAATGAGCTAACCGACGGAGTTGATCAAGCTCTCCCAAAGGTCATGAGGTACATAATAGACCAATTTCATAGGGTTGCCTCATGATTTTGGCCGTGTTGAAATCAAGGACAACAAACTTTAAGGCATCCTTGCACAAACTTTGAGGAATGAATCCAATCATCACTGATATATAAGTGATATTCTCTTATAACCTTTTTGTCCTCCTCGGTGCTATCATGTGCATGCATGAATGCTATGTGTACAAAAATTCTAACTTGTGTAGAGTGGTAATACATAGATTGTACTTCATTTTGTGGCTTTAGTGTATAATTCTTAGCAAAATCAATGACAAAGACAATAGTACCGAGGGGGAAAGTGTCCTTACACAACTTGAATTTCTCATCTAACCACCTAGCTCTATGTGTGTGACCTATGTACTCATACACAAGTTTCTCTTGAAACATCTTCATAAAATCAACTATGCATATATCCCTTTTCCCTAACTCACACCTCTTTAATTCTTTTCCATCTTTAACACCATATGTGACTGACTTATATTTTCCAATAGAAACTAGTTCCTTACAAATTTCATGTGTGCTATCCAAATGTAGGCATCTATGCAATTGTTGTAAACAACCACATGTAGGACAAAAACCTCTCAAACACATCATCTTATAGTAAATGCACCCGTCATCTTGTTTACATAGTACACTTGAAATAAATTCTCTCGGTGACTTAGGAGGTGCTTGTAGACCACATTCCTGCAAAACATCATTATTGTGCAAAGTACAACATATAGCGATAAATGTCATAATGCATGGAAAATTCAACATGGACCCTACAAAAACATGTAGTACATGCATGATTAATCTTAACATAAAATGGTTTTGTCATCTCAAAAAATATTTGATTAATTTTAATCTGAGGAAAGCTTTGAAGAAACCTTTCATAAAATTGTGTTTGAGTGGTATCTAAATAGTGTTTTGGATGTGGCTCGCGATTACTAATTCCAATTCGCCTTCTAACAACATCTCTTTGGTTGGGTGAAACCCTTGTGTTGTCATGCCAATATTTCTCAATTAAGCTCTTAGTGCATCAACAAGAACCTTGTCCTTGCGTGGGAGTCTACCCGAGAATGCCCAAAGAGAATTATTCTTAGGATCCTCGATTTTCTCTCACCTCTCTAAGGCATAGTGTAATGTGGTTCTACTTATCCTTAATGACTTTCTTGTTTTCCTTATTAAATGATAGTTTTTCATTTCCTTTCCCATTATGGTTAATGTGAGGACACGACGAGTAACATTAGCATCTTTATTGCATGATTTCGAACCAATGGCTTGGTATGCATCAAAAATATTTCTCACAATGGTTCTTTCACTATTATTTTTGGATGTTCTTAACCCCAAAATTTTCATTGTCTCTCTAAATTTCAGATTTTTAATCATTTCAACAACTAATTGCAATCTTCCATTTTGATTTAAGTTTTCAAAATAGTTAATCCAAATTATTCTAACCGTTCTTTTACAAGTTCTTTCAAAAATTTTATCATGCATTGGCTTCACAATATTTTCATCAATATCTATTAGGAACTTTGGTTTTCTATGAATTATTCTACGAGGTGTTAAGATTGGTGCATACTCTTTGTTTTCATTAGGTGCATTATGTTCATTGATCACATCAAATTCAAATGGTATATCTTCTTCAATTTCATTAACATGTGCATTCATCGAATAATTTTTAAATGGTGTATGTTCATTGCATTCATTAGGTGCATTCATTATATGTATTTGAATTGGTGTATGTTGATAATTTTGATTTGATGCATTCATCATATCAATTTCAATTGTTGAATGTTCAACACTTTCATTAGGTGTATTAGATGACGTACCTTCATGTAATCTCCTCATACGCTCCCTTTGTCTTTCCTTTGCTACCTCTCTTTGTTCATTTGTTCCTCTCTTGCTCTTTCCCATTGTCCTACACATAAAATCATGATGACAATCCACAATCAAATAGAAAAAAAACAACAAATAATCATCATTTTGTTATAATCTAAAGTAACAATAATAAAATAACTTTAAAAAAACCAAAATAAAATAAAAATCAATCATGATCAAAGAAAAAAAACAACAAATGATCATGATTTTGTTATAATCTAAACTAACAATTATAAAATAACTTAAAAAATAATCCAATATACAAGACAAATCAATCATTACAAAGCAAAAATGACAAAAGAATATGAAAACCTGATTGTTACTGTCCCAGAAAATCATATGCAAAAGAAGTGGGGCCTTCAAACAACTTGAAATGCTCATTTCTAGGCCTTTGGGACTAAAATATATTAAGATTTTCCCATAACCCATACGGGTTATGGAAAATTTTATGTGAACGTTCACAATTTCTCCTAACCCATACTAGTTATGTAGAACTAGAAGTTTGGGCCTTAGTTCTACATAACCCGTACGAGTTATGTAGATCTAGGAAAAGGAGAGGGGGAGAGAGAGAGAGAGAGGGAGATTGGGAACAAGAGAGGGGGAGAGGGGGAGAGGGAAAGAGAGAGGGAGAGAGGGAGATTGGGAAAAGGAGGAGAGGGAGAGAGGGAGGGAGAGGGATCAGAGAGAGAGAGGGAGATTGGGAAAAGGAGAGGGGGAGAGGGAGATTGGGAAAAGGAGAGGGGGAGTGGGAGAGAGGGAGGGAGAGGGAGTAGAGAGATAGAGAGTAGGATGAGAGGTGGATGGATGGAGAGGGAGAGAGAGGGAGATTAGTAAAAGGAGAGGGGGAGATGTAGAGAGAGGGGGGATGGAGAGAGGGAGAGAGATTGGGAAAAGGAGAGAGAGAGAGAGAGAGAGAGAGAGAGAGAGAGAGAGGTATGGATGGAGAGGGAGAGAGAGGGAGAGAGAGGGAGATTGTGAAAAGGAGAGAGCGAGATTGGGAAAAAGAGAGGGAGAGAGAGGGAGATTGGAAAAATGAGAGGGAGAGAGGGAGAGAGAGAGAGAGAGAGAGAGAGAGAGAGAGAGAGATTGGGAAAAGGAGAGGGAGAGAGGGAGGGAGAGAGGGAGGGAGAATGGGAAAAGGAGAGGGAGAGAGGGAGGTCTAGATACATAAACACATATTATATAGGTATGTCTAAAATATATGTAGTAAATGCTAAGTTTAAAAGAATACATTATTATGTCTTCATAACCCGTATGGGTTTTGTGAAACAAAAAAAAATGTTTTTAGTTTAACATAACCCATACGGGTTTTGGGAAACAAAAAAAAATGTTTTTAGTTTTACATAACTCATGCAGGTTTTGTAAAACTAAAAATAATGGTTTTAGTTCTACATAACCCGTACGGGTTATTTAGAACTGCTAGTAGTAATTTTTGTTTTTCAAAACCTGTGTGGGTTTTGGCTTTGTAAGAGGGTTGGAAAACAACCCTAAGGCTTGCAAGCCCATTTTCCCCCCTTTTTGTCCCTTTACACATTTTTTCATCCTCCAACATGATTTCTTGACTTCATCATCATCAGGTTTACAAATGATAAAGTGGGTATCTCTAAAATTACCACCATAATCTCACACATCTTCTTAGTTTTATGACCATATAAATTTTTCTATTTTTAGACAACATTAGCATAGTAAACATTAATTTTCTTTATCAGTGCCTTAACAGTCCTCACAGAAATATGTCTACCATTTTTTTTAATAACTTTTGATATACTTGACCAAACTCAGAATAAATTACATATTATTGTTCTACACTAGATTCTATACACTTTTTTAAAAAAAGTTTTCATTTTTTATTATTTTGATGCAAGTTATGCCCAGCGCACGAATAGGTACCAAATTTTCAGGATGCGGTCACTTCAAAAAATCTTAAAAACAAAATACTCAATGGAAAATTACAAAAAAATACACAACTTCTAGATCTCACTCTTACCTATCATCCTACCAAAGGGTTTTACAAAATACTAAATCTAACTATATATTTTGTGTAGCGCACGAAAACAACTATGTTATATTTTTCTGAAAAAAGAAAGAATAGTTTTTCGTGCATGAAAGGTTTGAACCTCTTAATCTTATCAAAATTTTTTTTAAATAGTAGTTTAGAAACTAGATTATGGCCCCCCTTTTTGTTCACCATTTTGGTACACTTACCCCACCACTTAAGAAATTATATCAATTTGATCATATACCAACTTATCAACCTTATCAATCAGATCAAATACTCTCTCTAATAACTTATTATTTGTACCAGTAACCTCTGATAAAACAACATAACCGGTGTCTCAGAAATAATGCATAAAATGAAACTTAAACAAGAACATCACATGAAAAATATTCCATACATGAAAACTATAAGTTTTTTATGTGGAAACCCAAATGGGAAAAACTACAGTGGGAGTTGGTACCCACAAGTATTTCTACTCTTTTGAAGTACACCCTATTAGGAGCTTAGCCCTGTTAGGAGTCACTCAGTTAAGAGATTTTCCTAGAAGCTCAGTTAGGAGCTTGATGACCTATTAGGATCAACCTTGTGAGAGGTTTTAACACTCTTTTGAGAGCTTCCTTATTAGGGGACTTAAATGTTTAAGGCCTGTTAGGACCTACCCAGTTAATGGATTTTGTTGGCCATTTGATGGAATTGATTATGTGTTGAATTCATGTTTTTTCATTGATGCCAACACTAGTTGTTTGGATGCTTTACCGGCACCCTTCTAGTCCCAGTAGGTTAAGTGGTTTCTGGTTAATCTGGATCCAGCATGATCTGGTAGGCTCTGGTATGGTTTGGTGATGGAATTGGCTTGTTCATGATACTCATGCTCATATTTGGTTAGTTGGTTTTCATCTAGTGATCGAATGCTATCCTGTTTGATTAGAAGCTTAGTTTCTAGTTCTGGCGAGAGTAATCATGTTCAAGATTTGGTAGATGGAGATCATTGTTGTAGCATGTGGACCTATACTAGTCCCAATTGATCTAAGTTATGGACTGACTTTAATGTAACGTGTGGATTGGACCTCTCGATGTATTTTTGGGATGTCTTATGTGTTGGATATTATTTGTTTGGTCTTAGGTCAACATGGTTTGTAATTATGTAATTAGTTTATTATCTTGTGGTCAACCTAATTTGTTATGGTCGAGGGTTTGTATATATTGATGCAAGATCTCATTGTAGATCATCATAATTATGGTTAGAGGTCATGGTCAAGGAATGTAATGTGCGAATAATGTAATATCATTCGGGAAGAGGAGTTGTTCAATCATTGGAGATCAAATTGGGTTTATGTAAGAGGATTTATTCCTCCGGTATTGAGCTTAATCATAACTGTACTCAGGCATAGGAGATGCTATCTTTTATAGTTCAACACTTCTCCGGATTGTAGTTTGGATTTTTCTGGAGTCAATGAGGCTCCTTTTGTGATGAGTAGTACGCTCTAGGCTATTGACCTTCCAACAAGTGCAGGCCCCTCAATTATAATTCACATACTTACTGCAGAAGTATTATTTGACTGTGGGTAGGCTTCCCACTGTGGTTTTTTCCTTTTACTAGGTTTTCCATGTATAAATCTTGGTGTCATGTGGATGGATTTTATTCTATGATGATTGTTTATGATTAATTGGTTTAACTATTATTCTGGTATTTGATTTAATTATTCTGGTATTAATGTTTTGGGTTCTAGTATTGAAGTTTAAAATGCTAATAGTTCCAGTAATCTGACAAAACATATTCATCCCCCCTCTCCTTTGTCTTCCGGTTATTTGAACTATCTAATAGTTGGTATCATAGCTTTGGTCCTCTCTACAAAAAGCTTAACCACTTGAGGAAGATCCTATGGCGACTAACAGTTCAAGTTCATCCAATTCTTCTAGAGCTATATTTTGGAGGGATATTTTGAGGCTTGATGGAACAAATTACACAGTATAGAAGATTCAAACGGAGACTCATCTGAGATGTCTTGGTAAGGAGATTTGGGAGATCACATAAAATGGTGTCACACCTTATAATATGGGATCTGGAAATCCTCCTCTAACAAACCTAGATAAGGATCTTGAGAATGATTATAGAGCAAGAGAAGCCCTCTTGTGTTAACTTTTTCATCAACAAATAATGGATTAACCGACAAATCATCTAGAAAGGCTATATGGGATAAATTGGAAACTCTTAATGAAGGTGACCCTACAATGAAGATTTCTAAAATTGATGGTTATTGGGTGAGATATGAAAACCTGAAGATGGAAGAAGATGAAAGGATTATTGTATTCATGGAGAGGGTAACTGAGATTGTTATGGGAATTCAATGTTATGGTGGAACTTTGAGCGAAGATGAAATTGTTTCTATATTCCCAAGAGCCGTACCACCAGCTTATAAAATGAAGTCTACTACTATTAATGAGTTGAGAATAATGGCTAATACACTTGTGAACTAAGATACTCTGGTTGGGAAACTATCTGCCTTTGAGCCTAAAGAATTTGGACCTTTTGGAGCTGTGAAGTTTGAACTTTCTTTTCATGCATCTACATCTACAATCGGTAAGCAAGACTGGAAATATTTGTATGCAAAAGAATTAGAATAAATGAAGAGAGAAGATGATGAGTTTGAGAAACTTGAAGCACTATTTGCTAGAAGAGTACCTAAAGGACAGGTAGGAAGTATGGAGGAAAAACACCTTTTAAATGTTTTGCATGTAATAAGATTGGTCATTTTGCATCTAGATGTCCTGAAAGAAATTCAAGATTGGGAAAAACAGTTAGAAGATCATTTAAACCTAACCCTGGATATGTAAAGAATGTCAAATGGGTAAACAGGTCAGAGCCTCTTTTAGGAGTATACAAGATAAATCAAATGATGTTCTTGATCTTATTCATACTGATTTGTGTGGCCCTGCTAGAGTTGAAAGTTTTCAAGGTGATATATATTTCATGTTAATCATTGATGATTATTCTAGAATGATGTGGGTTACTTTTCTAAAAGAAAAATCTGAAGGATTTGAAAAGTTTAAAATCTTTAAAGCTAAAGTGGAAACTGAGACAAGATTGAAGATTAAATGTTTGAGGTTAGATCATAGTGGAGAATTCACATTTGGTGAGTTTAATAACTTCTATGAGAAGCATGGTATAAGAAGGCAATTTTCTACTCTCCGAACACCTCAACAAAATGGAGTTGTGGAAAACAAGAACAAAACTATCTTGGATGTTGCTGGAACAGTGATGATGGAAGCTAATCTACCTCATATCTACTAGAGAGAAGCAGTAAGAACAACAGTTTATACATTCAATAGAGTACATAACAAAGGAGAAACCGTTAAGACAGCTTATGAAGTATGGTTTGGAAATACACCTATACTTAAGTACTTCATAATTTTTGGTAGTAAATGTTATATCAAGGGAGATGATATCATTGGGATATTTGATCAATGTTTCCGGTAGGTTAAATGGTTTCTAGTTAATCTAGATCTGACATGATCCAGTAGGCTCTAGTATGTTTTGGTGATGGAATTGGCTTGTTCATGATACTCATGCTCATATTTGGTTAGTTGGTTTTGGTCTAGTGATCAAATGCTATCCTATTTGTTTAGAAGCTTAGTTTCTGGTTCAGCAGAGGGTTTCATCAGTAGAGCTTTTGATGAAGATCTTTGATGAATTGCATAAGTGGTGTTGGTGCAGCTTCTGGTGGAGTTTCAGGATGCTGTTGGTAATCATGTTTGAGACTTGGCAGATGGCGATCATTGTTGTAGCATGTGGACCTATAATAGTTCCCGGTTGATCTAGGTTATCGACAGGATTTAATGTAATGTGTGGATTGGACCTCTCGATGTATTTTGGGGATGTCTTATGTGCTGGATAGTATTGGTTTGGTCTTCGGCCGACATGGTTTGTAATTATGTAATTATTTTATTATCTGGTGGCCGACCTAATTTTTATGGTTGAGGGTTTATATATACACATGTAAAATCTCATTGTATATCATCATGGTTATAGTTAGAGGTCATGGTCAAGGAATGTGATGTGCGAATAATGTAATATCATTCAAGCAGAGGATTTGGTCAATCATTGGAGATAAAATTGGGTTTATGTAAGAGGATTTAGTCCTCCAATATTGAGCTTAACTAGAACTGTACTCAGGCATAGGAGATTCTATCTTTTACAGTTCAACACTTCTCCGGATTATAGTCTGGATTTTTGTGTAGTCAGTGAGGCTCCTTTTGTGATGATTAGTGCGCTCTAGGTTGTTGGCCTTCTTGCAAGTGGAGGCCCCTCAATTGTAATTCACATACTTACTACATAAGTATTATCTGACTGTGGGTAGGCTTCCCACCGTGGTTTTTCCCTTTAGTAGGTTTTCCATGTATAAATCTTGGTGTCATGTGGATGGATTTTATTCTATGATTATTGTTTATGCTTAATTGGTTTAACTATTATTTTGATATTAGATTTAAGTATTATGGTATTAATGTTTTGGGTTCCAGTATTGAAGTTTAAATTGCTAATAGTTCCGGTAATCTGAGACAACTAATTCACCCCCTCTCTCAGTTGTCTTCCGATTATTTGAACTGTCTAATAGATTTAACTTGTTGTAACTGTTAGGGAACAACAATAAGAAAATGATCTGTTACTTGCACTTCTCTACTTGCTAAATCAGATCCAGTTATGCTCAACACTTTGCAACTCTTAGGTAGATCTCACACTTCACTTGGATGGATCAACACATTCTCTAAGACCACTGACACAATAAACATCAACTACGTCATCCTAAATATCCATCTCAACTAGGTCATCCACTAAACCCTAAATTACATCATGAATTTACAATTCAAATCATAAGAGATCGTCATAGATCGATATACAGATCATTACAATAAATTACAATGCAATATCAACCATTAGTTGATCGTGACTCATCACAAAAATCCGATCTATGCCAAAGTCAAACCTTAAAACACTCTACTAAGCATTTTGCAAATTCCCAAGAAATTCTTCCTTAATTTGCACCAAAATAGCATTCAAATTTTTTCACGCGGGTTGTGTCATGTTATCTCCTTTATGTAGACTTGTCGTTGATCACCACCATAACAGAAATCATTATCGGTTTGCTGATATCTTCACCAGTCCTTAAACCGTACTAAAACATTAGCAACACTTCATTGGAAATTTAAACCATGCCTTCTAGTAAATATAACAAGATGTGGTTCCAGTCACATACTCAAATCCATCATAAAAACTTATATTTCAAACTGCAACTTGCAAAACATTACCTATCACTCGATTCAATCTAAACATCTCTACTTTACTGATTAAAGTCCTAATTCACAGTCTTGCCGATAAATCCTGTCAAACTCTAACTCCGGTGGACCAAATCACTTAGCCAACAAGTAAAACATAAAGAACCATTTGTAAACATCATCAAACATTAGTTGGCACCAGTTTCCATCAATGACAACACAAATAACTGACCATGTCAATTTCTCACAAAATATTGGTCATCTTTCCTCTATCGGTACAATCATCCATCTTCAATTGTCATCACCTGGATCATCTCATCTGCATCTGTTATGCCAAATGCCAACATTCTCCCCCATTGGTATTGATTGGCAACACCAATTAGAATAACTTCAACATCTGCAACTTGCTTACACATCATCTAGTGGTTCTCCTCATTGTGTCTTCTCCCCCTTAGTCAATGCTTCTCTCAATCTAACAGTCTGATCTTCAACTTCTCCCATATCTTTTTTTTTTCTTCTCCCCCTTTGACTATTAGGATTCCTAAAGATACTGAGATGGGGGGATGAATCAGTATCTAACCAGTTATTGAATTTACTTGATTTAAAACATGTAAAGCTTATCAATACTATATACCAATAAACAAAGAATAATGCAGTAAACAAGAATAACAACAACCACATGAAAAGCACACCATAACATGATAGTTTATTGAGGAAAACCGGTGTGGGAAAAACCTTGGTGGGATTTGTGACCCACAATATTTGCTTACTGGCCAATAAGTGAATATTACTCTTACAATAGGGGCCTGCACATGCAGGAAGGCCAAGTACCAAGAGCTCACTGCTCAATTACAAAATAAGAAGTCACACTAACTTACAAAATGGATTATACAAATCCAATATCTTATACTACTTCAAATTAGCATCTTCTATGCCAGATCCAGTACCGGTTTTAGCTCTGCTTCATACATAAACCCTTAACCTATAATTCACATATTAGGTCTGCCTTCTTTCGCCTATTACATTATTACAAAATGTTCTACAATGATCTCATACATATATGAGTCATATTACAACTCACCATGTCAACTTACAATGACTTTACAATTAATTACAAAATACATTATAAACAAAATTCATGTCGGCCAGGGTGTCGATATCCTTCCTTTGTCTGCCAGTGTTCTGTGTGCCGGTGTAGAGTTTATTGTTGTCGGTGCTGGTATATTGTCTTGCTGCTATCATATGATTGCAAGGTTGCCATCAATGACAAAACCTTCAATCACCTACAATTTCTCATTGGAGTGTGCATTTGCCAACAATCTCCCCCATTGGCATTGATGGCAACACTCATGAGAAAAATCCAAAGAGTGTCATCCAAAAATGAGTCTGCCAAAATTGTCTTACCAAAAAAAATATGAGCTCCCCCTGAGCTGATGAGCCATTTGCTGATCATTTTTCTCATAGCCTCTACTCCCCCTTTGACATCAATGACAAAGGTTGTCATTCGCTGTCAGTGGAGTCATGCCTAGTTTCTTGTAACTGGTGGGTTACACTCTGAAAAATATCTATCAAAATTAAATTTATGTCATTGCTGAATGTTTTATTGTCTTTTATAGCCTCATGGGTTCTCTACACTGTACCAATGAGTATGTGCATTTTCTCTTCTGATGTCTTTAGTCCAGGAACCAGAGCCTTAGATATTTCTTTTCTCAAAGAAATTAGATACTCTAATCTTGGACCAAGTCTGCATTTTAAGTCCTTTTCTTTGTCCTTTATTCTTTGTTTTTCATTTTCTAGTTTCGTGATTCTCTTTCTGCTCTGCAATTTTCTTCTCTAATTCCAAAAATGAATCTGATGTCCCAATCAAATTGTCAGCAATATTGTTAATCTTATCCTATGTCTTTCTGATTTCATTGTCAAGATCTTCTATTAATACATCCGTTTTGCATGTGTCCCTGTACAATTTCTTGAAGTCAAAAATGATTTCATTGAGTTTCGGTAAAAGAGTATCCATCTCCTCTTTGTTCTTATTCACAATTTCCATAAAAAATTTCTGTTTTTCTTTTATCATCCTTTCCTTAAAAGTATCCTCATTTATTTGATCAACAGTGATTAAGTTATCGGTGATGAATTTAGACAATGTGTCTAATTGTTCTAAAGAATCTTTATTCTCTATTTTACACTTGGATGCAATCATCTTCAAAATTGGTATGGTGTCATCAATAGCCTTATATGCTAGTGCATTACAATCTGCTATTTTCTTAATTGAATCTAGCAATACCTCTGTCATATTTGTTGGTCTGAATTCTAACATGGAGGTTTCAGATGTCTATCCAACTGTCTTCACAATTTGTAATCCATTGGTGGTGATAATAGCATTGCTTTTTTCTTTCACAAGAGGATCAGTTTGTGTTTGCATTTTAGCTACCAAAGGTTTAGGTCTTTCAGTTATAGCCGGTGGCACTGTCTTTGAATGTACTTGTGAATGAACCTGTTGTTCTACCTGTTTCTTTGTACTCTCTATTGAAGGTTTCTCTGGTGGTGCCTCTGATGATTTTTCAGTGGTATCCACTGCCAGTTTTTCTGTTTGTGACTCTGTATTTTCTATCGGTTTTTCTATGCTTGCTCCTGACATGTCTACAGTCAGTTTCTCAACAGATTTTTCATTGTTATCAGTTGTCGATTGCTCAATAGATACATTATATACACCAGTGCTATCAACTTTTCCTGTATCTGTTGTCTGTTCAGTTTGCTGCTCACTCCCAATTTCAATGTCTCCAACTGTATCTTCAACATTTATCTCAGTTGTTGTGTCTTCTACCAGTGACTTAGTTGCCACATCTCTTTTCTCACTTGTTTCCTTATCAACCACAATGTTGACTTCCTGTGTGTCAATATTCATTGTGTACAACACCTCAAAATCAGTATTTGTATCCTCATGTGTTGTCTTCATACTCTCTGTTGCCAGTTGATTTTCAGTAGTGTCTACCGATGGAGTATCTAAAGGCGGTGGGGGTAAGTTGTCTATTATCTTTATACTGGGAGGTCCACCAACCTTGCCTTTTCCTTTGTCCCTATCCTTTTGATATACCTTGAAGGTTTTAGGTTTTTGATACTCTTCCTGTTTCTCCTTTTCTACCAGTAATATAGCCCATGCATTTGTTGTTTCCTCTGTTATCTGATTCACTCTTCCTACCATCAGTGCTACATTTCGGTGAGCAGTTGAGAATATTGACCAGTTAGCTTCAGAGATTAATTGATCTATCTCATCAGGTGAGTTAACAGGGTGCACTACAAGTAGTTTTTCAATCTTTATTTTCTTGCCTAGCTCAATAATAGCTACTCTTCTAGCTTCTAGTCTGTTATATAGATCTGTCGGTATTTCATCAACAACTTGCATCAAAAATTTCTTGAAAATATCTAAGTGTAGTATTACACTGTTCTCTACTCTTTCTTTGTCATTAGCAGATAGTGTGTTATACAGTTTGCTGATATTCTTCAACTTGCCATCCTCAGTAATTTTATTTAGTAATTTATCAATAGGAGCTATAGATTGTTTTGACTTCTTCTTAGGAGTCAACTTCTTTTTCTTTGGAGTTAATTTCTTTGTTGGGGGCCTTACTGTCTATTGCTTCTGTCTTTTTGGTGTAGGAGAAGGTGTCGGTGAAGGTTTTCTTTTCCTCTCAACTCTCTTGAATACTGCAGGTATGTCACTTTCTGAAGAAGTTCCAATCGGTGAAAGGTGTGTTTCCAGATGAAGTGCTTCCAACTCACTTTCAGTTATATTGGTTTGCTTTAGCACATCTTCTTTAATTGCTTTTTCCTATCGGGTTCCTTTTCTAACAGTTGCTTCAACCCTTTTAACTCTTTTCTTTGATTGAATTTGACTTTCTATAGTTTCAGCATTACCAAATACTTCTTCTTCAGGTTCCTTAGGAGGTTCTAGGGGGGCTTTTGCATAGGTTTCTATTATGTTGTCATCAGTCTCATACCCCATTTTAGTAACCCAGATGGTTCTAGGAACAACTGCCTCCATCCAAATTTCATCTTTCTTTATTACAAAACAGATTTCCTTTTGGTACTTATCCATAATAGCTTGTGATAACCTTACTCTTGTTTTCATTCGAGCTTTTAGTGCTTGAAAGTGCTCATTTATGGTTTTCTCCCTGTTCTCTCCCATGTTGTTTAGCAATTCTGATAGTTGTTTTCCTACCGATATATCAAATCCAAAATCTTTGGTGCCAATACTGGGTACTTGTTTGGTTATATATAGCATCTGACAAACAAGTTTCCAAATCTGAATGTTCCTTTCTTTTCCCTTTTGATCTTTGCTAGATTTTCTATCAGTTCATCTTTAAGCCATTCACATATGTCTATCCCTACATTATCATTTACCATATCATAGGCACTCTTAATACATAGGCTAGAAACTAAGTTTAACCTATTTGCATATGTAGTCTTGTAACTTAAGATCATACTGATAAATCTGATATTTGTATCCTTTACATCATTTTCCCTTAGTGATCTCTTATCAAATGTTGCACCGGTTAGTTTTGTCACTAAATCATTTGAGAACTTCTTAGTTTTGTCAGGTCTGTTGCCGGTGGAGGGTAACCCTGTCATAGCCTTTACCACTTCTCTTATGATTTTATGAACTGAGTCCAACCAGAAAAATTCACCATGTACTCTGCTTAATACTATCCTTATGATATCCTTGGGGAAATCCGGGATACTGAGAATTTCAGTGAAACCTAGGGTTTCTATTATCTTATGTTCAGGTTTGACATTTCCCGTTTCATCACAAATCATAGATTCATACATATTCTTAATTTCCTCATCACCTAGTTCATCAATATTATAGTGTATATACATTCTAGGGTCTTCAGCATATACTACCCCTTTAGGTATTTGAGAAAATGCACCTAAGCTATCATCTTTCTTCACAATTTTGGGAACTACCTTAATCTTCCTTAGGGATGAAGGATTTGATAGATTGCTTTGCTTCTTTGCTTGGAATGCCTTTGCTCGGGATTTTTGCGCTCTCGAAGATTTGAATGCTCAATGAAATGAAAATGGAGCCAAAACACTTGTTTTATAATGTTATTTTCTTCACCTGCCACATTTAATGCTTGCCGGTTAAGTCACAGCTTAACTTATCTACCGATAAAGAAGTAATCTCAACTTCTCACCATCAATCGAGGGAATAATAACATGTTTTTCATTTAGTTGCTAAACCCCCAAAGGAATTTTCTTCAGTTAGATGAAGAGTCTTCTGCCGGTGGAGTGTTACTCTGTTCTGACTTTCTGATCCATTGTTTTGAGAATTCTTGTTTTAACTCTTCAACCTTTTCTTTACCTTTCAAACTAGTACCATTATTATTTGCCGGTGGTGCCTTACTTCTACAGAATTTTGCAATATGTCCAATCTTGTTACAAACATAACATGTCACATTATTTTTCTGAATAACTTTCCCATATCCTATGTCAGTTTGTGTTCTGCATTGATTAGATAAGTATCCAAATCTCCCACAAACATAACATCTTACATTCATTCTGCAATTCTCTAAATTATGACCAACTTTGTTGCATTTAGAACATTGACCGGTGGGTGTATTGGTGTTCTGATAATTTCTAGATCTACATTGATTTGCTCTATGACCATACTTGTTACAGTTAAAGCATTTTCCATTAAATTTATAAGCATTTGGTTGTCTTACCGATTTGCTATGATCATGTGTGTTTGCAGTACCGAAGCTTTCACCAACTTCAAAGCCAAGGCTATTAGTGTCACCATTAGGTTTCTGATTCTTCAGCATGTCACCAAGTTCTTCTGAGCTTTTCTTGAATTTTTCCTTGTGTTGATTTGCAGTAGCCAGTTCTCTTTCCAAAATTCCTTTCTGTCTCATAAGTTCATTTGAGTCATTTTGTGTATGCATCAAATCTGTCGTCAACATATCATTTTCATAACTAAATCTTGTGTTTTCATTTGAAGCATCATTCAGTCTTCTAGTCAAATCTTCTTCATTTTTCTTCCTATCTTCAATTTCTTTGCAAAATCTCATAGTCATATCCTGCATTTCATTCTTTGCATTACTGCTTTCTTGTCTTAGTTTGTTTACTAGATCATTAAGAGTTTCCTTTTCATCATTCTCATTCTGCATCTTTTCACAAAGTTCTCTTCTCTTATTTCTTGCAATGGTAAGATTTTCTTGAAGTGCTTGAATAATATCCTGAGCAGCTTTTAGATCATCTTCAAGTTTGATATTTTTCAATTTTTATGCATCATAGTCTGAAAGAGTTGTTTCCAATTGTTTCTTCAAGTTATCCATCTCTACCAGTTTCAAGATCTTCCTCAAGTTGTCAGGCTTCTGAAAAATAGAGGACCAGGCTCTGATACCAATTGTTAGGATTCCCAAAGATATTGAGAGGGGGGGTGAATCAGTATCTAACTGGTTATTGAATTTACTTGATTTAAAACATGTAAAGCTTATCAATATTGTATACTGGTAAACCAAGAATAATGTAGTAAACAAGAATAACAACAACCACATGAAAAGCACACCATAACACAGTATTTTAACGAGGAAACTCGGTGTGGGAAAAACCTTGGTGGGATTTGTGACCCACAATATTCGCTTACTAGCTAATAAGTGAATATTACTCTTACAATAGGGTCCTACACATGCAGGAAGGCCAAGTTCCTAGAGCTCACTACTCAATTACAAAATAAGAAGTCACACTGACTTAAAAAATGGATTATACAAATCCAATGTCTTGTACTGCTTGAAATTAGCATCTGCTATGCCAGATCTAGTACCGGTTTTAGCTCTGCTTCATACATAAACCCTTAACCTATAATTCACATATTAGGTCTACCTTCTTTCACCTATTACATTATTACAAAATGTTCTACAATGGTCTTATACATATATGAGTCATATTACAACTCATCATGTCGGCTTACAATGATTTTACAATTAATTACAAAATACATTATAAACAAAATTCCTGTCGGCCAGGGTCCTGGTATCCTTCCTTTGTCTGCCAGTGCTATGTGTGCCGGTGTAGAGTTTGTTGTTGTTGGTGCTGGTATATTGTCTTGCCAATATCATATGATTGCAAGGTTGTCATCAATGACAAAACCTTCAATCACCTACAATTTCTCATTGGAGTGTGCATTTGCCAACATTGACAACAATGCCAAAGGTATAAATGCATCACTTGTCTTCAATTCTAATGTTGCCTCTTATATCAAAAAATTATATCAGAGCATTAAATCAAAGCTATACATAGACTTTCTCCCCCAAAGGAGTAGCCTGCACCTCCATCAATCCTTAGTGAAAGATATACATGAAATACATAGGATTGATGCATCTCCAACATTCTAGTTCTTACGGTGTAGGGGTCTAACTCCTAGTTTACCTCTAAGAAACTTAAATGTAGCCTTCGATAAGGGTTTAGCAAAGATATCAGGTAACTGATCTTTACTCTTCACATATTCCATATTCACCTCTTTTTCTTGAATTATTTCCCTTAGGAAATGATACTTCAATTCAATGTTCTTGGTTCTAGCATGAAGTACAAGATTCTTAGAAATGTTGATTTCACTTGTATTATCACAATAGATAGTCACAAGTTCAGACATATCTATCTTGAATCCTTCTAGTACATGTCTCATCCATATGGCCTGTGTGCAATTCATGGATGGAGCAACATACTCAACTTCAGCTGTAGATTGAGAAACACATGATTGTGTTCTTTCTTTTCCATGCCACTAATCTTCCACCAAGTAGAAAAGCTCCATCGGTTGTTCTTTTCCAGTCATCCACAATACCTGCCCAATCAACATTAGTAAAGATATCCAATGTAAAATATCCTTTATAGGGATACCATAAACCATAGTTTATTGTGCCTTTGATATACCCAAAAATTCTCTTCACAACCACCATGTGACTCTCTTTAGGCTCTTTTTGAAATGTAGCCACTAATCCAACAACATGAGCAATGTCTAATCTACTATGAACAACATAGTGTAACTTGTCAATCATAGATTTGTACTCTTTTTTACTAACATCAAAAGAATAATCTTGCTTTGACAACTTGCAACCAGTCACCATTGGTGTTCCTATCGGTTTGTAGTCTTCCATGTCAAAATTCTTTAACACCTCTTTGATACACTTCGTCTGACAAATAAAGATACCACCATCTATTTGTTGGATTTGTAAACTAATAAAGAACTTAATTTCACCGATTAGAGACATTTCAAATTCCTTTTTCACAATATTAAAAAAGTCCATACACATATCATCATTTCCACAAAAGATTGTCATCAAAAAATACTTTTGCTATTGGCATCTTGTCTCCATTAGTCTTCAAATAAATGTTGTTGTCCTCACTGGTATGTTGGAATCCAATTTTGATCAAATGTGCATGTATTCTCTCATACCATTCTCTTAGTGCCTATTTAAGACCATATAAAGCTTTATGCAATTTACACTTCATGTTTGTATCATCGATCAAGGAAAATTCATCCGGCTGATCAATGTAGACTTCTTCTTCTAGAATCCCATTTAGATAGGCTGATTTGACATCCATTTGATAGACTTCAAACCCCTTATATGCAGCAAATGCTAGTAGCATCCTTACTCCTTCCAATCTAATAACCGCTGCAAATGTTTCGCCATAGTCTTGACCTTCTTCCTATGCATACCCTTTACAGACTAACCTCACCTTGTTTCTTACAATCCTTCCTTCTTCATCCAATTTAGTCCTAAAGACCCATTTTGTTCCAATTACATTCTTATCCTCCGGTCTAGGAACAAGTGACCATGTCTTATTCTTCTCAATTTGATCTAATTCTTCATTAATTGCATTAACCCATTCATCATATTTTAATTCTTCCTTAACGGACTTGGGTTCAATTTTAGATATCAAACATGAGTTCCCTCAGATCTTTCTCCTGGTTTGCACACTTGCATTCTTATCACCAATTATCTTCTCTTGTGAATGGTTTAATTTGACATATCTAGGTAATACCTATGTTGGTTTTGCATCTTCTACATCAGGTTCTTCATTTTCTTCCTCATTGTCATCAATTACCGATTGAGCACCTAGTTCTACATTTGTTAGTTCTTCATTTCTCTGTGCTTCCAGTTCAATGATCACAAGTTTTTCCTTATTATAATTCTTTTCAAGTTCTGATATGCTGGTACCTTCTGACTTTCCAGATAGATCATCTACCTTCACATTATCACTTTCAATAATTTTCTTAGTTCTCTTATTGTAACATTTATATGCCTTACTCTTAGAAGAGTAACCAAGAAAAATTCCTTCATTAGATTTTGCATCAAACTTCTAAGTGTAGTTATCTCTCTTAATAAAACATTGACTTCCAAATTTTTTGAAATAACTTGTACCCAAGGTTTTTTTACATACCATAGCTCATAGGGTGTCTTATTGTTACCTCTCTTTACCAATACCTGGTTTAGAGTGTATACAACAATACTAACCGCTTCTCTCCAAAATATTTTGGATACATTACCCTACAATAACATGGTTCTTGCAGCTTCAACTATTGTTTTGTTCATCCTTTCTATTATGCCATTTTGATGTGGTGTCCTCAAAGAAGACATCTATCTCTTTATACCCTATTCATCACAATACTTAACAAATTCATCATATGTGAATTCATCTCCTTAGTCTGATCTTAAATACTTCAAGTTCTTATCGGTTTCCTTCTCAACCAGAGCTTTAAAGGATTTAAATTTATTAAATGCTTTTGATTTCTCTCTCAAACATGTTACCCATATCATTTTAGAATAGTCATCGATGAAGATCATGAAATACCTATCACCGAAATAGCTCGTTGTTCTTATAGGGCCACAGAGATCAGTATGTACCAAATCTAAAACATTCTCAAAAATACAATTCTTTCTCTTGAAAGAAATATAGGTCATCTTACCAATTTGACAATCTTTGCATAACACACTATCCAGTTTGACAAGCTGGGGTAATCCTCTTACAACACTTGACTTGCTTATCTTATCCAAATAAAATTAACATGACAACATCTTTTATTACACAACCAATTGTCTTCCATTATTGCAACCAAAAAATTATTAATATTACTATTCAAATGGAATAAGATACCTCTAGTTTGCTTCCTGGTAGCAATCAGTTCACCATTTCCTCCAAGAATTTTGCACACTTCACTTTTAAATTCAAGCAAATCACCTTTATCATTGAGCTGACCAGCACTTAAAAGATTATTCTTTAGACCATCAACCCAAAATACATCATCAACATTACTCTTCCCATTTAGAGAGATAGAACCTTTACCTTTCACCATAAAGGAAGAGTTATTTCTAAATATGACAACACCTCCATCAAATTCATTAAGGGTTATGTACTTACTCTTGTCTCCAGTCATGTGGTGTGATCAACCACCATCTATAATCCACTCATCACTATTCTTCATATGAGATACTAGTGCCTTTCCATTTGACAGTTCTTCCTTTATGGATACAAACACAATTTCTTCATTGTCATCTTCATCTTCAGACTCGTCATCGGTCACACCATCATCTACTGCAACATAACAATGTTTCTTGCTCTTTCCTTTGAATCTTCTAAACTTTTCTTTCTTATCAGTGTTAGGACAGTTAGCAGCAATATGACCAATTTTACTACAAGAGAAACATTTCAAAGGTATATTTCCTTTATACTTACCAGTGCCTCTTGGAAATATTTTTACTAATAGTGCCTCAAGTTCCATCACTTGATCTTCATTGACTTCATTTCCCCGGTTACTTCCATGACTTGTCTTGCACTCATTATTTTGACATATATCTTTTCCTTTTCTAGTAGATGAACCAGTAATAAAAGCTTTTAAAGGAAGATTCAGTAGGTTTTGTCAACTATTATCAAAACTATTTAACTCAAAACTTGTAAGTTTACCAATCAATGAATCAATAGTTACCTAATCCTTTGAAATAGATCAAATTTCTTTGATTGCGGATACTCTTATAGCATACTAAGGTTGAAGAGTTCTAAGAATATTACTTACTATTGTATCATCTTCTATTTTACCTCTAGCACTCTTTATTCCTCCAACTTCTTTGATTCTCTGACCATACTGTGCAATATCCTTCAAGCATTCTCTTGTCATCAAACTTTCCTCTCAAGCTTTCCTCTTTGGCTCTTTGTATATGATCATCTCCTCCATATATTATTTCAATATTTTCCCATACCTCCTGTGCAGTTTTCATTCCTTGAACATCAATATATTCTGAATCAGATAAAGTACCTACAATAGCTTCTAAGGCTTGCATGTTCTCTTGTTTCTCTTTAAGTTCATCCGGTGTCAAGGGAGTAGTAGTAGGAGAAACATATCTTGTTTCAACTTGCTTCCAATATTGTGCACCAAGACCTTTAATATAGATCTTCATTCTATCTTTCCAGATCTTGTAGTTCTCCTTGTTGAACTTAGGAACTTCTTTCTTCATCATCTTGACTTCCTCACAATCTTTTCTTCAAGTGATTAGGGTTTCTAAACACAGAGGACCAAAGCTCTGATACCAATTATTAATCCTATGAGGATCTGGTTAATCCTGAGAAGGGGGGTGAATCAGTATTAACACCAACTGAAACTAAAAAACCAAAAAAAAATTTATATCAGATCTGAAACCATTTAACAAATATCCCAACTTCTTTAATCAAATCTAACCTCTTGATCAAGTTTTCTTAACACATTAATCAAATTATTTATCACAACTATCAATACTTTCACCACTTAAGCAATTATATCAATTTGATCATATACCAACTTATAAACATTATCAATCAGATTAAATACTTTCTCCAATAACTTCTTATCAGTACCAATGGCTTCTAATAAACTTCTGATAAAATAACATAATTGGTGTCTCAGAAATAATGCATGAAATGAAACTTAAACAAGAACATCACATGAAAAATACTCCACACATGAACACGATAATTTTTTTATGTGGAAACCCAAATGGTAAAAACCACTATGGGAGTTGGTACCCACAAGTATTTGTACTCTTTTGAAGTACGCCCTGTTAGGAGCTTAGAATATGCCCTGTTAGGAGCAGACCCTGTTAGGAGTCACCCAGTTAAGGGATTTGCCTAGCAGCCTGGTTAGGAGCTTGATGACCTATTAGGATCAACCTTGTGAGAGGATTTAAAACTCTTTTAAGAGCTTCCCTATTAGGGGACTTAAATGTTTAAGGCCTGTTAGGACCTACCTAATTAAGGGATTTAACCTGTTACAACAGTTAGGGAACAACAATAAGAAAATGATTTGTTACTTGCACTTCTTTGCTTGCTAAATCAGATCCAGTTATGTTCAACACTCCACAACTCTTAGGTAGATCTCACACTTCACTTAGATGGCTCAACACATTATCTAAGACCACTGACACAATAAACATCAATTGTGTCATCCTAAATAACCATCTCAGCTAGGTCGACCACTAAACCCTAAATTACATCATGAATTTACAATTCAAATCATAAGAGATCATCACAGATCAATATACAGATCATTACAACAAATTACAATGCAATATCAACCATTGGTTGATCGTAACTCATCACAAAAATCCAATCTCTACCAAAGTCAAACCTTAAAACACTCTACTAAGCGTTTTACAGATTCCCAAAAAAAATTCCTTAATTTGCACCAAAACAGCATTCAAATATTTTCATGCAGATTGTGTTGTGTTACCTCCTTTATGTAGACTCATCGTCAATCACCGCCATAACAGAAATCATTACCGATTTGATGATATCTTTACCAGTCCTTAAACCCTACTAAAGCCTTAGCAAAACTTCATCAGAAATTTAAAACATGTCTTCCGGTAAATATCACAGGATTCAGCTTCGGTCACATACTCAAATCCATCATAAAAGCTTATATTTCAAACTGCAACTTGCAAAACATCACCCATCACTTGCTTCAATCAAAACATCTTTGCTTTATCGCTTAAAGTCCTAATTCACAGTCTTACTGATTAACCCTGTCAAACTCTAACTCCGATAGACCAAATCAATTAGCCAACAAATCAAACATAAAGAGCCATCTTTAAACATCATCAAACATTAGTTAACACTAGTTGCCATCAATGACAACACAAATAACTGACCATGTCAACTACTCACAAAATCTTAGTCTTCTTTCCTTTACCGGTAGAATCATCCATCTTCATTTTTCATCACCTGCATCATCTCATTTGCATCAGTTATGCAAAATGCTAGCACAAGATCAAAAATTGTCTTCCACACAAGCTCGCACTCAAAACTGGATTAGTTCAAAAAACCCAACAACCCACAACTGAAACCAAAGGTGATCAACCTCTAATACCACTTCTAAGGAAGTTAAGTAGCAGAACAACTTCCTACACTAACCTTGAGAGGAGGGTAGTACAAAAACTTTTATAAATCTTTAAAACAGTTACAAAAAGAAAAAATAGATATAATAATATTCAAACCATAACATTATGATTTACGTGGGGAAAACCCTTTCGGGAGAAAAATCCCACACTTCAAAAGCCGTCCAATATATTATTTAGCAATCAAAACAGATTACAATATACATGTAGACAAATATCTTCATAGGAGTACTACTAATCAAAGATTCAGAGGTAACTCAATAGCCATAAGATTCTTACACACAACCTCTATCTCATGCACCTCATATATAGGAGATACAATACAAGAAACCGTCAAATGGTATTACAAAATCATGGGCTAAAACAACCCAATAAGGTGTAGCCAACCTTATCTCCCTTCTAGATTCCCTATGAAATGTTACAACACACATCAACACGTGTCCATCTCTTTTACAACTCATTTATGTTCGATACAAATTATATTTCCTATTTCAGGAGTACAAACTTGCGGAGGCCATAACTTATGAACCATGTATCTGATGACGAATTGTTTGAAGCACTGGAAAGCTCACAAAGTTATCTATTGCCTCATAAGCCGCTATGACACTTATGCCCACTTTTCAGGAAGTTTTGAGGCCTCTAAAGTCCTCAGAATTAGATTTAAACCTTTCGTTGGACCCCTCCAAAATAAAATAATTAATATCTTCAAATCTGGCTACGATTTTGCGATGTAACTTTACTAGAATGCTTATCTAGCCAATCAGAAACTCCAGGGAGAATTTTGCACCATTTCATGCTTAAATGAAAACTTACTATAAATAATAAGCTCATGTAAATGAAAGGTTGAGACACCATTTTCCAAACAACATAGTACAAGAACTATGTATGGTGGCTAGATTTCAAGCTGGCCCAAAGCAATCTCATGTAAATGCTGTGAAAAATAATTTTTAAATATCTGCAGTTTACACTTGGTTATGGTTTGTGGTATCCAAAGAATGGTAATTTCATCTTAGAAGCATACACAAATGTTGATTGAGTAGGATGCATTGATGACTAGAAGATCACTAGTGGTGGTGCCTTCTTCCTTGGTGGTAGATTAGTCTCATGGAAAAACAACAAATAAGAATCCATCTATTTATCTACTACTGAAGTGGAGTGCATGGCCGCTTCTACATGTTGTTCATAGGTTCTTTGGATGAAGCAAACACTCAAGAACATCTAGGTAGCATATGCAGATCCAATCTCTATCAAATATGATAACTCAAGGGTATGTTTAGGATCATGGTGTGCCAAAATAGGCCCTTAAGTGGCAATGAAATTTCAGAAAATCAGAGTTATGCAACTTGACATGAAAATTTGAATAAGTTCTGAACATTATTTTTAAAATATGTAAGAAGAGAATCTATAGAAAATTGAATTTAGTTTCTAAGCTAATAGTTGTTTTTATTGGCAATTGACACTCATTAGATTGATTTTGTTGTCATTGATGGCAACAAGATTTGATTGGAATCATTTACTAGCATTATGAGGCATTCACCCGCAAACACCGGCATTGGAGCATTCAAGGCTATACTGGCACCGACACCATCACTGGCACCGACATCAAACACTTTAGGAAGCCGACATCAAGGAAGACTCATTTAGTAAATTATTTTATAATTATTATCGGGGCTGACATTTAATATCTTTTGTAATGCATTGTAAGATGACATAAGGCATATTATTTGTAATGGGTATATAGGTCATCCTACTAGGTCATTTTGTATAGAATGTGATATAGGATGTGACATAGGATAATATAGCAGAACTGCATAATGCAAAGTATATGTATGTAGATCATTTGTATGTGAATGTTATATCATGCAATGATCTGTAGATAGTTTGGAAAGAATTGTTGGAAGAGAAGAGATACCGATAGTAGTGTTAAGGGTTTATGAACCAATATAGAGCAGAGCTATAACCGTAACTCTATTTGGCATAGCAGATGCATTTTGTGAGTTCATTTTCATTGTTTTTTACTTCACCAAAATCTTGTAGTCAGTGAGGTTCTTTAGTGATGAGCAGTGTGCTCTAGGCAGTGTGCCTTCCTACAAGTGTAGGCCCCCATTATATGTAATATCCTTTCATATGGCTAGTGAATTGATATTGTGGGTCACAAATCCCACCATGGTTTTTCCTCTTTGATGTTTTCCATGTATAAATTATGTGTGTTATGGTGTTCATTTATGTGGATGGTTTATTTGCTTCAAGTTATATGTTTATTTGTTTATCAGTTTATATATGTATGGTATAAAAGGGTAAAATCTTGTGTTATCAAAAAAACACCGATTCACTCCCCCTCTCAGTGTTATTTGATGCCAACAATTGGTATCAGATGTTGGTACCTTGCAAGAAGTTTAATAGCTTGAGGAAGATCCTGAAATTGAAATCTTTAGGCATGACTATGGAGAAGGAAATTGAGATGGCTCTTGAGGATTATGATGTTGAAAGGGTGAAGAACTTGGAATTGCAAGAAGAATTGAATTCTACTAATGAATTCATTCTTGTCCTGCAAGAAAGGTTATCATCAGCTCAAGCTAAAATAAAGGAACTTTTGCAAAACCCGGATGATGAGGAGAAGAATGCACTTAAGGAACAATGTCAGAAACTAAGTCAAGAAAACATGCTAATGAAGAATGAAATGCAAGATCTGACTATGCGGTTATCAAAAGATATTAAGGATAGAAAGAAGAAGGAAGATAATATTGTTATATCTCTACAAAACAAATTTGATGAATGTGGTAGATTGACTCATGAGAATAATCTGTTGAGAACTGATTTGGCACACTCTTGGAACAATGAACAAGAACTTGAAAGACAAATAACTACTCTGAGAGATGATCTAAATACTGCAAGTGAGTACAAATAAAATTTTAGGATCAGTGCTACACAATTGGATGACTTGTTGAAAAGACAGAGGCATACTAATGATTCTAGAGGACTTGGATTTATACAAGGTGAAAGCTCTAGTACTGCAAATGAAGATTAGACAACCAATATGGAGAACTCATCAGAACAGAGGAAATTGGTAAGGCAATCTAATGCTTATAAATTCAATGGTAGATGTTTTCTTTGCAATAAATTTGGGAATATGGATAAACAATGTAGAAATAGAGCAAATCAAAACTACAATTTTGTTCCTAGTCAATGCACAAATTGCAAGAAGTATGGTCATAAGTCAGAGGACTGCAGAATGAATGTTAAATGTCATGCATGTGGAAAGTTTGGACATTTTTCTAATCACTGTAGGTCAAGGAATGATACCAGATTTGTCAAAGAAATTCAAAAGAACAATGTTACATGTTATGCAAGCAACAAAATAGATCATATTGCTAAGTACTGTAAAAGCAAGACTCAACTAGTTAGCAATGATAAAGATAATGAGAAAGGAAAGAAGAAGGTAGAAGAAATAAAACAAGATCACACCAAGAGATGGGTTAGAAAATCTGAAGGACCAAGGGGAGATGGATCTACACTAGTTACTCCACCGATAGAATAGGGTATTCCTCCACCGGCAGGAAATTCCACCAGTAACTGAGGCATAAGCCTTAGGGGTTGGCAAAGTCATTGCAAAATCCTGCATATTACCTCAGAAGAGATCTAAAGAGATCTAGAAGAGATCTGGAGAGTTGTGTTCATCATTGATGAAGGTTCACCTGACAGAAGAGAAGGCCTTTGAAGTCAAAACTGGCTTCAACAAGAAGAGAAGAGAGAAGAAAATAGAAAAGATGTTTGCATATGTAGAGGATGTAATTCATAAGATAGACACTTAATTGGGTTATGGATCCAAACCAACAGCAGAACTGACATTGGCTAGTATTGCATAGGTGAAGAAGCTTGAAGCTTACATTTCTACCATCACTTTTGATTCTGACCCTGAGGACAATAAACCTTTAGCTTTCGGAAGGGTACAGAGGAAGAAATTAGATCAGCCACTGGTAGAGCAAAAGAAGGTAGAGCCTAGAAGGATACTTGTTAGAAAGGTAACAAAACCGACTACACCTCCACCTCTGGCAAGGAAGCCTACATAGAAGAGGCAACCAGACTCATCTACTCTAGAAACCCCAAGCAAAAATAAGAAGAGTGATGATACTGAAACCGATAAGACTAAAATGACCTATGCTGAGCTAATTGATGAAATTACAAAAGATAGAATTTTTAAAAATGTATCTATGTATTATGAAGATTTAGAAGAAAATGAGCAAAATGAAATAGAAGAGGCTATTTTGTTACATATAGACATTTATAAGAAAGCCTTAGTAGAAATTTTGAAGCGGATACCTCTATCTTTGTATAATAAACTTGATGCTAGAAGACTTGATGCTATCAAGAGGGATAGGGAGACTAAGGAAGTAGCACTTTTGGAAATGTGTGGTTCTATAAACAATGAGGAAATGAAAAGATGCACAAATGTTACAAATAGGACAGTTTTGAGTAGTAAACACCAACAGATAAGCCTTATGATGGGTAGAGTAAATGAGGTGATAAATGAGAATAGTAAGGGTTGGACCAAATTCTTCTAGCAAAATCCAAATTTTCTTACATCTGAGGAAGAGTTTGTTAAGGCTACATCTTCCACCATTCCTAACAAATCAAAAGGAAAAGGTATTTTGGGTAGTTCAACTCCAATTTTGATTCAACCGACAGTAACTATAGATATACAGACACATCCGACAGTTGAGGAGAGTGTACAATCCATAGCAGCACAAACTATTTTTGAGCAAGGCAATGTACAGGTTATAGAAAATATTGTGGATAATACTCCACCGGCAGTAACTAACACTACACCAAGTGGCAAAGCCATAGGTGCAAAAGAGGTTGAGGATAAGGTAAAGGAAACTAAGTCTATATCAACAATTAAAACTGATTCCCCGACAAAGATTTTGGCAATTGACACTTCTCAGGTTGAGAAGAATTATGTCACTAAGATGAGTCCAACTTAATTGATGATGATGGCTACTCAAAAATTATTGAAGGAGGGTACTGCAGACAAGGGAACAATTGATCAATCAGTTACAATATTGCACAGATTGACACCTGATTGTAAGATTGAAGATGGAGCAAGCCCTTCCAGCAAGCTCAAAACTCTAACAGAACATATTTCTAACAATTTTCAATCTCTGAGGTAGATTGCAGACTGGAAGGCTTTAGAAAGGTTCACCGCAGCTAAAAGAGCAGCTTTTGATCAAATCATAGAAATAGAGAAAAAGAAAATTGAGGCCAAACTCATTCTTATTGAGATTCATTTAAAACAGTGTACAAATATCTACAGAGTGTGTTGTAACATAGAAATTCTTACAGCCAATGTAGATAGAAGATTAAAGGATTTATATGATAAGATAGCTAAAATTGCTATTTCCTTTGATGGATTAACCGCACTGACCACATCTGTTGATGGACAAATTTTGTCCTTTCAGAACCAAATTTTTTCCTTGAAAAAGGAGAGAGATAAAATCATGCGAAGAGAAAGAAATCTTATAGGACTTGTAAGTCCTAGATTAGATTCATTGGGTATTCATAAGAGAGAGTGCATGGACATGATTGCTAAACCCAAACCGATAGATGTCAAAGAGAAGGAAACACTGGCACACTTACTAAGTGCACTAGTATCCATTTCTGAAACTTTCAAAATTGGCTAGGATACATATCTTCAGTTATTGGATAAGGCTTACCCATAAATTTTGAAGTTGGTCAAGCTCTAGTGAAATCAACAATATTCATTTATTCTTTTGTTTTGAATTCTTTCAATTCTTCCACTGGTCTTTGGCATTGATGCCAAAGGGGGAGTATGTATATATGTGAAAAATATCAGAAAAATCAGATAGGATCACATGGGAAGGATATCAGAATATCAGGAGGAGTGTATTGCTCAGGGGGGAGCATACCGATAGGGAATCCTTTTTTCACGAGTGTTGCCATCAATGCCAAAGGGGGAGATTGTTGGCAATTGACACTCATTGGATTGATTTTGTTGTCATTGATGGAAACAAGATTTGATTGGAATCATTTAACATCATTTTGAGGCATTCATTAGCAGACACCAGCTTTGGAGCATTCAGGGCTACACCGGCACCGACACCGTCACCAGCACCGGCACCATCACCAGCACTAGCACCAACATCAAACACTTCAGGAAGCCAACATCAAGGAAGACTTATTTAGTAAATCATTTTGTAATTATTATCAAGGCCAACATTGAATATCTTTTGTAATGCATTGTAAGCCGACATAAGGCATATTGTTTGTAATAGGTATATAGGTCAGTTTTCTAGGTCATTTTGTATATAATATGATATAGGATGTGACATAGGAGAATATAGCAGAACTGTATAATGCAAAGTATATGTATGTAGATCATTTGTATGCGAGTGTTATATCATACAATGATTTGTAGATAGTTTGGAAAGAATTGTTGGAGGAGACGAGATACCAGTAGTAGTGTTAAGGGTTTATGAACCGGTAAAGAGCAAAGCTATAACCGAAACTCTATTCGGCATAGTAGATGCATTTTGTGAGTTCATTTTCATTGTTTTACTTCAGTAGAAGCTTGTAGTCAGTGAGGCTCTTTAGTAATGTGCAGTGTGCTCTAGGAAGTGTGCCTTCCTACAAGTGCAAGCCCCCATTATATGTAACATCCTTTCATATGGCCAATGAATTGATATGTTGGGTCACAAATCCCACTGTGATTTTTCCTCTTTGAGGTTTTCACTGTATTGCTAAAAATGTGGTATATAAGAGAGGCATACACATATAATGAGACAATAAAACATAATGGAAAGCTTAATTAAAAACTAAATTAAAGATGCAAACCATAAGCCTTCCTTGAAATATCTCATTTTCCTCTATTCTTGAGGACCTTGAAGGTGTTGGATTGATTGGCTCTCAGCGGATCAATGACCTCCAAAGTGGCGACTCAAGAGTTGAGTAGCTACTTGATCATATTGATTATGTAAATGATATGAAATGAATGAT
Source organism: Cryptomeria japonica (assembly GCF_030272615.1). Taxonomy (NCBI): domain Eukaryota; kingdom Viridiplantae; phylum Streptophyta; class Pinopsida; order Cupressales; family Cupressaceae; genus Cryptomeria; species Cryptomeria japonica. The sequence goes on along the minus strand of NC_081415.1, from coordinate 484,379,623 downwards.
CTAAGAAACTAGATTAACATGCTATGATTTATCCAAAAGTCTAATTATTAGATAATTGAAATGCAAATTGCCTATAGTAATGATGCTAAAAATATGAATGCAAGGGATCCTTATTGCTCCAAAATGGGGGATATTTATAGGAATTTCAAGGCCAAAGCTAAGGTGGCAGGAATCAATGGTCCAGATCTAATCTGAAGATATCAAGGGCCAAGATTGAAGAAGTTGGAGAAGAGGTTGGAGGAAGGGCCACTTGTCATCTCTGTGGTGACAAGTGTCAAGGAGCCTTGCTCATGAGAGGACAAGTGTCCAAGGGAGGAGACATGTGGAAAAAGTGTCACGTGTCTCAAGGGGAGAATATCCACACCATGGGAGGTTAGGATAAGGAGGTTAGGATGTGCAAGATAGGATAGGGTTAATTAAACCCAGGGTTAGGTGGAATGGGTTAGGTTAGGCGATGATTAGGTTAGGTGGTTAAAAGTTAGGAGCCATGTGCTCATTTGAATTTATAAATTCAAATAATGTGGAAATTGATAATTAATCTAAACAAACTTGAGTTTGTTAATTTTAATTAGGGATTAGAAGAATTGATTTATATGGGGGGACATTAATTAATTTAAAATTAATTAATCAAAGGGGGATATGAAATGAACTATATAATAAAATCATGTAGATTTATTTACTAGTAGATGAATAGAGAAATTAATCAAATTGCTTGTGAATTCAATTAATTGGGAAGGGGAATTAATCAAATAACTACGTATTTAATTAACTATCTTCAGACCATTTTTAGGTGTATATATTTTGCCCCTCTTTGAAGTGATGTGTGACGACACGTCGGTTCAAAGAAAACTTGATTGATGATGTTGTTGATATTGATTTTGATAGGATGCAGATTTGATACAGATTTGGTTTCGATGTGATACTAATTTGATTTGTGAGATAATAAATCTTGATATGACGCAGATTTGATGCAGTTTTGATTTTTGAGATGATAAATCTCGATATGATGCCCTAGATGCTGACTGGTAGATATTGATGTGAGGATGCCCCCTCGGGAGATGAATCAGATAATTTTTGCAATGTTTTGAATTTTTTGAGATTTTTTGATTTTTTGAAATTTTTGAAATTTTTATGATTTTTAGATTTTTAATGTTTTTTTATTTTTAGAGATTTTCAAAGTCAATCCGATTCATTTCTCGATATGAAATTTGAAAACGCTACCCTGCCAAGTTGATTAGATGATTAAAAATTAGTGAGTTTAAAAAGGTGAATTCCTTTTACCCCTCTTCATTTGTGCATTCCAGTTATTTGAGAAAGTTGCTCTGGAGGAAGGAATGGCGATCCCATACCACCAGCATAGCTTCAAGCGAGTTCGGCGATACGAGAGTCCTCCGGCCTACGGTCCACCAGTACGCACTTCGAGAAAGCCCATTTTTGTCAATTTTTAGGTAATTTTTGGAAAATTTAACTATTTGTAGAAAAAAATCATTTTTTAGGATTTTCGTCATGTGGGTTTGTAAAAAAATTACATTTTCGAGATGGGTTTTTTTATGAATTACAAAATGGGTTTGTTTGGATTATTCAAAAAAAAATTAACTCACATCCCAAAAAATTTATTTATTATGCATTTATCATGTGTTTTGGGAAAAGAAAAACAATTTAATGTTTTTTTTTTTTTTTAAATTGTCTTTTTGAGGGAGAGGTGGCGCTATGGCGATGCCACCACAAGGGCGGCGGACATCGCGGGTGCCATGGACGATGCCACCACGGGCACCGCGGGTGTCGCGGGAAGTGCCATCAGTGCGGGGGACCAGGGCCGACATTAATATTTATTTATTTTATTTTGTTGACTTTTCGATTTTATTTTTTTTAATGAGCTTTGGTGAGTTTTTTATTTTTTTTGCGATTTTTCGATATTTGATGATTTTTACGGTTTTTTTATTTATTTTTATGAGCTTTGGCAAGTTTTGGATTTTTTTGCAATTTTTCGATATTTGATGATTTTTGCAGTTTTTTTTTTCTAACTTTTCAATATTATTTATTTTTTTAATGAGCTTTGGCGAGTTTTTTATTTTTTCTTGCGATTTTTTGATATTTGATGTTTTTTGCATTTTTTTTTTCGCGATTTTTTTATATTTGATGATTTTTGTGTTTTTATTTTTTATTTTTTGAATTTTGCATTTATTGATGTGTGATAAAGAGGTTGGATTTGTTGTCGATTTGATTTGATTAGCTATCTAATTGATAAAATTAGACACTCCTAATTGATGAAATTCTATGATCAGTTCTGATTATCTCGACGTACGCGTGAGATGAGATAGGATTGATAATGAACTCATGATATATGAGCATCATTGATAGGGGCCCAACGAGATTCGATAAAAATATCAATTGAAAAAGATAGACTAATAAATAGATTGATTTGATAGATAGATAAATCAAGAGACTGATATGATGAGATGATTTGATTGCAGGAGCATTTTAGTGTCCTCTAGTCTCAGGAGTGCTTCCCGAAGACATGGATGTTGATACCCCACCTTAGCCAGGTGGAGCAAGACCACATTGATAGGTGTGGTTTATCTTCCCTTCTCGACATACCCTGGCCCTTGATAAACTGGGGATTATTGAGAGCCTTAGCAGAGCGTTGGCATAGTGAGCACAACACTTTTCACTTACCAATAGGCAAGATGATGGTGACACCTGAGGATGTGTACTAGATACAACGCATCCCTATGATGGGTGAGCTAGTGTACTATGATCTTAGCGAGCGGGGTGGGATAGATGCACTTTGCCGAGTTTTCGAGGATGATGAGATAGGTGGATATGACATTGCGTGGCAGGAGATGCTAGAGCTAGGTTATGCCACATTACCCACTGTTTTGGCTGGATTCATTGGAGATTTCCTTTGTCCTGATTACAGGTCAAAGGGATTATCTGTTGGATGGAGTCATCTTCTTGAGTATATGGTGACACAGGGGACCCGATTTGCATGGGGGTCATGCATGTTGGCGCACTTGTATCATGACTTGCACCGAGTTGTGTACTAGAGATCGACTACATTATCAGCAGGGGTGACCGTTCTTTAGATATGGGCCTGGGAGCACCTGCCTATCACATGACCATTGGCTAATAGAGATAGACCTATAGGCAGGCCTTATGCTGATGGGTATCTAGGTATCATTACCCAACAAAAGCTGGGCAAATTGGAGTATTGGGGACGAACACTGGATGATCTGGATACTGTGATATGGAGACAATATAGAGATTATGAGATTTGGCCTGAGGATGCATTGGATATGCCATATGTATTTGTGTCATGATACTTGATTGGATCAACACCCTATGTCATCGAGCGATTCCTTTGTATGAGGGTGTTGAGACAGTATGGTGGGATATAGGGCATACCACAAGGTACAACTCATTATGCTCGCAAGAGACTGGACGTGGCTACTTGGGGCCCTCTATTTCATATGACTAGGCATGTGTAGAGTATCAATCATTGGGGCCACTAGATTGGGATTATCTTCCAGGTGTAATGGATAGCAGGATGACAAATAAGTATGCCATGCATTGTACTTTACACAGGTTTCGGAGGCTGACATGTCCGGATGAGCCAGAGTCAATTCTAGATGAGGATGATGAGAGGTTACGATGCATAGCTCCTAGATGACCAAGGGATGGTGGGGAGAGAGGAGGTGGGGGTGGAGATGATGGTAGAGCTAGAGGAGATGACAAAGATGGATATGGAGGAGATGTAGGAGATCATGGTGCTGGAAATGATGATGGAGGAGATGATGATGAGGGAGATGACCGAATAGTGGTAGTGGCAGGGGCAGGCACACCAAGAGCCAATAGTTCTAGATCTTCCAGAGATGTATATACAGATTGGATGACCTGGGTGGTGAGATAGAGGAGATCAGGTCCAGTTGATCAAGGACATCAAGTCCCGGAGTAGGAGGTTCCCCAAGTTGAGAAGGTACCTATGACAGTATCACAGGCTGAGCAACCACAGGTAGAGGCACCTCGATGGATCCTCATTAGGATGTCATCTCATTAGTAGGAGGCTCAGATTATGGACTTATAGGCTCAGGTTCAGCAACTAGAGAGTCAACTAGTAGAGAGGGACTCTCAGATGACCTAGCTAGAGGCTCAGATGGCTTCTCTCATAGTCGAGAGAGATGTAGCTAGGGATAGGTGTCGACAGGTCGAGGCATAGGTATAGTTGTCAGGAGAGCCTAGCTCAGGGAAGAATGCCCTAAAGATGATGCACCAGGGGATCCAAGATGCTAAGTATTATAGGATCTTATACTTTACTGATGTTCCTACTGATCAGAGGGCTCCAGGATTTTCACAGCTGGGAAGGAGATTAGGACGAAGTCAATTTGAGAGTCAAGAAGTGACGGGGCCACTTCAGAGAGATCCCCCAGGCACATGGGTATCAGCTAGTGTTACTATACTTGCCACATCAGGACAAAGTTATGCTCCACATCCTAGTGGTCACACTGATATGCGACATTGATCCATTCATGTACACACATTTTTGTGATGAGATATTGATGATTCCCGTGATGCATATTTGAAATGTATCATATATGTTTTGATATCATTGTACCTTGGACATTGATCTTTTTGATGATATGATATGCAGTTGATCCTATTTTCTCTACATGACCTATGAGATGATGGATGCATTCTATTTGATATATGATTATGTTGTGCAGTTACTTTCATGATTTATGCTTTATTTTCTATATGCTTATGGATTCTAGATGATGGACACATACTTTTTATATGATGATGCAGTATTTACATGACGTTATGCAAATAAGAATATGTATGGTGATGCTTATAAGCACTATGCGATGTACGTGCAATGCAATGCTTTCTATGTTTATGATATTTTTATGATTTTCTCATCCATGTTAATATGAGATTGGTAGAATGCAATGCAATGATGCTACTTTATATGATTTGAGATAAAATGGATGCAATGCAATAATCTAACTAAATGAATGAATGATTGGATGCTTTAAATGAATGATGTCTTATTATGCAATGTTTATATGAGATGAACTAACTTATCATGTAGGATGAGTGAATTGATTATTTTTGTTATTATTCGATGTAGTCAATCATGTAATAAGAGAGATAGCACCACGTTAGTCTTTGGCCTTGGAAAAGATGAGTGTTGTGATCCCATGCAAAATGAAATGCAAATCTACTTTAAAAATGCAAATGCAAAATGAAATGCAATGCAGCGATCGGACTAGTCATGGAGTCATTTCTTTGTTTCATCATTGAGCCTTTAAAATGTGGGAAGTGAGTGCAAACATCAATGGTATAATTGAACCATGATGACCTGAGCATTACTTTCTTGGGTGTTGATATTGCAAGTTAGCACAAGCATTGAGGTATAATTGAACGAAGATGACTTGAGTGTTGCTTGCGTAAAACAGGCAGTAGTAATCATTTCTATATGCAAGTCTGAAATGTCCTCTATGATACTTTGATGATCATGTCTTGAGACAACTTATCACATATGAATGATTAATTTATAGATAGTAGACAAGAAAAATATCATGTTCCTTCCTTGTTCCTCTAGTCAAAGACATCCTGGAGTCACTCAGAAATCATGATAGCGAAAATCAAGATAAAATAGTTGAACCATTACTGTCAAAGTGCTGAAATCATTAGTCAAAATATATCACCCATTGATATGTGTTTGTCATATTTAGATTGATATGTGATAGTTAATGGTTGACAATGTGATCTTATGTTCAATGTTAGATGTGTCTTAGTTTTTTGCTTGACAAGTGTTGTCTAATTGTTGTTCTACCTGTTTGATTAAGCTCAAAATGATGAAAATTTTTGCCCCCAGCTAGGTTCAAGATTTTGCCCCCAACCTAGAAAAAAACTTTATTATGATATATACAATGATCCAAACCATGACGAGAAATCACCTGGCATGCCTGCATATGTACAGAAGGCTTTATGATGGATATGAAAAACATTGACAGAAAATGAATGCAAGCAGAAGGATGCATGAACCAATAGATGGAAGAGCTAGCTAACAAATAGTGCCTATTTGCCAAGTTTTCACCATTTGTTTTTATTGCACTTTTTCTCATAATTGATTTTTTTTTTGTTTTTATTGTTTTTCATTGTTTTTTGCATTTTTCTACTTTTTCACTGTTTTGGGATTTTTCTACTTTTCCACTATTTTTGGATTTTTCTGCTTTTCCACAGTTTTTGAATTTTTCAGCTTTTGCACTATTTTTGGATTTTTCCGCTTTTTCACTGTTTTTGGATTTTTCTACTTTTTCACTGTTTTTGGATTTTTCTACTTTTTCAAACATAAAGCTTCTTCAAATGCATGTTATTGGTGGGTTCCTCAAGCTAATCCCCGTCTTGTGTTGATAGTTGATATGCTCCTAACCCAAATACTGTTGTGACCACAAATGGACCTAACCAGTTTGGTTCAAACTTTCCTTTCTTTTCTCGATCTGGCTGGTTTCGTGGATTTTCCTTTAGTACTAGTTCCCCAACTTGAAAGACTCATGGTTTGACCTTGTAATTATAACTTTGGCACATTCTTTGTTGATATACCTTTAAATGTTAAATACATTTTGTCTTTGTTCATGGATCAATTCTAACTCCTGCAATCTAGATACTCATTGTTCTTTATCTAGGATAAGACCTTTTAATTATACTCATAGAGAAGGTATCTCTACTTCTATTGGCAGTATTTCTTCTAATCCATAACAAGAGAGAAAGGTGTGACACCTGTTGGTGTGCAGATACTAGTACGGTAGGCCCATAGAGCAGGGTTCAATTGAATATGCCAATCTCTGCCAGCATCATTCACTGTCTTTTTGAGGATTTTCAAAATAGTTTTGTTTGATGCTTCTGCTTGCCCATTCCCTTGTGGATAGCAGGGTGTGGAAAATCTACGTTGGATCTTAAATTTCTCACATAGGTCTTGGACATTTTGATTCTTGAACGGTCATCCATTATCAGTGATAATGGTCATGGGTATTCCATAGCGACAGATGATGTAGTTCAAGATAAATGCAACAATTTGTTTTCCTGTGATATTTGTGAGAGGTACTACCTCAATCCATTTTGTGAAATATTATGTAGCCGCAAGGATGAATTTGTGACCATTGGATGAATAAGGATTTATCTTTCCTACTAGATCAAGACCCCATTGATAGAAAGGCCAAGATGTTGCCAAAACATGAAGTTCTTGCGCTGGTGCATGAATAAAATTCCCATGGATCTAACATTGTTTGCATGTTTTAGCTATCTGAAAAGAATCATGTTCAATAGTTGGCCAATAATAGCCCAAGCGTATGAGTTTTTTGAAAAGGGTAAGACCACTTAAATGAGTGCCACAAATGTCGTTATGAACTTCATGTAAAGCCTTCTTAGATTCTTCTTGTTCGAGACATCTTAAAAGAGTACTATCTAGACCTTATTTAAACAGGGTAACCACAACAAGAGTATAATGGGAGGATTAGAGAATAAAGTTTCTCTTTTTATTTTTCAACAAATCAAGAGGTAGGGTGTTATCTTTCAGGTATGTATAAGTTTGGCCATAGTGGGAGAAATCATGTCCAACAAGGTGACAAATAGTTTGGGAATTAGGACAATTATGAGTAGGGTAAAACAACTCTTCCACTAGGAATTCATAACGCTCTTGATTTTCCTGTGTTTGAAGTAGAGAAGCAAGTGTTGCCATGGCATCTATTGCTTTGTTCTCATTCCTTGGAATTTTCTCAAAAGTTATTTCTACAAAATATTTCTTGAAATCATCTACCATCTTTTTATAAGGTATGAGTTTGTCATCCTTTGTTTGGTAATTGTCATTAATTTGATTGATGATGAGCTGAGAGTCTCCAAAGAATTGGAGTTGTGTAATGTTCCATTCTATAGCCATTTTGATACATGTAACCAAAACTTCATATTCTATTGTATTGTTGGTGCATAGAAAGCTTAATTTGTATGCTTTCAAAATTGTATGACCTTGTGGTGTGATGAATAGAATACCTGCTCTTGATCCGTGTTGTGTATATGAACCATCAAAGTATAATTACCATATTTTTGTGGTGACCATTAGGATATCAACATCAAAAAACTCAATGTGTAAAGGATGATCATCTTGAAGCGTTGCCTCGGCTAGTTGGTCTATAATGACTTGCCCCTTTATAGCTTTTCTGTCTACATAATCAATATCAAACTCACTTAGGATCATGATCCATTTTGCTAATCATCCTGTCAATGTTGCCTTGCTGAGAAAATACTTCAATGGATCGATTTTAGCTATCAACTTGACGAAGTGAGATAGTAGATAGTGTCTTAATTTTTGAGAAATAAAAACTACTGCCAATCATGCTTTTTCTGTTGGGGAATAGTTGGGCTCGTATCCCACTAGTGTTTTGCTGATGTAGTAGATGCCCCGTTCTTTTCCTTCATTATCATTTTGTGCGAGTAGAACTCCTAATGATACTCTGGTGGTCGATACATAGAGTAACAATGACTTTCTTGGAATTGGAGACATTAGGACGGGTGGTTGCATGAGATAGGCCTTGATCTTTTTGAACGCGTCTTCACATTGATGGTCCCACTTGAAATGAACATTTTTATGCAATAGATGAGTAAATGGTTGACATTTATCTGCTAGTTGAGCAACAAATCTTTTGATTGACTAGAGTCTTCCCTGGAGTGATTTGAGTTGACTGATATTCTTGGGAGATGCCATTTCCATGATTGCTTTGACCTTAGCTGAATCTACTTCGATACCTCTAGCTAAAATAATGTATCCCAATAAATTGCCTAAAGTAACACTAGAGGCACATTTCTTAGGATTTAGCCGTAGCTTGTACTATTTTAACTGGTCAAAGATCTTTTCCAGTATCCCTATATGTTCTTCTCTATTGTATGATTTGGCCAAGATGTCATCCACATAGTCTTCCATGAATGTAGGCATCATGTCATGGAATATTGTTGTCATAGCTCTCTGATATGTGGCACCTACGTTCTTTAGTCCAAAAGGCATGACGTTCCAGTAGAAAGTACCCCACGGACATGTGAAAGATGTCTTTTCTTGATCTTCAGGTGCTATTTTAATCTGATCGTATCCGAAGAAACTATCCATTAGAGAAAACATGGAGTGTTCAGCCGTTAAATCTACAATGATGTCAATGTTAGGCAAAAGAAAGTCATCCTTTGGACATGCATTATTAAGATCTCTAAAGTCTATGCATACTTTCATACTTTTGTTTGGTTTTGAAATAGGAACTGTAGATAGGAAAAGTGGAAATCATCAAAGCAAATAAGAATTAGCCTAGTTCAATCATGAAAACTAAAATGCAGTGATAAATCCTAATTACATTCAATGAAAAAATGAAAACAAGACATTCAAGATTGAAAACTAAGAAAACCAAATGCAGATGTCTTCTTCATGTGGCTCCATTGTCCTTCTTTCTCCTTCAAATAGCTTTGTTTGTGGATCTCACCTACTAGTGCATAAGCATGATGTGAAAGCAAGTAGACAAGATGATAGCATAAGGGTACCAGAAGCATGATTGATTCGACCAAGGGTTTGATTGAAGAAATTCATCTAATTTATAGACAAATTGGAGAAAAGACAAGATTAGCATGAGGAGATTTGAAAGGAAATTTCAAATCAAGAATGACAATTATGACAAATTATGACAAATTGACACTTTCTATGCAAGATTGATTGATTGACAATTATGACAAATTGCTATGTAAAAATTGATTGATTGTCAATTATGACAAATTGCTATGTCAAAATTGATTGATTGTCAATTATGACAAATTGCTATGTCAAAATTGATTGATTGTCAATTATGACAAATTATGACAAATTTGCTATGTCATTCCCATGAAATTAGGAGAAATATAGGAGAAAATTGAAAATTAGATGAATTAGAAATTAGGTAATTTGAAAATTGATGAAAATTAGAAAATTAGGAATTAGGAGAAATTAGTAAATTGGAAAATTAGGTAAATTAATTAATAATTTTTCATTCATTAATTAATTCACAAAGAGAGGAGGAATTAGTTAGCCAATTAAATAAATATTTAATTGTGACAAGAAGACTTAGGATAAATAAATAAATTATTTAACCTAGAGGGAAAATGACAACAAGATTAAATGAATAAATCATAAGATCCTAGAAGATGATTTAGAAATGCAAGGACGACAATTAGGTCTTGACGTAGGATCGATTTGATCATGATTCTGACTTGATAAAAGACCAATGCTGATAAATGATTTGATTTATAAATGCGCCAATTGACAAGGAACAATGACTAATTGATCCAAATTGACATGATTGAGAAGGACGACGATCGATGACAAATCGATCGCAAAGTGACAAGATTGAAAATGACAACGATCGATGACAAATCGATTGCAAAGCGACAAGATTGAAAATGTCAATGGTCGATGACAAATTGATTGCAAGATGACAAGATTGAAAATAACAACGATCGATGACAAATCGATCGCAAGTTGACAAGATTGAAAATGACAACGATCAATGACAAATCGATCGCAAAGTGACAAGATTGAAAAGAGGAAAAAACCCTAATTAGGATTGACGATGTCCAAAATGATGACAAATGAACACGCACATTGATGTGACAGGATAAGATCGACCAAAATCATGACTGAAGATTGTTATCGACAAGACCAAATTCGAAAGTGAGACAAATGAAGAATGCAGAAGATGGACTCGATGCCCACAAATGATAAAGACCAAGTACGTAACATAGAAGAAATGTTAATGTGACGCAAAAAACCTAAAATAAGGCAATGCGGCAATGTTAAAGTATGACTCCACAAGCGTTGACCATTTTTAGATGTCTACATTTTGCCCCTCTTTCAGACAATGCGATTTCAAGCGTTGTTTCAAAGAACAATAATGAAAATGCCCTAGACAATAACAATGACATATGCATGCCCCCTCGAGGAATTGGCTGGAAACATCCAGAAAAGAGGCCAATTGATCGATAAGAATGATAGAACATGATAGGAGCAAACAAACTGACAATCGAAGACTGGATGCACGAAGCACAAGTAGTTGAAGGTGCAAAAGACTGTGACTAGCATAAGATGGAGAGGGTGCACATCCATTTATGCACTGACAAAGATCTATAAATGAGACAAAGAGAGTGAAAAGTGCTCATTTGCACTAGCCAAAGAGTAGGATTTGTTGCTCTAAAAAAGGACACTTGCAGAGAGATGGTGAACATTCCAATGGAAGATCACCTCAGGGAACATGTACACACCTACAGACGATTGGACGATGTGGGAGCAGCGGTATGTATCTCAAAAACCCATATTGTCAATTTCATGAATTTGACTTGCTTGCGGGACATTGCGGGGCCCACAGAAAATGCAGAAAGTGACTTCTGCGCCTGTGTTAGTGCATCCTGCGCTTGTGTAGGGTATCCTGCACTTGTGTAGGGTACATAGGCACAAGTTGATGCAACACAGGCACAGGACATAGCACACAGGTGCAGTTGTGCACTGGGAACTCAATTTTGGTCAAAAACAGCATGTGAATGATCCGAAAAGGGGGATAAGGGTAAGATAGGTCAAATTAGATTAGAAACACCCTGATTTGGACATGAAACAAGGAAATGCAGCTCATAGGAGAAAACCCTAAAACTGACAAAATGTGCCCCAATTATGATGCAGAGTCGACAGTATCCATTGATCACACGGGAGAACCGACCTGACTGCTTCATGTTACGACATAGACTCAGGAGCACAGACAGAGATACATTAGCAGGACTTGGAATATACTACATCACATTCATGCCCAAGATTAGGGCAAACACAGGACTGCTTACCGCATTGGTAGAGCGATGGCATTCAGAGACCTCCTCATTCCATCTGGCGACTGGAGAGGCGACTGTGACACTAGAGGATGTATGGCATATCCTCCGCATTCCGATTCATGGAGAGATGATAGAGTATGACCCAGTGACAGGGAGAGACACTTTGTGCAGATTATTTGAGTGTGACACAGATGATCTGGATATCGTAGCGAGGGAGATTGGTTGGGAGACCATGGCATCAGAGTATGATCGACAATATGTGGTGATAGCAGTGGTTATAGCATGCCTACTAGCAGGAGATAGACGAGGACATGGATTCCCTATTGGATGGGGAAGAGTGCTAGAGTGGATGGCGATAGAGGGGACTGTGTACGCATGGGGACCATGCGTGCTTGCTATGCTATATTTTCAGCTGCATCAGATAGCATATCAGGGGGTTCAGACATTGAGCTGTGGAGTCACACTGCTACAGGTATGGGCATTTGAGCACATAGCCATATGTCGATCGATTGCAGAGAGATAGGTATTACCACACCGACCATATGTGTACTACTATGGGGGAGCACTAAGATAGGGTCCTTTCGGATACATATTGTATTGGTGACATGAGCTAGACAGATTGAGAGAGTTCACATGGAGGCCATATCTTGATTGCCTGGGATGGTCAGATGATAGTGATGAGCTATTGTATTGCAGACAGGAGAGATACCTGATTGGGTGACCAATGAATCACCAGAGAGTGATTGAGATGTACCTGTCGGAGAGAGTGAGATGACAGTTTGGAGAGAGGTAGGATGCACCTAGAGGGACTGCACACTTTGCCCGATCTCACAGAGAGACGAGTCAGTGGGGGAGGATGATTCAGCCACACATAGCATATGCAAACTTCACACAGCTACAACAAAGACATTGGGATTGGAGATCAAATGTGGTGGACACCGAGACGACAGAAGAATATGAGCGATGGTTTGCACGATGATGGCCAGTGCTATTGACAGATCCTGATATTCCAGTACCTAGGAGACAGGAGGACTTCCCACTTGCAGGAGAGGAGGAGGGAGATGATGAGGATGAGGAGGATGAGGGCGGTGATGAGAATGAGGGGGATGATGAGGACAAAGATGATGAGGGGGATGACGATTATGAGCCAGATTCAGCCAATCAGGAGTCATTGCAGGATATACCCATAGAGCCGGAGATAGCTAGGATAGAGGAGATGGAGATGTGCAGGGCTACCATAGCAAGTCAGCAGGATCACATTGCAACATTAGAGAGATAGAATGCCATCTTGAGGATAGAGCATGATCAGTTTAGAACAGAGATAGCCAGATTGACAGTGGCTCGAGATATAGCAATAACGCAGGCACGGCGAGAAGAACAAAGAGTCACTGAGTATATTGGGTCGATTAGGGATGCCAGTGCACGTGAGATGGCACAGATGTTGGTAGAGACCGGAGAGGAGATATGCCATTGGAGGACACTATATGAGAGTGTAGTTCCACCAGAGAAGAGAGCATCATCATATCGGGCATGATCGAGGACAGAGAGCAGGGCAGGCTCTCGGAGGTCAGTGAGCAGCATGGGGGTGAGTGGACCTATGAGACCACCACAACCAGGACCTACGATAGGAGGGGCATCATCCTTGAGACATGGTAGGGATGAGGAGGATAGAGGGAGCACCTAGTGATAGAGGCACGTTCTCCTTATGACAAACAGTTGACATTATGTAGTTTGACATTTTGTAGTCAGCCTGTGGACCATACTAAGGACAGACAGTCTAATTTTGTACTCCGATATTATTTTGATATATGATATGATATGCATCGATATGATGGGATGCAATGTATTATGACTTATAGTTATTTTCCATGTATGGATGGCTTATGCACTGGTTTTATGTACCATTGTGGAACATGTATGGATATATTTATTTATGTGTTTTCTGATGCATTTATAATATGAAATGGATAAAATGCTTGATATGATGCTCAATGTGATGTTTAATATAATGAAAATGTACTAACCAATGAATGCAGGATGCAACATATGTGTTTGGGGAAATTGGAGCACTAGACCGAACTGACTATCCAAACAGACGGAAGAAATGTTAGTAAGAAATGAGACAGAGGACAGTTAGAGATGAAGAAAAACTTGCTTTCAGTAATGCACTTTGTAGGTGAGAACCTTTATTTAATGTAGCAAAATGGATGCAAAGCGTCATGGCATTGAAGGCGAGAGCTGAAACACAACCCTTTTTTTTTTGCAAAAGATAGACACATTGCACACAAGGAATGAGTGAAGCATCCTAGGGTGCATACATCAAGGATCGAGGTATGTGCGGCGTTCACAAAGCGAACGTGCTTATCACAGACATCCAAGGATATAGTTGCCCCAGTTTGTGACAAACAGTCCACAAACAACAATCACAACAAAAAAGAAAGGGACCATGAACCATCCTGGTCACTCTAAATCACTCGGTGACATCATCGAGCAACATAGGAACATGATCGAAGCCAAAGATAAATCAATAAAAAGATAAGACTCACTAATTCCAACAAGTCAAACAAACATCTTGATCTTCATTGTCAAAAGTTGAAAGTGTTGATAGGATGATCATGCTGTCTAGTTTTAGGACATGCAGTACCACGTCTAAGACAAGACACAGTCTGGTTTCGAGTATACCACCCCCTGTATAAGACCCATGATAGTAGTGACAAGGTCAAATGATATTGATGTTGATCGATATGACAATTTTGATCAGTTTGCATGTCTGGTTTAATTGAAAAAGTTCATCTGTTAATGCATGATTCCATTAAAGCACAATGTGTGATTGCGTGTCATTGGAGGGCTGCTCAGTGATCTGTCTATGCACAAAGGGATCATTTATTGCAAAATGCAAAATGCCAAAGAAATTTTTTTTGGATTTTGATGTTTTGAAAAAATTTTGTTCGTTTTTCAGGACTTTATTTGACTTTTTAGGGATTTTTTTCAGGACATTATTTGATTTTTAGGGATTTTTTTAAGGACATTATTTGATTTTTTTGGATTTTTTTCAGGACATTATTTGATTTTTTTTTTTATTATTATTTCAGGACATTATTGAGTTTTTTTGGATTATTTCAGGACATTATTTGATTTTTTTGGATTATTTCAGGACATTTTTCAATTTTTTTTTTGGATTATTTCAGGACATTTTTTAATTTTTTATGATTTTTTCAGGACATTTTTCAATTTTTTATGATTTTTTCAGGACACTTTTCCATTTTTTATGATTTTTTCAGGACATTATTCAATTTTTTTGATTTTGCCCCTAGTGTCTAGCAAGGCAAGGAATATGATAGGTGAATAAATAGGCTTTCTAAAATGACGGTGGATAGAGGGAAGACAAAGGCCTTTTATTATGGAGACAATACAGATGTAATTTTCAAGGGCTATTGCATGATGGGACAAGAGACTGGATATGACAATGTAAAGTAGTGACATGGCATGAGGGACATGTCAAGAGAGTTTTGAAACCATGTTTAAATTTTGCGTCCTTATGTCAGATCAAGATCAAGGGACAGAAAGAGTGTATGGATAGTGATAAGATATGGATAGGATAAGCAAGACCAAGAATGGATAAGGGACATGGACTGAAGGTTGGGATGCAATAAGACAGGGAATATGGATGAAAAGTTATAATAAGCAAATGTATAAATGACAAAAAGCTATGATGGACTAAAAGCTACAAACAAGATGCGTGATGCTCATGAAGATCCTCAGCCTTGTCAAGATCAAAGGTGGAAAGGGAAACTGGACATGAGGGACAATAGGATATGAAGGGTATGACATGTTATGATAGGATAATGAAGGGCAATAGGATATGAAGGAGGAAACCTGCCCCCAAGTGCGGTGTGCAAGAAGTTCATAGATTACGCATGACGCCTGTTTGCCAGGTTTTCATCATGGTACTTGCCCAAGGTGCCTGTTTCCCAGGTTTTCACCAGTGGACGAATTATTTTTGCTTTACTTTTTTTTTTCACATTTTTTTTTTGTATTTTGACTTTTTCAATAGAAGATGGACACATGATAGGGGATGGAAGAAGGACTCAAGCATCTTTTTGTTTGGATAGTAGCCTTGAAAAAAATGGACCATGACCTTTAAAAGTATGCTCAAAGACATTGGTAGGATAAGGACATGGAAAATAAGATGAAACTAAGGCAAGGATTTATGCAAAGGATTGGACTAGAGGGATGGAAGGATGGAAAATATGCATTGGATAATGGATAGGATACTGGAAGAATTGGGCTTCAGTGGATGGAAATGGAGGCAAGATCAACATTGGCACACACCTTGAAAGGTGGTGGATTGATGTAGGAAAAATGGATCTCAGATTGTGAGATTTGGATGGAGGAATAGCTTGGGGTTTTGGGACATAAGGGCCCAAAATGGATGAAGAAGGTGATGGAGGAACAAATTTGAGAGGGTTGGAGGGAGGAATAGCAACTTTGGATGCCAAGTTGGATGTTTCTTTAGGCTTTTGTGCTTCAAGGAGTTGCTTAGGGATCCACATGGTTTTTTATTTTTCATGCTTTTGTGGTTCCTTGGAGTGCATTGCTTGCACAAGGGATTTAGGAACCCATATAGATTTTAACTTTTGTTTTTGAGAAATGGGTCTTTGTGGCCTTTTGGATATTTCTTTTTGTTTATACATCATATTGTTTTTTGTTTTGACATGTCGATTATATTGGACATGTTGATCCTTGAATACATGTGGATTGCTAGACTTATGACTTTTACACTTGGCATCCAAATTGCTTGGAGGGGGAAAGGAATGCATGGATAGATATGAATGAAATGGACTTCTTTTGGATGGATGAAATTTACTCAAGGATGTGTGCCTTTGCTAACCTTGCATAGAGGATGAAGGGATATAAGGACCTAAGATGGATGGAAGGTATGATGGGGAAGGGATATGTTTGGATTGTGATGGAGGGATACCAATTTCTTGAGAGTGAGTTGTGTAGACATGACCCTTAAGATCTTCTTTAACATGAAGGGACACTTGCTTATGAAGGTATACTCCTTTGCTTTTATGAATATCTTGACTTGTAGGATACTCTTTTCTTTGGGAAGAAGACGCGAGTCCATTATGAGGTGGATATGATATGAGACAAATAGTGAGATCTTGAAGTGGATCAGACTACACCAAAGTGGAAGAACCCATTATGCATGTCAAGGGTTCATGAACATCTTGCACTAACATGTTAGAATCATGAAGGGGATTAGGATCATGAGGGGGACTAGGATTGTGTAGTGTACATGGTTCAATGACAGGCTCTTCAAGAGATGGAATGGGAGAAATAATGGGATCATCACAAGAAATACGATCTTGGAGTGTATATGGAGCATTAAGACAAGGAGATGGAGGAACAAAAGGATCTTGTGGAGGATTTAAAGGAATAATTTGATCTTGATAAGGAGGAAGATCATTGGAATCCTCTTTAAAGGTGCTTTGCTCTTGACTTTTAATGGGATCATCGGAAAGGATGGAAGGGATATCTTGATCTTTCTTAGGAAGTGGAATGTCAATGGGATTTGAAAGGACATTTTGTTCATGAAATGGAAGGGGATCATTTGGGATTGGATGGACTGGGATATCTTGATCTTTCTCAGGAAATGGAGTGTCAATAGGACTTTGGATAGGATGGACAAGAATAGGGGAATCATCGTGAGTGTCTGGGAACATGGGATCCTGGTCAACAATTGGATGGGATGATAAGGTTTCGGGATCTTGATCTTGATCTTTTTTAAGACACGTTTCTTCATGCTCTAAATTATCCTCTTGACATGAGGTTGGACTTTGGATATGCATGGGGGATTCTGACAAGGGATTAATGCTTTGGCATGAAGGAAATGCACTTTGAACATTTGTGATGGATTCTAGCAGGGAATCAATGCTTGGACATGAGGAAGAGGGACTTCGAATGGGGTCCTCTAAAACAGGTAATGGCAATAAAGTGCATGGTGGCATTGGGTCTTGTATTTCTGAAACATGACAAGGATGTGCATCATGAATTGGATTATCTTGGCAATCAATTATGGATAGCCCTTGGCTAATTGCATCCTTGGGTGTATTATTTGATGAGGACAATATGGAAGGTTCTTTTGAAACTTCTAGAGGTGTAGGGATAGATGCCACTGGAGAGTCAATTTGCTTGTGAGGGGATGAGGCATTGCTAGACATAAGTGTATTATTTTGATCTTCCTCAAAGAACTCACTTGGTAATTTCCTTAAGATCATTGCAATAAAGCCACCTTTCTTTCGAGGTTTTGACATAGTTGTATCTAGAATTTGAACTTGTTTGGCAAGGAGTTGGTTCTGATCTAATGTCATGTTTTGATATTGGACTTGGTTCAATTGTTCTGACATGTTTGAAACTTGGATTGGTGTGTGTTGCAACCTTTGTTTTTGAATGTTTGGTTGTGGTTGTTGACATTGATATTCCACCATTGGTTGAACCATTTGTGGACATTGTATAGCTAGTTGGACATATTGTTGAAATTGGACCATTGGTTGTATTGGTTGTATATGTTGAACAATTGGTTGAACCATTGGTTGTATTGGTTGAAAATCTGGTTGATAGTAAACACCTTCTTGTTCTTGTTGTGGAGGCACATAATGTTGAAATTGATGTTGTCTCTTTTCTTGAAATTGTTTCATCATCTCTATTTGGGAGAGGAGAGCTGGTATGTCTGATCGTTCAAGAAGAGATCTTACATCAATTGGCTCAATCTTTGGATTTCGACCTGGAAATTTTTGAAACATTTTGGACATTTGTGATCTATTCTTCTCAATGTTTTTCACTCTTTGTTCCAATATCTCCTCTTCTTGAGCTAATTTCTCCTCTAGTTTTTGTATTTGGAGACTTGTTTCATCATAAAAAGTTTGACCGATATTGCCTTGCTATTGGGTTGGATATAATTGTGATTGCCTTGGATTAAAATTCAATTGCATTGTCGATTGATACGTCAAACTTTGTTGCATCATTGGTGCTTGAAACCTTGTTTCAATAGACATGTCACTATGCAATGCAATATTTTTTTGGAATTTTTCAAGGATGATATATGATATGAAACTAAAATGCAAACTAAATAAATGAAAATGCAATGTATGGCAAGAATGCAACCTATGTTTTTGTTTCTTTTCGAGATTTTGACAAACTTTTTGGAATGCAAATCTAAAAAGAGACCCTTAGGAAATTGAAATGATGTCTAGACCTCAAAGGACAAAAGGACCAAGTGACAAAAGGACAAAATGACAATGTCTCCCTTATATGCTTGGATACTAAGCTAGGTTTGACCAAATGACATTGATGACGAAAAGACAAAAGTTTGATAAGGTCTAGACTTCTTAACAATGACTTAGGGTTGTATCAAAGATTTGCATTACTCAAGTATGACAAAACCTAGTTTTGACACTATATGCAAAGGGACAATTACTATGTAAATGACCCTAATATGATATGATAATGACCTAAGCTTAATGAAGAGACCTAGGGTATGCAAATGTGACCTAATGTTATGAGGACAAGGATGCAAAAGCAAATGTATGACAATGTCAACCTAAGACAAAACCTAAGGTTGAATTATGACATGGTATTACTCTAATGCAAGAGGACACATGCAAATGGATGACCCTTATTGATATGCAAAGGAGTATGACCTAGGTGAAACCTAACCTTGGTAGTTGACAATGAATTTGCAAAATGCAAACCTAGGATGAACCTAAATCCAAGTGACATGAATGTTGAGACAAGATTTTGGAAAATGTTTGACAACCATGTTTGAAGGTGTTTTGAACTTTGTTGAATGAAATACTCTTGTGTTTAACCTTGTTTTGAATCAATTTGTCTTGTTTTTGAAATGAGACACAACTCAACTTTTGACAAGCAAAGAAGACAAGATACTTCAACTTAGACTCAAGACAATCATGCTCATTCACACATTTCTTATGGATGGAAAGGACAGTAGGTACTTGAGAGGTAGACTCGTTATGAGATTCAAGGAGAATACATAGATGCTTGACCCCACGGGCTCCCCTCCATGGCACTCACTTCTCAGGGTAGCCAAGCATCAGTCCCCATGGAAATCTCCCCATGGCAAACTTAGTATCTCTTCCAAGTATCTGAACTTGTCCTTCTCAAGCAACTAGAAGGATTTTTGGCCTCTAAATACAAGGTGTTTAGTAAGGATTTCTGTTAAGCGTTACTCCTTGGTGTCATGCAAGCGTGATTGAGAAATTAAGCCCACCAAGATACCAAACAAATGTAGTCGCACAAGCACGATTTAGACCATGAGGTCCTACTTAGATGTTGATATGAGAAAGAGTTCAAGGGTCATCACTTCCCAAGTAACTGCAATTCCCACATAACCCTTCCTTCAAAGCTTTCGCCCATCAGGTATTTATTTATAGTGAGTTAGAATGTCGGGGTACTCTGGCTGTGCTTACTTTGGGTCGTTCTCTTCTCATGATTGTCACTTGCTTGCAAAAGAAAGCAAATGGTCGGGAAGGCAAGCCCTCTAAAGGTAACACACAATCCAAAACATGAGAATGGTATTGAAGATCTAGATTTCTGATCACCCTAAGAAGGATGAGAGCATACTGTCCTACTCCAACGTCAAACTTGACAAACAAAGCAAACACATGTTCATTCCATCCTACTTAGAAATCATACTAGGTGCCTAATTATGAATCACAAACACAAAGTTCGGTTGGAATACAAGGTAACCTGCAAAATCACTAAGTTAGAAATTTGATTTGTTTTGTCTTTGACTAGTGAACCTGCATAAGATTTGTTAGTAGTTTCATTTGTGTCTTCGCCATGCGTAATGCCAAGGTGTTGCACGGACGATCAGTACCAAAGAAAACCAGAATGCAAGAAATAGAATGAAAACCCCAAAAAAAAAAATTATTTTATTTTATTGTATTTTTTTACACAGCCGCAAAGTGCATTGACACAAGCGCAGATCCCTTTGACACAGGCGCAGAATGCCTTGACACAGGTGCAGGAGTGTCCAGAAAGCTCTGAGTTGCTCTATTTCTTGAGTTTTTCACCTGCAAACAACTCAAAAGAACTCAAAACATGATTAAGGGGTTAGTTCACGTCGGGTTCACCAACTAATGTAGATAGGAAATGTGGAAATCATCAAAGCAAATAAGAATTAGCCTAGTTCAATCATGAAAACTAAAATGCAGTGATAAATCCTAATTACATTCAATGAAAACATGAAAACAAGACATTCAAGATTGAAAACTAAGAAAACCAAATGTAGATGTCTTCTTCATGTGGGTCCATTGTCCTTCTTTCTCCTTCAAATAGATTTGTTTGTGGATCTCACATACTAGTGCATAAGCATGATGTGAAAGCAAGTAGACAAGATGTCAGCATAAGGGTACCAGAAGCGTGATTGATTCGACCAGGGGTTTGATTGAAGAAATTCATCAAATTTATAGACAAATTGGAGAAAAGACAAGATTAGCGTGAGGAGATTTGAAAGGAAATTTCAAATCAAGAATGACAATTATGACAAATTATGACAAATTGACACTTTCTATGCAAGATTGATTGATTGACAATTATGACAAATTGCTATGTCAAAATTGATTGATTGTCAATTATGACAAATTGCTATGTCAAAATTGATTGATTGTCAATTATGACAAATTATGACAAATTTGCTATGTCATTCCCATGATATTAGGAAAAATATAGGAGAAAATTGAAAATTAGATGAATTAGAAATTAGGAAATTTGAAAATTGATGAAAATTAGAAAATTAGGAATTAGGAGAAATTAGTAAATTGGAAAATTAGGTAAATTAATTAATAATTTTTCATTCATTAATTAATTCACAAAGAGAGGAGGAATTAGTTAGCCAATTAAATAAATATTTAATTGTGACAAGAAGACTTAGGATAAATAAATAAATTATTTAACCTAGAGGGAAAATGACAAGAAGATTAAATGAATAAATCATAAGATCCTAGAAGATGATTTAGAAATGCAAGGACGACAATTAGGTCTTGACGTAGGATTGATTTGATCATGATTCTGACTTGATAAAAGACCAATGTTGATAAATGATTTGATTGATAAATGTGCCAATTGACAAGGAACAATGACTAATTGATCCAAATTGACATGATTGAGAAGGACGACGATCGATGACAAATCGATCGCAAAGTGACAAGATTGAAAATGACAACGATCAATGACAAATCGATCGCAAAGTGACAAGATTGAAAATGTCAATGATCGATGACAAATCGATTACAAGATGACAAGATTGAAAATAACAACGATCGATGACAAATCAATCGCAAGTCGACAAGATTGAAAATGACAACGATCAATGACAAATAGATCACTAAGCGACAAGATTGAAAAGAGGGCAAAACCCTAATTAGGATTGACGATGTCCAAAATGAAGACAAATGAACACGCACATTGATGCGACAGGATAAGATCGACCAAAATCATGACTGAAGATTGTTATCGACAAGACCAAATTCAAAAGCGAGACAAATGAAGAATGCAGAAGAAGGACTCGATGCTCGCAAATGATAAAGACCAAGTACGCAACATAGAAGAAATGTTAATGCGACACAAAAAACCTAAAATAAGGCAATGCGCCAATGTTAAAGTATGACTCCACAAGCGTTGACCATTTTTAGATGTCTATAGGAATGATGTTTGATACCCATTGAGGATATATACAGGTCTAATGAATCCTACATCCAATAATTTCTTTAGTTCTACTTTGACCAGGAGAGAAATATGTGGATGCATCTTCCTTAATTTCTCTTTAACTAGTTTGGCTCCTCGATTCACATTTAAGTGGTGCATAATAAGCTCTCAATCCAATCCTAGCATGTCTGCATATGACCAGGCGAAATTGATTTTTCATCATTTGAAGAATTCCATATATTGTTAAATTTCTTCTTCTGACAAAGAAGCCATTGGATGTAGGATCTTTGGTTGCTCTGTTGTCCCAATGTTAACTGCCTCTGTTGGTTCGATCAAAATTGATGACCTTTCTTGATAGTACTCAGGTAAAGTGACAAATCTCCAATCTTCCAGTTCCTTGAGGAGGTTTTCACCGTTAGATGCATCCTTTCTTTTTACTTTTTCCTGATCTAATATTGCCAAGAAATGGTTTTCAGCATTCGACCTAATATTGTTTTCTTTATTTTCCTTTTTGCGACTGGGAGATTTGGCACCCACTTGACTGGAAGATGCATTGCTGAAATTCCTGGTGAAATTTGTTGTGGGTTCGATTGCATTAAGATATACTGATATGGCATGGTCATTCAGAAAGGTATCAATGGCAGTATGTACTTCATTTTCCCAATCAATAAGTTCCGGGTGGATTAGAGGTAAGGGGTCCTTAGGTTGAGATGTTTCGAGGGTATCAAGGGTCATCATAGATATGTCAATGTTTTTGATATGTATGGAAATGTCTAGAATGGTACCCTCATTAGAATGACCTCGCACAAGGAGTTCTTGATCGTCCTCGATTAAGTCCAAGTCAGCTGAATGTGATTCTAATTCAAGTGGGCTAGTTCCTAATGTTTGCCTTGCATACATGTGAACTACATTGACTCCCACATCTTCTTCAAAGAAATTTTATTTAGCTATTTCTTCAGAATGATAGGAATCCCATTCCCATTCATCAGAATCTATCTCACTTGCAGCTTGCAATCTACACATTTGTTCATATAGCTTTTGATGTGTTTCTTCTATTTTTCTTTCTATATCTTTTCTTCTTTCATATTCAACTTCTTCTGGACTAAGATTGAGTTCTGTCAACTTTGCTATCAGCTCTCCTTAACTTATATTAGCTTCTTTCTTGTTTTGATTAAGAGTTAATGCTGCTTGGGAGGTATCAATGGTTTGTTTCTCTTGTTGATTAGGAGATTGCTTCCTTTTCCATTTCATGTTTGTTTGTGCTTGTTGCTTGGTAGCTGCTTCTTCCCTTTCAATTGAAAGTTGTTCTTCTCTATTTTCATATTCTTCTTATTGTTGGTTAGCAAATGTGTTTTCTGGTAAAGTAACATGTCCATACCCTAAGCATGATTTGTCTATAGCCTGCTAAGTATGAGGTTGGATAGGTTTTGAGATACCTTCTTATCATTTTCCTAAAGGACCTGTTCTAGTGTATCTCATCTTTTGAAGAATGTTAAATTCTTTTCCATACTTTTCAGTGGGTTTTTCTGATATCATTCATCTTTTGTTGGAGTTCTTCATATTTGTATAGCCACTATAGCACATATTTGTCTTTCATTTCCTCTTATAAGGTTCCAGCACTAACAAATGCTCCATCAAATATTAGAAGATGTTTCACAATCAATTGTTGTTTAGAGTTTGATGGTTTTCCATAGGATTTAGGAGAAAGTGGTAATTGGGATATTGAATATTCTTTGTTCCCTTGATCTCTTAGCTGCATTTGTTTTTCCATACTTGACAAAATTGAGGCAACTGATTTTTCTTTGGTTTGTGTGTTTGAAGATGGTGCCTCCCTATTATGAGGAACAATGACCTCTTGAGCTAGTTTTAGATTACTGTAGTATTGAAATGGATTTGATTCTGTTGAGATCGTAATTTCTTATCCATTGTAGGGAAATTTTAGGCACTAATGATATGTTGATGGAACAACTTGTATGTCATGTATCTAGGGTCTTCCCAAGATTATGTTGTATGATAATTCCAAGTCTAGAACTTGGCATGATGTGTCTTTCTGCAAAGGCCCCACATGGATGGGTAATATCACAATTCCTTTAGAGGAACTTTCTTCTTCATCATATGATTTGATGGTGATATTTTTCCAAGGATCAACTGCATCTTTTGAATAACCTAGAGCACAAACAAGACTCAATGAGAATATGTTTAAGCCAGCTCCACCATCTATTAGGATATTTTTAATGCGTGTCTTGTGAATGAGGACTTCAATATGCAAGGGAGCATTATGGGGATGTTACAAGGACATGTCGTCTTCTTCGATAAATGATAAGCAGTGAGGGGTTGTGAGGTGTCTTGCCATGGTTTGGAATTGATCTATATCAAGATATTTGGACACTGTTGTATCTACTAATGCTCTTTCTAGAATTTCTTTGTGTGTAGGTGAAAGCTTTAAAAGTTATAAGATGGATATTTGTGTGGGGGTCTTTTGTAGTTGATCCACTAGATTGTATTGTTTTGTAGTGGATGATGTGTTTGTTGTAGGACCCTGAAAAAACACTTTGGCTTTGCTTTGTGTGATAACATGAGCAGGTTCTTGATGTTGTTTCTCTTTAACCATGATCACATTTACCACATTGTCATAGGCATGAGCATAGTTTACCTTTTCTTTACCTTTACCATTATGCCCTGTTGATGATTCACCCTTCTCATTATTAGGAAGTGGAGTTTTGAAAGTTGTGTGAGATTTGTTTGTTGTATGTCCATCCACTTATCGCTCTATTATCAATCAAATCTTGGATGACATATTTTAATCATTGACAAGCATCTGTTTGGTGTCCTTTGTTTCGATGGAAATCACAATAATGATTGTCATTCCACCAAGAAGGTTTTACCTTGGGTTCAAAGTTTCTTTCTTCTGGTAAAGTAATCAATTTGTTTGCTAGAAGCATTTTTAATGCAAATATAAGGTGTTCACCAATGTTTATAAATGTCTTTGAAATAAATTTTTGATAGTTGTTTTTTGGTGATTGTTGTTTTGCTGAGCCGCTGCTGAGTGATTGGATAAATTAAAAACTAGTTATTTTGGTTTCACATTGTTTTTATCTACTATCCCATCGTTGAAGACATTATGATTTCTATTCCAAAACTTTGGTTTATTATTTTTATTGTTGTTAGTGTTGTTAGGAGGATGAAATCCTTCTTTGAATATT
This sequence comes from Cryptomeria japonica, assembly GCF_030272615.1. Lineage (NCBI taxonomy): Eukaryota > Viridiplantae > Streptophyta > Pinopsida > Cupressales > Cupressaceae > Cryptomeria > Cryptomeria japonica. The sequence goes on along the minus strand of NC_081415.1, from coordinate 484,353,812 downwards.
TTCAACTCACCCTTATTTATCATGGCTTCCTCCATTCTGATTCCATTATCAATCATCTTTCCAAAAATTTGATGTCCTTGCATTTTTAGATGATAACTCATTTGATCATTTAGGTTATCAATGAATATGTCCATTTTTTCATACTCTAGCACTGTACAAGGATATCGTGAAGCTAACCATCTCCATTGTTGTAAAAATGTCATGAAAGGTTCTCCACTCTTTTGTTTGGCATTACATAGGTCTGTCATTGTTACTTCATGTTGTATGTTGTAAGAGTATTATGAAACAAACTTATCCACCAATTCTGAGAATGATCTAATTCCGGGTGGAAGTTTGGAGAACCATTCCATAGCTAGTCCAGATATGCTTTTTGGAAATAATCTCATCAAGTAGGTATCCTCATGTGCAAACTCCATACTCATTGTGCAAAATTCTCGTATATGATCTTGGGGATCAGTGCTTCCATCATATTTTTCATATCTAGGAGTTTCACAACCTATAGGAAATGCTATCATGTTTAGATTTGTGTTGAATGGATAAGGACGTATTTCTTGAAGTGAGTATCTTCTAACATTTCCTCTCTGCATATATTGAATTTGTGTTTGCAGTGTTTGTATTTGTTGTGTGAGAGTTGTGATAGGATTATCAGCATGATTTGTTCTTGTATAACCATGATTTTTCATTCTAGGAGGATCTTGATCTCTTCTTGTATCATCTCTGCCCCTTCTTATATCCTCATTGGATTTAACGTTATTTAGAATTTCTACGTCATCCCTTTTGGGAATGTAAGTTTCCTCATTGATGTTACTAGGAATTGACGTGTCATTAATTTTGAGACCAAAAATATCCTCATATTGTTCGTTATTAAGGGAGGGGTCACTTCTCTTTTGTGTCGATTTGTTCACATCAAAATCTTGGGGGAGTGTAGCACCAGATTTTGCTAACATTAGGAAATATTTTTCTTTTTCTCCCTCCAATATTTTCTCCATAAATTTATCAAATTGAGGATCTTTTTTTATGTCTCTGACATGTTGTTCTGTTCTTTTCTCTTCAACTTGTATTTCATCTTCGTGTTCAATGTTTCTATAATCTTTAGTTATTTCAAATGTTTCTATTTTTGTTTCTGCAATCTTTCATCTGTGAGCCCTGGTTAAAATGGGCATACACATGTTCTGAATGTTTTGTGAGATTTAAATCTTCTATAATATGTCACAATAAGTGATCAATTGTTGAGGAAATGATCTTTTCAAGTATTTTCTTATTTACAAGTTTTTCGATCTTAGTTTTGGAGTGCGAACTTTGTGATTTCTGATATGACCAAGTTCAATAGGAACGATATATCCTATGATAAAGAATGAGGTTATTCTGATCAAGCATTGTAGTTTCATGATAAAGGTTGATAGATCCTGATGAGAAACTAATTTGAACGATCACTTTATCAAAGAAAATGTGATGTTGTACTTTAAGGTGTTAGATCTTTAAACTTGTTTGAGGTGAATAATTGAGAACCTTTAGCATGCCTAGTCTTGAATCTGTTTTGATAGAAGATAACTTGATTGAATGACCCAAGAAGATGAGCTAGTCTATATGTTTGACTGTCTAAGAAATAGGTTGTTTTTGTTTCCTGATTTTGGTGCGGTTTACCAGAAACGCTGACAAAATGACCAGGAACTCTGCTATACTGACCAGAAATGCTGACAAATTGACTAGAAACACTGCTATACAGACTAGAAACACTGAGAAACAGACCAAAAATGCTATTCTGTAATGCACTGACTCTAAAGTTTAAAATAATGATGTGTAGACTTAGAAAATTAAGTGTTTGAACTTAGGAGATTGCAATTTTGACCCAACTTTGTGATTTTCAGACTTAGAGAATTTATATTTAGACCTAACAAGTACAAACTAGGAGATCTAATGTTGCAACATGAGCAATTTGACATTCAACTCAAAAGAATTGTTGATTAGACCAAGGGAGCTGACATTTAGACCAAGTGAGCTACTATTTAGACTAAGAACTTTGTTGTTTAGACCAGGAACTCTGTTGCTTAGACCATAAACTTTGATGTGCTCAACCTTGGAGAGTTAATGTTGAAATATGAGAAAGTTAACATTCATACCAAGAGAGATGACGTTTGGAATGAAAGTGCGACTGTTTGGACTGTATGTGCGACTGTTTGGACCGAAAGTGCTACTGTTTGGACTATGGGTGCAACTGTTTGGATTGAAAGTGCGACTATTTGGACCGACAGAGCTACTGTATGGACTAAAAGTGTGATTGTTTGAGCCATAGGTGCGATTTTTTGGACTGAAAGTGCGACTGTTTGGACCAAAAGAGATAATCTTTGAACTGTGAATGCGACTGTTTGGACCGTAGGTGTGACTGTTTGGACCAAAAGAGCTAATGTTTGGACTGAAAGAGCTAATCTATTGTGAAACTTGTAAATTTGATAATTGGAAGTTTGAGTTTTCATTGCTTGTTGTATTTCAATGGATGATATCTTGACTTGACTTACAAACACAGAAATCAGATTGTATTTTTGTCCCGAAGGACACATAAAGTGTATGTTCAAGAAGCTTTAAAGAAATCCCAAGTTTTCACAAGTTTTGAACAATTGAAAACACATCAATCAGTCTATCCTAAGGAGATTGGCTTCATTATTAGTTCTTAGCCCACAACTTGGTACCCTGTCAGCTCACACAGCCTTGTCACCCCCTAAAGGGCACCCGTATTTTTTCCTTTGCGAGAGCTAGTGGAGTCCCATTATGAGCCTAGCAATAAGGTCTCAAAAGGGGCATTCGCACATACACTCAAGAGAGACATATGGTGAGTATCTTAAGGAGAGATTATTCCCCCTCCATGCATTAATAATTTAATAATGTTCGGAGGCAAACCGGGTAGCTTCTAATTTTAATTGGAACTAGTAAGGGATCCATTCAACACGTCGGGGTATAAACTCAATTAAGAGGTCTCCCAGCCTTGAAAACCAAGGTTTGATATACCCAAAGGTGCGAAGGAGAGCTATTCCCAAGCACTATCGTTGACTTGATTTTCATCAAATCATGTTTATTTTGTAGTGGGTTGGAGTACTTGGTGTTAGCTGTTCCCACTTGGGTCGTTCCCCTCTCACCAACCTTAATGGCTTTGGCCTTATAGGCTCCTCGGGAGGGAAGGCCCACTAAAGATATGCATTATTAAAAGTAAAAGATGAGTCTGACTTTCTGATCACCTAAGAAAGGTGAGAGAATACTCGCCTATCTTCAAAACACATAAGACATGTTTGTTCATTTTCATTGTAATTAGTCTATGTGCCTAATTTAACAACAATAAGTGCAAAATACCGTAGCTGCAAACAAAGTTAGTAGTTTATATTGCATTATTTGACGCCGAAATATTTTATGACTATGGTCTTTCACAACGAAATAAGTACCTGCAAAACCAATAATTTGCAAATTAGGTTTAGGAAAATGACAGTCCAAAAGTAGAAATAAGGAATGCAACATACAATATTTGCCAAATCAATAAAAAACTGAAAATTCCATCAAATTGACCAAGAACGCCACCATATGTGCCAAGAACGCTGCCAAATGGACCCAAAACGCTACTCTACACACCAAAAACGATGTTCTGCATACCAAAAACGTTGTTCTGCATACCAAAAACATTGTCAAACAGACTGAAAATGTTGTCAAATATACTAGAAACGGTACAATACATACCAAAAATGTTGAAGTACAAAATGGAAGCACTAAAGTACAAAAAAATATGAAAACAAAGTTGAGAAGTCTTCTAAAAATGCCATTTGAGGTGTCAGAACACTACAAAAGAGGCCAAGAACATGATTTGGGAGCCCGAGAGAGCTAATCTGCACACCGAAAGAGGTAATCAACCTGTCAAAGAAATTTCCTATAAGAAAACTTGTTAAAGATCAAAAGGGCTAGGCCACATGGTGGGCACCAATTAAGGTGATGCTAAAAATGTGGTATATAAGAGAGGCATACACATATAATGAGACAATAAAGCATAATGGAAAGCTTAATTAAAAACTAAATTAAAGATGCAAACCATAAGCCTTCCTTGAAACATCCCATTTTCCTCTATTCTTGAGGACCTTGAAGGTGTTGGATTGATTGGCTCTCAGCGGATCAATGACCTCCAAAGTGGCAACTCAAGAGTTGAGTAGCTACTTGATCATGATTGATTATGCAAATGATATGAAATGCATGATCTAAGAAACTAGATTAACATGCTATGATTTATCCAAAAGTCTAATTACTAGATAACTGAAATTCACATTGCCTATAGTAATGATGCTAAAAATATGAATGCAAGGGATCCTTATTGCTCCAAAATGGGGGATATTTATAGGAATTCCAAGGCCAAAGTTGAGGTGGTAGGAATCAATGGTCCAGATATGATCTGAAGATATCAAGGGCCAAGATTGAAGAAGTTGGAGGAAGGGAAACTTGTCATCTTTGTGGTGACAATTGTCAAGGGGCCTTGCTCATGAGAGGGAAAGTGTCCAAGCGAGGAGACATGTGGAAAAAGTTCCATGTGTCTCAAGGGGGAAATATCCACACCATGGGAAGTTGGGATAAGGAGGTTAGGATGTGCAAGATAGGATAGGGTTAGTTAAACCCAGGGTTAGGTGGAATGAGTTAGGTTAGGGGATGGTTAGGTTAGGTGGTTAAAATTTAGGAGCCATGTGCTCATTTAAATTTAGAAATCCAAATAATTTGGAAAATGATAATTAATCTCAACAAACTTGAGTTTGTTAATTTTAATTAGGGATTAGAAGAATTGATTTATATGGGGGGACATTAATTAATTTAGAATTAATTAATCAAAGGGGGATATGAAATGAACTATATAAATAAATCATGTAGATTTATTTACTAGTAGATGAATAGAGAAATTAATCAAATTGCTTGTGAATTCAATTAATTGGGAAGGGGAATTAATCAAATAACTATGTATTTAATTAACTATCTTTAGACCATTTTTAGGTGTATACATCCACGTATAAATTCTGTGTTATGGTGTTCATTTATGTGGATGGTTTATTTGTTTCAAGTTATATGTTTAATTGTTTAGCAGTTTATATGTGTATGGTATAAAAGGGTAAAATCTTGTGTTACTGGTAGAGCACTAATTCACCCCCCCCCCCCTCAGTGTTCTTTGATCCCAACAATTTTTTGGAAAAAAATTCCTATTTGATGAAAAATTCAAATTTCAATGCAGTGGTACTAAAATTTTAGGAAAAAGAAAAGAAGTAGGCATATGTCTAACCACCCTAATCACAATAAAATCAAAATATTTTTTTATAAGATTTAAAATATAAGTATTAGACTCATGTCTAGATGTGACACATATTTTTTTATAATTTTTTATAAAATAAATAATTATTTATGAATTTTTTACTACATCTTTTTAGAAATTCAGAAACTCCTACGTCTGACCACCTTAACTTGGTCAAAAACTTATGAAATTCAATTTTTAATTTTTTTTCCCTATAGTAGAAAAATAATAGGATGTGACTCTTATTCCAGATTCAAAAAACATTATACCGTTTGAATGTTATGAGTGTTTTTTAATAAATCTATCAATCAGGACTTTTGTCAACATTCAATTAGAAAATAAATAATAATTATATATTAAACTCGAAATAAGACAAGCCTTATATTGTTGGAAAGTTGAGAATTTCCTTACAAAACCCTTTTCATTTTATCAATTTTGGCTATAAAAAAAGTCGTCAGCCACCAGTGTAAAGTCTGGAAAATCAAGGAATACTGAAAAACATGTTTTTTTAGTTGATTTTCCAAGCTTGTCACTTCCAAGCCAAATCCCAAAGCATTCCCAAGCCAAAATTTTAAATTTTAAATTTGTACAACAAAAATCGGATATCCAATTTTAATAAGTAAATTCAATAACTTAATTTGCACATAATTAATCTAGTGTTTATTAATATATAATATATTAATATGCAATATATTAATTTATAAATAAATTAGTACATGATATTAGGGAGAGAGAGAGAGAGAGAGAGAGAGAGAGAGAGGACAAGGGAGAGAGAGAGATTACGGGAGAGGGGGGGACTAGGGAGAGAGAGAGAAGGAGGGGGAAGGGAGAGAGAGGGAGATAGAGAGAGGGAGGGGGAAAGGGTCATATTGTGTCCTAAGGGGTCATATTGTGTCCTATGACCCCTTAGGACACCATATGACCCCTTAGGTGTCAAATGTTTGTAAGCAATATTGGCACTGCTTTTTATATTGTAATAATGGTTTGTCTTGCCACCTTATGACACAATAAGACCCCTTATGACACCATATGGTGTCGTTAGGGGTTGTATAGTGTCCTAAGGGGTCATGGGACACCCTATGACCCCCAAGGACAACATATGACCCCTTATGACACCATATTGGGTCATTATGGGTCCTATGGTGTCCTAAGGGGTCATATTGTGTCCTACGACCCCTTAGGACACCATATGACCCCTTACGACACCAAATTGTGTCGTCATGGGTCATATTGTGTTCTAAGGGGTCATATTGTGTCATATGACCCCTTAGGACACAATATGACCCTTTGTGATTCTATACGGTGTCGTTATGGGTCATATGACCCTTTATGACCCCTTATGACACCATATGGTGTGGTTAGGGGTCGTATGGTATCCTATGGGGTCATGGGACACCATATGACCCCTTATGACACCATATTGGGTAGTTATGGGTCCTATGGTGTCTTAAGGGGCATATTGTGTCTTATGACCCCTTAGGACACCATATGACCTCTTACGATACCAAATTGTGTCGTTATGAGTCATATTGTATCCTAAGGGGTCATATTGTTTCATATGACCCCTTTAAGACACCATATGACCCCTTAGGACACAATATAACCCTTTATGACTCTATACAATATCATTATGGGTCATATGACCCCTTATGACACCATATGGTGTCATTAGGGGTCATATGGTGTCCTAAGGGGTCATAGGACACCATATGACCTCTAGGGACAACATATGCCCCTTATGACACCATATAGGGTCGTTATGGGTCCTATGGTGTCCTAAGGGGTCAAATTGAGTCCTACGATCCCTTATGACACCATATGACTGATAACTCAATGATGAACGAATAGTACCAAACCGATACTGAGAGGAGGGGGTGAATTAGTACAAACAAAAACACATTCCTAAAATCAATTTGTCAGCAGACACTACACTTTGGCAAACAAACAGTAACACCGGTCTTAAACAGAGTACAACCGGCAAAACCCAGAATAACTGAGACAAGCATAAACCAGTTGACACTTATCTTTTCATACAATCTAATACTTCATTTCCATTTCACCCTAGTGCATGAACAGGTAATCTATCATGAAAAATATATAAACAGCTAGATCAACATGATTTACCTTCAGACACAATTCACTTAAACCATCACATGAATAACACCACACAAGACACACAGATTTTTCACATGGAAACACAACTAGGAAAAACCACGGTGGGGATGAATACCCACAAGCTATTTTTGAACTCTTTAGAAGTCTACTCTGTTAGGAGCCTTGTCCAGTTAAAGATTGATACAATAGGTTCTATTAGGAACCGATCCTGTTAGGGATCACCTGGTTAAGGGATGGCTAGAATACCCAGTTAACGGTTAAACCCTGTTAAAGGTTACCTTATTAGAGGATTTCAAGAACTCAATGGTTTTGAGTCACCCTGTTAAAGGATTTACAGTAAGCCGGTTAAAGCTACCCTGTTAAGGGATTTCCCAACTGTTGAAGTGGTCAGAGATCAATAGGTATTACAATGATTTGGTAATAGCACTCAATGCCAATGCAGATCCGCTTTAGCTCCTCTTCACCTTCTGCACTTACACTCTACAGGTATCACTTCTCTCCTCTAGTCTAGCAAGAATCATGTATCTCTTCACTTAGATACACACACACAACTTTTGCCAACAACCTCAGAAAGAAACACAACATCAACCTTATAGGAAATAGATAGGTCGGTAGCATAAGACCTAAACCCTAAACCTGTTAGGTTAAGCAATTCAAAAGGTTCAATCCTAACCGTTGAGCATATTGCAGTAAATGCAACAGTCTTAAACTAATCTCAAGACGTTCTCCATCATTCATTTTCCACCGCTTTCATGGTGGCTGATAACCCATCACGCGTTTTCACCGTTTACAGTCTTCACACATTCCCAAGGTAGATAGGAACAATCTCCTTCATGCAAGATCCTTCACCCGCACAAGGCTAATGTGGCAACATGATCTGTTCTTCATTACAATGCTAACTCATCACACAAAGTCATCAGTTGAGTCACACAGACTTGAAGCACTTCAATCGGAAACCTTGAAGTTGACACTACCAACCGGTAGTCATACAAAGCTTCCATGTACCAGTTCCCATATCAACATGCCAGTTCACCTTGAACAAACATACCACTTCACTTTGGCACATATACCAGTTCACAATGTTATACCGGTTCTCACATATACCAGTTCTCTCTTCTTCAGCATATTGACATCAATGACAACATACAATGTCATCATGTCCTCGTAACGGTTCATGTAATGCCAGCAATCTCCCCCTTTGGCATTGATGTCAATATACAAACATATCTCTCTGCTTCACATCTTCTCCCCTAATTTCTATAGATATCTTCTTCGCTTCACTTCTTCTCCCCCTTTGACAGAAATGCCAAAGTGGAGGTACAATCTTCCCCATTCCATTATACTACTCCTCCTGAGGAGTAGCATCCTTCAACACATCAATCCTGAAAAAAATTTGACTATGCAATACCTGACTGATGTGGAGCATATACCTTTAGTTCACCTCCTGAAGGGGTAGCACCCCTAATTCACCTATTAAGTACATAAATGTAGCCATTAGGAGAGGTTTGGTGAATATGTCTGCTAACTGCTCCTTACTGGAAACATGTTCTAGTGCAATCTCTTTGTTTCGAACCTTTTCCCTCAAGAAATGATACTTAAGCTCAAAGTGCTTGGTTCTAGAATGTAAAACCGGATTCTTGGAGATGTTAATTGCACTAGTATTGTCACAAAATATACTTACCGATTCAGATACAAGAACTTTTAAGCCATTTAATACATGCTTCATCCAAATTATCTGAGTGCAGTTCATGAAAGCTGCAACATACTCTGCTTCCACTGTAGACTGAGAGATACAACTCTGCTTCTTAATCATCCATGAGACCAGTCTACCATCGAGAAAGAATGCACCACCGGTTGTGCTCTTCCAGTCATCCACATTACCTACCCAATCAGCATCTGTGAATACTTTCAAGTTGAAATCCTTGCTATATGGATACCACAATCCATAATCAATAGTTCCCTTCAGATACCTAAGAATCCGCTTGACTGCAACCAAGTGGGATTCTCTTGGACTTTTTTGGAACCTTGCAGTTATGCCAACTGCATGTGCAATATCTGGTATGCTATTCCCTACATAATGCAACTTACCAATCATTGATCGGTATTCCTTCTCATTAACCAATGCCGAGTCATCCTCTTTGGATAGTTTACAACCGGTCACCATTGGTGTACCAACCGGTTTGCTATCTTCCATGCCAAAGGTCTTCAACACCTCTTTGACATACTTGGACTGAGTGATAAAGATTCCATCTTTCATCTGCTAAATCTGCAGTCCAATGAAGAACTTAATCTCCCCTATGAGTGACATCTCAAACTCTTTCTTCATCTCATCTGCAACCTCATGACTCATCTTGTCATCTCCAACAAAGATAATGTCATCAACAAATACCTCACAGATCAGGATCTGATCTCCTTCAGATTTCAAGTAGATATATCTATCTTCGCTTGTTCTCTCAAATCCAATCTTCACAAGATGGGAGTGCAGGCGTTCATACTATGCTCTAGGTGCCTGCTTTAGACCATATAAGGCTTTATGTAGCCTACACACCATGTCACTATCTTCAGATAGGGAAAACCCATCTGGTTGCTCTATATACACCTCCTCTTCAAGTACACCATTTAGTAATGCAAATTTTACATCCATTTGATATACTTTGAATCCTTTAAAAGCTGCATATGCAAGAAGCATACGAACTCCTTCCAATCTGGCTACAAGAGCAAAGGTTTCTCCATAGTCTTCTCCTTCTTCTTGGGCATATCCTTTACACACCAGCCTAGCTTTGTTTCTAATCATTGTGCCATGCTCATTCAGCTTATTTTTGAAAACCCATTTGGTACCGATGACATTTTTATGCTCTAGTCTGGGTACTAAAGACCATGTACCATTTTTCTCTATCTAGTCAAGTTCCTCTTCCATTGCCTTGATCTAATCTTCATCTTTATGTGCCTCTTTGAATGATTTAGGCTCAAATTTAGAGATCATACATGAGTTTTCTTTGACCTTTCTTCTTGTAAGGATTCTTGCATCCTTATCTCCTATGATCTACTTAGGATCATGATTCAGCTTGACATACCGAGGAATGGTCTTAACAGATTCCTCTTGCTTTTCTTCTTCATCCTCTTCTCCATCAGTATCAGCATCTATATCTACCGGTGTAGTAACACTGTTACTGGTACTTGGTTGGCTGGCAACCGGTTCCTTTAGGAGGTTTCTTGGCAAGAAGAGCTTCAAATTCCATCAGAATCTCCTCATCATCCATTTCTCTGCTCTGTCTTGGTTCACCACTGGTGCTTGCTTCTTTTCCTTTTCTGGATGGTACAATAGAAGCTTTAAAAGCTGATTCAGTCTTTTGAACACTGCCATCAAAACTATTTAGCTCATAGGTTGTCAACTTTGCAATGATGGAGTCTAGGGATACCTTAGTCTTTTCTATTGATCTCAACTCCTTAATAGAAGCAACCCTTATTGCATAGACCGGTAATAAGGATCTCAGAACTTTGCTTACCACAGTGGAATCTTCCATTTTACCACCTGCACTCTTGATATCTCCGACAACAGATTTGATTCTTATTCCATACTGTTGAATGGTCTCACCTTCAACCATCCGCATGTCTTCAAACTTCCCTCTAAGGCTTTCTTCCTTAGCTTGTTTTACATGCACATCACTGTCATATATATTTTCAAGAGTATCCCACACTTCTTTGGGATTTACTTTATCTTCGACATCAATAAACTCAATGTCAGATAAACTACTAATTAGGGCTTCCATGACTTGCCCATTCTCCTACATCTCTCTCATTTGGTCATCGGTGAGAGTACCAGTAGGGGCAATATAAGCATTCTCAACATAGCTCTAGTGTTGAGCACCCATGCTTCTAATGTATATCTTCATTTTGTCTTTCCATATATTGAAATTATCTCTATTGAACTTTGGACCTTCCCTCTTCATCATTAGACTGGGATCTTTTCCTCAAGTAGTTAAGCTTATAACACAGAGGACCTGGAGGATGTTCTGATACTAATTGATAACTTAATGATGAACGGATAGTACCAAATCAGTATTGAGAGGGGGGGGTGAATTAGTACAGAAAAAAACACATTCGTAAAACCAGTTTGTCAGCAGACACTACACTTTGGCAAACAAATAGTAACACTGGTCTTAAACAGAGTACAACCAACAAAACCCAGAATAACTGAGACAAGCATAAACCAGTTGACACTTATCTTTTCATACAATCTAATACTTCATTTCCATTTCACCCTAGTGCATGAACAAGTAATCTATCATGAAAAATATATAAACAGCTAGATCAACATGATTTACCTTCAAACACAAATCACTTAAACCATCACATGAATAGCACCACACATGACACACAAATTTTTCACGTGGAAACCCAACTAGGAAAAACCACTGTGCGGATGAATACCCACAAGCTGTTTTTGAACTCTTTAGAAGTCTGCTCTATTAGGAGCCTTGTCTGGTTAAGGACTGATATAATAGGTTTTGTTAGGAACCGATCCTGTTAGGGATCACCCAGTTAAGGGATGGTTAGAATACCCTGTTAAGGGTTAAACCTTGTTAGAGGATTTCAAGAACTCAATGGTTTTGAGTCACCCTGTTAAAGGATTTATAGTAAGCTGGTTAAAGCTACCCTGTTAAGGGATTTCCCAACTGTTGAAGTGGTTAGAGATCAACAGGTATTACAATGATTTGGTAACAACACTCAATGCCAATGCAGATCCACTTTAGCTCCTCTTCACCTTCTACACTTACACTTTGTAGGTATCACTTCTCTCCTCTGGTCTGGTAAGAATCACGTATCTCTTCACTTGGATACACACACACAAGTTTTGCCAACAACCTTAGAAAAGAAACACAACATCAACCTTATAGGAAACAGATAGGTCGGTAGCATAAACCCTAAACCCTAAACCTGTTAGGTTAAGCAATTCAAATGGTTCAATCCTGACCGTTGAGCATATTGCATTAAATGCAATAGTCTTGAACTGATCTCAAGATGTTCTCCATCATTCATTTTCCACCGCTTTCATGGCGGCTGATAATCCATCACACATTTTCACCATTTACAGTCTTTGCACACTCCCGAGGTAGATAGGAACAATCTCCTTCATGAAAGATCCTTCACGCATACAAGGATGACATGGCAACATGATCTGTTCTTCATTAGAATGCTAACTCATCACACAAAGTCATTGGTTGAGTCACACAGACTTGAAGCACTTCAACCGGAAACCCTGAAGTTGAGACTACCAACCGGTAGTCATACAAAGCTTCCATGTACCGGTTCCCATATCAACATGCTGGTTCACCTTGAACAAACATATCACTTCCATGTATCGGTTCCCATATCAACATGCCAGTTCACCTTGAACAAACATACCGCTTCACTTTGGCATATATACCAGTTCACAATGTTATACCGGTTCTCACATATACTGGTTCTCTCTTCTTCAGCATATTGACATCAATGACAACATACAATGTCTTCATGTCCTCATACCAGTTCACATAATGCCTACAATGACCCCTTATGACACCAAATTGTGTCACCATGGGTCATATTTTGTCCTAAGGAGTCATATTGTGTCATATGACCTCTTTAAGACACCATATGACCCCTTAGGACACAATATGACCCTTTATGACTCTACGGTGTCATTATTCATCATATGACCCTTTATTACCTCTTATGACACCATATGTTATCATTAGGGGTCGTATGGTGTCCTAAGGGGTCATGGGACACCATATGACTGCTAAGGATAACATATGACCCCTTATGACACTGTATTGGGTTGGTATGGGTCCTATGGTGTCCTGAGGGGTCATATTGTGTCAGGTATGATCCCTTAGATCACCATATGACCCCTTATGACACCAAATTGTATCGTCATGGGTCATATTGTGTCCTAAGGGGTCATATTGTGTCATATGACCCCTTTAACACACCATATGACCCATAAGGACACAATATGACCCTTTATAACTCTATACAGTGTCGTTATGGGTCATATGACCCCTTATGACACCTTATGATACCATATGGTGTCATTAGGGGTCATATGGTATCCTAAGGGGTCATGGGACACCATATGACCCCTAAGGACAACATATGACACTATATAGGGTCGTTATGTGTGCTTTAGTGTCCTAAGGGGTCATAATGTGTCCTACGACCCCTTAGGACACTATAAGACCCCTTATGACACCAAATTGTGTTGTCATGGGTCATATTGTGTCATATAACCCCTTTAAGACACCATTTGACCCCTTAGGACACAATATGACCTTTTATGTTTCTTTACGGTGTCGTTATGGGTCATATGACCCCTTATGATCCCTTATGATACCATATGGTGTCATTAGGGGTTATATGGTGTCTTAAGGCATCATGAGGCACCATATAATCCCTAAGGACAACATATGACCCCTTATGACACCATATAGGGTCTTTATGGGTCCTATGGTGTCCTAAGGGGTCATATTGTGTCCTACGACCCCTTAGGACACCATATGATCCCTTATGACACCAAATGCTGTCATCATGGGTCATATTATGTCCTAAGGGGTCATATTGTGTCATATGACCCCTTTAAGACACCATATGATCTCCTAGGATATAATATGACCCCTTACGAATATATACGATGTCGTTATGGGTCATATGACCCTTTATGACCCCTTATGACACCATATGGTGTGGTTAGGGGTTGTATGGTGTCCTAAGGGGCATGGGACACCATCTGACCCCTAAGGACAACATATGACCCCTTATGACACCATTTTGGGTTATTATGGGTCATATGGTGTTCTAAAGGGTTATATTGTGTCCTATGACCCCTTAGGACACCATATGACCCCTTACAACACCAAATTGTGTCATCATGGGTAATATTGTATCCTAATGGGTCATATTATATCATATGACCCCTTTAAGACACCATATGACCGCTTAGAACACAATATGATCGTATATGACTCTATATAGTGTCGTTATGGGTCATATGACCCCTAATGACACCATATGGTGTCGTTAGGGGTCATATGGTGTCCTAAGGGGTCATGAGACACCATATGACCCCTTATGACACTAAATTGTCTCTCTCTCTCTCCCTCTCCCCTAATCTCTCTTTCTCTCCTCCTCTCCCCTAATATTTCTCTTTCTCTCCCCCTTTCACCTAATCTCTCTCTCCTAATCTCTCTCCCCCTCCCCCCTCTCTCCCCTAATCTCTCTCTCTCTCCCCTCTCCCCTAATATTTCTCTCTATCCCCTACCCCTCCCTCCCTCCCTCCCTCTCTCTCCTCCCTCCCCCTCTCTCCCCTCCCCCATCTCTCCCCTAATCTCTCTCTCCCCTCCCCTAATATCTCTATCTCCCTCTCCCCTACTCTCTCTCTCTCTCTCTCTCTCTCTCTCTCTCTCTCCCAATCTCTCTCTTTCTCCCTCCCCCTCTCTCCCCTAATCTCTCTCTCTCCCCTAATATTTCTCTCTCCTCCTTTCCCCTAATCTCTGTCTCCCTCTCCCCTAATCTCTCTCTCTCTCCCCCCAATCTCTCTCTCTCTCTTTGTCTCCCTCTCCCCTAATATCTCTCTCTGTCTCCCTCTCCCCTAATCTTTCTCTCTCCCCCTTTCCCCTAATATATCTCTCTCTCTCTCCCCCCAATCTCTCTCTCTTTCCCTCCCCACTTTCTCCCCTAATATCTCTCTCTCCCCCTCCCCTAATCTCTCTCTCTCTCTAAAATATGAGTACTAAAATCAGATATCTGGTTTTTGCCACTGCCATTAATGTGGCAACAATAAAAAAAAGTGGTAGTGGGAATAATTTTTGGGACCACAAATTTATACATTAAAACCGGATATCCAATTTTTATAAATAAAAAAGAGCCTTGTGGGCCATTTTGTGGATTCCAACAACCCACATTCTTCACATTCTATTTTCTATCAACAATCACAGGTTTTCAGATAGGTTGAGACAAATTTGTGCTTTTTAGAGATTCTTAAAGTCAAATCTTACATTGCCAATAATTTAGGAGCATCTTTGTGGAGCTAAATGGGGAGTATTAGTCGTCGAAAGTCTAAACGCAAAAGAAGGCTTTCAAATGATCAAATTGAAGTGTATAGAGAAAGAGATCAAGAAGGTCGTAGGAGGAGAAGACAAGGTATGTTAAATATTTATGTTACTTCAAGTGAAGAGGAAATTGAATTTGAAAATGTTGAACAAGTAATTGAAAATTAAAATAGAGATTTTGAAAGTGAAAATGTTGAACATGCTGAAAATGTTGAAAGTGATAATGAAAATGCCCAATATGACGTGAGAATGGAAAGTGAAAATTTGGGAGATGACAATGAAGGTGTCCATAATTTTGGTGTAAATATGATTTTTTTTGACATTGGAGGTGAAAATGTAGAAAATTTTGACATAGGAGGTGAACATGTGGAAAATTTTGACATTGGAGGTGAAAATGTGGAAAACTTTGACATTGAAGGTGGAATTTCTCAACCAAGTGAACATTATGTAACACCTAATTACTTCATAAAATGAAAACCCTCTCATGGATGAAAGAAAAATTCCAAATCCAAGACCTTCAATAACCCCAAAATGGTAACTTGAAATTGATGAGAACATTATTGCGAATCTTGAAAGCAAGAGGTCAATAAGAACCGTTCGATTGTGGACTACACAACTTTTCAACCAAAATTTTAGCAATACCGAGAAATGCCAACATTTTGTTCAATTGCTAAAGATGATAAAGATGAGACCATTCCTAAAAAAATTGAAGATTCGTATGAACAAGAAGATGGAGAGAAATTTTATTATTGACAAAAATCTATGTTGATTTGAACATAAACTATAAAACTTTGGATAGCTCTCTTGCATGAAGACAAAGACTTGACGATCCACTTCAACATGATACATGGTCTTTTGGTGGGAGACTTCCACGTGTTGAGAGAAAGTTGACTGACAATGTGAAGGAGGAGATTCAACAATTTTGGCACTCTAGTTCTAGAGTATCACCCAATGTAAAGGACGTTTTGAAATTAAGAATCGGCAACCGAGACCACACACCGCATCCCAAACATATCTTGGAATCAAGCCAAACAATGTTGTAGAATTTTTTTTTGTCAAGTACATCCAACTTTGCAAATATCACAAAGGGCCTTTGAATATTTGAAGCCATTTTGTTGTGTACCTCTTAAGATTCGTAATACTTGTTTTTGCAAGTACCATGTGGAGTTTTCAATGTACCATGAACTTTTATGCCATACTCATTCTACAATGCATACTAATGAGATGTTGCAGGAGTGTGGTGAAATGCTATTTCCGAGATCATCAAGAGAATTGCAAGATCATTTTTTATGCCCTAGAGATGATGGTTTCTATTTCTATAGAAATGATTGTTTGAATGAGATGTGCTCACAATGTGGTGAGTTTTCAAAGTTTGTTTCATGTTTTCATGAGAGTAGCGAACATAAGTTTGGAAAGAATTATGTTGAGAAAAAAAGGTGAGAGAATGAAATATAATTTGAAGAGTGAAGGTGAAGGTTCTAGATGCAAATTAGTCTCAAGAAAAGTGAGTGCTTTTGATTTTATTTTAGATTTTAAGGAAAAAAATTTCTACAAGTATGCAAGGCACACCCATAGGTCTCAATGGTTGGATCAATAGTTCAGGATGTGTAAGAACTCTTTCCCAGTTGGCACTATTGTATCGGTGGTTGATTTTGTAGAGAACTATACATTGCAACCATAGAATGAGGTACAGTCTCAGTACTACAATTCAATCCAGATTGCTATTTTTGTTCACATTACATATAGACATGCTCTTGATAGTATAGAAGAGGTCAGGAAGATAATCAGGGAGTATCATTTTTATATGTAGGAAGATAATCAAGGAGTATCATTATTATACAAGTGATTATAGATCACACTCCTCTAAGTATTGCAACATTCTTTCAAGAATTTTTTTGAGTTCTTGCATGAGAAAGATATTACAATTGATCGACATATCATATGGTCAGATAACTGTATGGGTCAATTCAAGAATGCCCGTATGTTTTGTTGGTTGAGTAGAATGCATGTAGAGAGGTGTATACCTCATATTTGGTATTTTTTTTAGGCAGGGCATGGGAAGGGGGAGCATGCTTGAGCAAGTGCATGTTTGAAGAGAGCTCTAGTTAAGGAGAAATTGAGGATTTCAGGTGCAAGTTTCTTTGATGCACATTCTATTATTGATTGGTGTAGTTTAGCATTGTCACATGGAAGTACTCTTGATTCAACAGGGACGAGATTCTTTTGGTTGGTCTAGGAGGGCACAGTGGGATACAGATTGGATTGTCAAACAATTAAAGATTCTTCAAAGATGCATTCATTTCTTAGCTCATATGTAAGTACATGGACCATTTGGACACGAGTGTTGGCTTGTTTTTGTCAGAGTTGTGTTCGGTGTGATTGGGATCAGTGCGAGTCAAGTGAGTGGGTTGATATGTGGGTTTCCCAATATCTAACTCCTTTATTGTGGGTATTTTGCATATATTGATATGGTTTTGTCATTGATGTCAACACTTGTCAACACTTATCAATACTTGGAGATCTTTGGTTATGTTCACCGGCATGTTCAGTGACTTATGCACCATCACTGATATTTGGTTCACCGACACTTGGAATGACTTGGAGATTACTTGGTTATGTCAAAGACATCGTTTGGACACTTGGTTTTGGTGATTTTTTCATTGGTCTAATCGGGTTTGCATATTTTCTATTACCGGCAAATAGGTCTAGGTTTTGGACCAGCAAGCATATCTATTCCAGATCAGCATGACACATCATGAAAATGATTTATTGTTATTGTAAATGCATTGAGCCGACATCATGCATTTGTAATTGATTTTATTGTAATATCTTAGTGAGATGACCTACTCATTTGGTCTTAGGTTTTGGTATATATGTAAGATCTCATTTATGATATTGTGTGGTAGAGTGTGGAAAAGGATTGTAATAAGGTATCTATGAATATAAGCAGAGTTATACATGCAAACATCATTCAAGATTGAAGGAAGGTTTGAAGAAGGAAAATCAGAGCTTAACCGATATTGAATCCAGCATATGAAGATGCTATTCTGAGCAGTACATTATCATTGGATTTAACCATCCAATTGTAGTCAGTGTGACTCCCATTTTGTGTTTGAGCAGTGAGCTCTAGGCAGTTGGCCTTTGTGCATGTGCAGACCCCATTTGTACACACATACTATTTGCAGTAGTATCATCTGATTGTGGGTAAGGTTTCCCACCATGGTTTTTCCCCTTACAGGATTTCCACGTACAAATAACTATGTTATGTGTTGTGTATGTTATTTGTCTTTCTGTTTCATGCATTAAACTTTACTGGTATTGCAATTAACTGTTAAAATGTCTACTGGCATTAAAGTTTGGTTTACTGACATTAAGAATTAAGTTTGGTTAAGTTAGTTTTGGTTTGTATTAATTGGACAACTAATTCAGCCCCCCCCCTCTCAGTTGCCTCTGGGACCTAACAATTGGTATCCGAGCCTAGTCCTCTTTTGGTAGAAGTCTAACAGCTTTAGGAGATACATTGTCTTCTAACTATTTCAGGAAGGACAGTCAGAAGCTTGATGGAACCAACTATGGAATATGGAAAATCAGGATGGAGACACATCTGAATTGCATTGGAAAGGACATTTGGGATGTTACAAAGAATGGCTATGTTGTTCCTACTCAAGGTCAACCTATTCCACCAACCTTGGCTAAAGATGAGGAAAATGATTGCAAAGCAAGAGAAACACTTTTGAGCGCATTGTCTGATCAATAAACCATGGGATTATCAGACAAATCTACTGCTAAAGCTATTTGGGATAAATTGGAGACATTGAATGAAGGTGACACCATAGTCAAAATTGAAAAACCAGAATGCTTTCGGGTCAGGTATGAAAATCTGAAAATAGAAGAAGATGAAAGAATTTATGCTTTTATAGAAAGAGTAAATGAAATTGTTTTGGGTATACAATGTTGTGGAGGAACCTTAAGTGAAGATGAAATTGTTTCTAAAGTTTTACGAGAATTTCTACCGGCATATAAAAATGAAAGTAACTTATATTAATGAATTGAGAACAATACCTAATACATCAGTATCTAGAGACACTTTGGTTGGAAAACTTTCAGCTTTTGAACTTGAGGAATTTGGTCCTGTTGCTACTATTAAGACAAATTTAGCTTTCAAAGCATCATCATCATCTATAGCATCATCATCATCATCTGAGAAATCTAATTGGAAAGCCTTTTATGCAAGAGAACTTGAATAAATTAGAAAAGAGAATGAGGAATTGGAAGAGCTTGAAGCACTATTTGCAAGGAAAATGCCTAAAGGTCCAGTTGGAGGTAAGTATGAAGGTAAAACACCATTTAAATGTTTTAACTGCAATAAGATTGGTCATATGGCTTTTAGGTGTTCTGATAGACATGAAAGATTGAAAGAAGAAGCTAAAAGGACATATAAGCCTAACCCTAAATATCAAAGGTACAAATTTAAGAAGAATAGAGACAAATCATGTTACTATGCTGATGAAGGAGTCACTAATGATTATGATGAGGAACCGACAGATAATGGATAGGCTTTTGTTGCTATAACAGAAGATCAACCGACACTTACTATTCAACCTGTAGAGCAGGCCCTAGCAGCTAAAATTGAAGATAAAGATGAATGGATTATTTATTTTGGATGTTCACATCATATGACTAGTGATAAGAGTAAATTCATAACCTTTCATGAATACAATGGAGGTCTAGTAAGATTTGGAGATGACAAAGCTTGTTTGATCAGAGGAAAAGGCACTATATCTTTTGATGGTAAGCATAATACTGATAATGTTTACTATGTTGAAGGTTTGAAGCATAATCTTTTGAGTGTTGGTCAATTAGTTGAAAAGGGATTTCGGTTACAATTCAAGAATGGTAAATGCAAAATCAAGAATAGAACTGGTTTGGAAATTGCAACCAGTAATGAGACTAGAGGCAATATCTTTCATTTGAATAATAATGAAAAGACATGATTGATTGCACATATTGATGAAAGTTGGTTATGGCATAAGAGACTGTGTCATTTAAACTTTGATTGCATTGTAAAGATCAGTACAATTAAGGTTGTAAGAGATTTACCTAAGATTGTTAAGCCTCACAATCCGGTATGTAAAGAATGTCAATTTGGAAAAAAAGTTAGAGAAACTTTTAAGAGTATAAAAGAGAAATCTAATAATGTTCTTGACTTAATTTATACTGATTTATGTGGTCCAGCAAGAACTAGAAGTTTACAAGGAGATAGATATTTTATGCTAATCATTGATGACTATTCTAGAATGTGTTGGGTTACTTTTCTTAGGGAGAAATCAAAAGCTTTTGGGAAATTCAAACTATTCAAGGTGATGGTAGAGAATGAAACCAGTAAGAAAATCAAATGTTTGAGATCAGATCAAGGAGATGAATTCACATCTAAGGAATTTAATACATTATGTGAAGTGAATGGAATTAAAATATAGTTATCAGCACCTCAGACACCCCAGCAGAATGGAGTTGTGGAAAGAAAGAACAAAACTATTTTGGATGCAGCTAGAAGCATGATATCAGAAGAATACCTACCTCATGTGTATTGGAGAGAAGCAGTCAATACAACTATTTATACATTCAACAGAGTTCACATCAAAGGTGAAACCGGTAAGACCCCTATGAACTATGGTTTGGTAATACTCCTACTCTTAAATATTTCAAAATATTTGGAAGTAAATGCTATATTAGAAGAGATGAGTATATTGAAAAATTTGATCTTAGAAGTGATCAAGGAATATTTCTTGGTTATTCATCTAAGAGCAAGGCATATAAATTTTTAATAAGAGATTGTAGAAAATTATTGAGAGTGCAAATGTGAAGATTGATGAATAGTTTAGAAGTTCTATAGACTCTGAATCGATAGTTGAGATAATCACAAATGAACCTACTATAAGCACATCGGTACAAAATGTAGATCCAGTCACAACGACATCATCTGAGAATTCCACAGTGACTGAAGAACAACAACAAGTGAAAACATCCCGGTATGTAAGATTGAATCACTCTAAAAATCAAATAATTGGGAACAACTATCAAGGAGTTATGACTAGAGGAAGACTGGCAAATGAAGAGATATGTCTTATTTCTCAAATTGAACCAGCATCAATTAATGAGGCATGTGAAGATAAACACTGGATTAAAGCTATGGAAGATGAATTGGAACAAATTGAAAAGAATAACACATAGACATTAGTTCCCCGGCCTAAAGACAAAAATGTAATTGGAACTAAATGGGTATTTAGAAATAAACTTAATGAAGATGGTAAGGTAATAAAAAATAAAGCAAGATTAGTGTGTAAGGGTTATTCACATAAGGAATGAATTGATTATAATGAAACCTTTGCACTGGTAGCTAGAATTGAGGTAGTTAGATTATTCTTAGCTTTTGCAGCACACAAGAACTATAAAGTATATCAAATGGATGTTAAATGTGCATTTTTGAATGGTGATCTTGAAGACAAAGTTTACATTGAACAACATGATGGATTTTATTTGACAGATGACAAAGATATGGTTTGCAGGTTAAGGAAAGCTTTATATGGATTGAAGCAAGCTCCTAGAACTTGGTATGCTAGATTGGACAAATATCTTTTGAAGATTGGTTTTACTAATGGTAATGCTGACAACAATCTATATTACAAAGTGACTAATGATGAAATATTGGTTATTGAATTTTTTGTTGATGATATAATCTTTGGAGGAGAAGATGGATTATGTAAAGACATTTCTAAAAAGATGCAGGAAGAATTTCAAATGTCTATGATCGGGGAGATAAAATTATTTTTAGGATTACAGATCTCACAGACTAATAAAGGTATATTCATAAATCAATCAAAGTACTTGAAGGAATTACTAAAGAAATTTGGCATGAAAAACTCTAAACTGCTAAGCACACCTATGACTACAACTGATAAACTATCATTAAAGGATGAATCAACACCTGTTAATCCGACTAGGTACAAGTGTATGATAGGAGGTTTATTGTATTTGACACAAACAAGACCTGATATTATGAATGCAGTATGTATTGTTTCAAGATTTCAGAGTAATCCTAAAGAAAATCATGAATCGACAGTGGAAAGGATTTTCTGGTATCTGCAAGGAACTACAAATCTTGGTTTATGGTATCCTAGAGATGAAAACTTTGATTTATGTGTATACACATATGCAAATTGGGTAAGAGAACCACCGGTGGAGCATTTTTTCTTGGTAGGAGATTAATCTCTTGGCTGAGCAAGAAACAAAGTTGTACATCTTTATCAACAACATAATAAAAATATGTTGCAATAGCAACTAACTGTACATAGGTATTATGGATCAAGGAAATGTTGAAGGACATAAAGGTAAAATGTAAGGAACCTATAACAATTTGTAGACACCTAAAATTGTCATGTCTAATTAAATAAATATTTTATTTATTTAATTATCTAAGCTTAATTCTTCTATTAATTAAATAAATCTTTATTTATTTAATTAATTCATTTATCCTCTTCTAGCCTTATTTCTCATTTAAATAAATACATTTATTTATTTAAATTATCCTTTTCCTAAATTAAATAAATATCTTATTTATTTAATTGATCCCACTTCTTCTATTAATTAAATAAATCTTTATTTATTTAATTAATTCATTAACCTTTTCCACCTATGACACATTTCATTCATCTCTTAATTCCTACACTACCTACCCCTTTCATTATTTTATTATTTCCTCTACCTACCCTCTAATCCTAGCCGACCTCCTTTTTACACCTCTCAATCTTATCCCTCCATTTCATATTGTGTCACAACCCTCCTTTATCACCTTTTTGATTTAAAATACAAAACTCTATTATATTCTTTGGATAAATTATTGAATGAATATTGTAAGGGAATAAAAATAATAAACCACACACACATGGAAAATGGATATATATTTTAATTAGTTATTTAATTTCCCTCACCCAAATTAAGGCACATGTTATAGGAGGAATAAGAAGCTTCTAGAGGCTTCTCCACCTCCTTGCATGTAACTCCTCCCACTAAGCCTAATCAATTTGCATGGAGGCCAAATTGGGAGAGAATCTCTTTTTTTCAATTAAAAATTAGGTAGTGGGAATTTAAAATTTCTTTTATAAAATAGGTACAAGTTTCAAAATGAGTGTTGGCTATTCCATAAGAAATTTTGCAGGTTAATTCTCCTTGGTAGTCCGTTTTCATTGGCAGCCAAGATTTTGTTGGGAGGATTTCTCTTCAATTTGGAGGATCAAGGAAGACTCTACACCATTTTGCAAGCACCCAGGTTCCTTCAACTTAGTTTATGCATCTTATTCTTGTGGTAGATTAGATTTGATTAAACTATTTATGAGAATGAAATTCATTTGTGTTTTGTTAAGAATTAGTTTTAGATTCTGTAGAGAATGAGAGTCATTGTTTAAATGAGATTCATTGTTTAAATTCTTGATATGAAATCAGTTTACATCAAACCATAGATTAGAAAATAGAACTACATACTTTACGCCTTGATCCTGTGCCGAAGCGGGTATGTAGGCAGTCTTGGGACGGAGTTGTCCCTCGTACTCAGGCGTTCGTGGGTGGGGTCTAGGTTTGGTTGAGTAAGAATCCTAAATGAAAAATAAGATAATCAATTTAATTCAATGCATACTCGGAAGGAATCCCGTATGGATTCGCTTGACTTCCCGAGGCTTTAAGTCAAATTCCGAGGCGGAATTCAAGCTTGTGTTATTTTTAAATTACTCCTAAGGACGGCAACCTCGGTGCATTCTTGCTAGAAGAATGTAGTACTTAGTGAGTGGCTCAGGACTCGAATGGTCCCGATGAGTCTAAGTCTCTGGCCAGAGCATCTCCTATCCTGTTTGGATGGATGCCTACCCCGTATGGGTAGATGCCTATCCCGTATTGGATAGATGGAATTTACGTCCGGTATGGACAATTGCCTAACCCGTATGGTTAGAAGCTCATCCCGAATGGATGAATGCCTAATCCTAATTGGATGGATGCCCAGAGTATGCAATTGAATAAAACATAATAAAGAAAAAAAAAATGTACTCAATTTTTTGTTGGATGAAAATAGGGTGGGTTATTACATGTGGTATCAGAGCAAAGGTTCAAAACTAGGCCTTGTGCTCACTTCAATTTATTCAACTAAGGGAATGTTTTACAATAATAGAAATTAAATTTTATTCTACAAGGAAAAAAAAAAATATATCTACATAATTTAACTTTCAGGTAAAACCTAGAATGGCAAGAGGAAGAGGAAGAGGAAGAGGAAGAGGAAGAGGAAGGGGTAATGGAAGACGTACTAGGAGTCAAAGGGAGGTAAGCCATGAGGAAAACCATGAGGAAAACCATGAAGGGGACCATGAGGAAGATCATGAGGAGGTTCGACACAACCCAGGGAATAACGGAGATGGGGTCCAAGCTATAATCGACCTTCTAACTGAACAAAGAGATAAAATCAACTTCCTGGAACAATCACTGCAGGACCTTAGGGAAAGGCAGAATGACTATGAGAATAGAAGTGGTACCAAGAATGGAAACCCTGGTAGCAATCAAGGAAATGTGATGGGTAATGGGAAGGAAAATAACATATTGGAACTCTCCAAGGATTTGAAGAAAATCACCCCTCCTAAGTTCGATGGGAGGCAGATTGGTGAAGGGGCTGAGAATTGGCTAAATGAAATGGAAAAATATTTTGAGCTAAGAGATTTTAGCGAAACAACCAAGGCTTTATGGGGCTCCTATCAACTCACAGGGGAGGCGGCTAGTTGGTGGACCAACACCAAGGAACAAAATGGGTATAACAGGGATACGATCACATGGGATCAATTTGTTCATCATTTTCGAGATAGGTGGCTCCCTCAATTGTTCTTTGATGAGAAAGTGACAGAATTCCATAATCTACGTCAAGGGTCCCTATCCGTTCAACAATATTGGGATAAGTTCGCCAAGTTGCTTAAGTATGTACCTATGTACCAAAAGGATGAAGAAGGCCAAGCAAGGAAATTCATTTTGGGGCTGAATACCAACATAGGGGCAGAGTTGATATGCATGGACCCAGAAATATGAATGAAGTACTTGAAAAGTCCCTAAGGCAAGAGAGGAAGATTCAAACAATAGCAGGACGGAACTATAATGGGAACCACTCATTTAAAAGGAAGCAAGAATTCAATGGAAACACTAATTTCAACAAGGGTCAAAGGAATAACTCGTCGGAAAGGAGACCACCGCCTAACCAATATCAGAGGAATGGAAATGATAATAACAGGGGCAATAACAACAGGGGTAGTAATAACAGGGGCAATGATAACAGGGGCAACTATAACAGAAATGACCAGCAGAACAGGATAACTTATCCACCCAGGGGAAATGAAACAAGGAATGATCCCCCTAGAAATCAAGGTAGGAGAGGTCCTCCAGGCGGATGCTTTATGTGTGGGGAAAATCATTTTGCTAGAGATTACCCCAGGATGCAAGGACAAATTAGAGCCAATCAACCCCAACAAGGGCCCCAACAGAGGATTCATGCAGCAGTTAGGAACCAAAGAAGAAGATACCAGAATGTTCCCATGGAAACTACAGGTACACTATTTGAACAACCAATATCAATTCTAATTGACACTGGATCATCTGAATGTTTCATCTCACCTGAATTAGTGAACAAATATGCATTAAAAGTTAATCAAATGGAGTCATCATGGACGGTTCAATATGGGGATAAGGCAACTAGGGAAGTAACTAAGTGTTTACCGAGGGCAAGGGTACAATTCCCTGAGTTCGAAACAAGGGTAGATCTCTATGTGGCACCCTTAGGATTATATGATGTAATTATGGGAATGAGTTGGTTAGCAGACCATCAAGCTAATGTAGATTGTTATAGCAAAGTTGTTGAATGTTTGGATGATGGGGGAAAAAGGGTCAAAATCCAAGGAAAGTTTAAACCCATTAATATAGAAACTATCTCAGCAATGCAATTAAAGAAGGAAAGGAGAAGAGGAGGACAAATCTTTATGGTTGAAATTGATGAAGGAAAGGAGGAAAATACCCCAACATTTGAAAATACCCCTTTCTTAAAGGAGTTTAAGGATGTTTTTCCAGAAGAACTACCCGGTTTACCCCCTAAGAGAAAGTTTGACTTTTCTATCGAAGTACTCCCAGGAGCTGAACCAGTATCAAAGGCACCTTACCGGATGAACACAACTGAATTACAAGAGCTCAAAATGCAATTAGAGGAACTCTTAGCTAAGGGATTAATAAGGCCAAGTGTATCACCATGGGGAGCGCCAGTTTTATTTGTTAAGAAGAAGGATGGAACCTTAAGGCTATGCATCGACTATAGGATGTTGAACAAAGTCACCATAAAGAATAGGTATCCCTTACCTCGCATAGAGGACCTTTTTGACCAAATGAAAGGAGCGGCAGTTTTCTCAAAAATAGATCTTCGGTCAGGGTATCATCAGCTCAGAATTAAGGAAGAAGACATTCTGAAGACAGCTTTCAGGACGAGATATGGACATTATGAATTCACAGTAGTTCCTTTTGGAGTAACTAATGCCCTAGCTGCATTCATGAACCTAATGAATAGTGTATTCCATGACTACTTGGATAAGTTTGTTTTGGTATTTTTGGATGACATATTGATTTACTCTAGAAATGAAGAGGAACATTTAGCGCACCTACAAATTGTTTTGCAAAGATTGAGAGAACATAAGTTATATGGAAAATTGTCCAAATGTGCCTTCTTTGAGGAAAAGATTCACTATCTTGGGCATATAATATCAAAGGAAGGAATAGTAGTCGACCCAGATAAAATAAAGGCGATAGTAGAATGGCCAATCCCTAAAAATGTTTCAGAGGTAATAAGCTTTATGGGGCTAGCAGGTTACTATAGGAGGTTTGTGGAAGGATTCTCTAAGATAGCAAACCCCATCACCTCGTTGCAAAGAAAGGGCAAAAGGTTTGTATGGACCGAGCAAAGTGACAAGGCATTTCAAATCTTGAAGGGGAAACTAACTTCAGCACCCATTCTAAAGGTACCAGACCCAAATGGACACTTCACAGTTGTAACAGATGCTTCTATTGAAGGGTTAGGAGGAGTACTTGTCCAAGATGAAGGGGTAGTGGCTTACGAATCTAGGAAGCTAAAGACTCATGAAGTCAATTATGCACCCCACGACTTAGAGTTGGCAGCAATTGTGCATGCCCTGCAAAAGTGGAGACACTTCTTACTAGGGAAGCCCTTTGAGATTAAGTCGGACAACCAAGGACTAAAATACATCTTTACTCAACCTCACTTAAATGCCAGACAAAGAAGGTGGTTAGAGTTTCTAAGTGAATATGACTTTGAGATTGAATATATTAAGGGAAAAGAAAATAGGGTGGCAGATGCCTTAAGTAGAAGGAGACACTTGATGACTATAGCGACCTTCAAAACCTCTTTCAAAAGGCAAATAATGGATGAACAAGGACATGACCCATGGTATGAACAAGTCAAATTAACTATAAGACACAACCCGACCGACTCTAAGGTCGAAGGGTATACATTTGATGAAGATGGGCTGCTCAGATACAATAACAGAATCTATGTTCCTAATTCAGGGAACTTAAGGGAAGTAGTCCTTTCGGAGGCTCACAATGCCCCTTATTCAGGCCACCCAGGAGTTAACAAACTTTATGCAGATCTAAAGAAGCTATACTTTTGGCAAGGGTTGAAAAGCGATATTGTCAAGTATGTAGCTAAATGTTTGGAGTGTCAAAGAGTAAAGGCAGAACATAGACACCTAGCTGGATTGTTACAATTGCACGATGTACCTCAACATAAGTGGCAAGTCATTAGCATGGATTTTGTACAAGGGTTACCCATGTCACCATCTAGGCATGATGCAATAATGGTGGTAATTGACAAACTCACTAAGGTGGCACACTTTATACCAGGAAATCTGACGGATGATGCACCCACCTTGGCTAGACGCTTCGTTAAGGAGATAGTTAGGTTGCATGGAATACCAGAGAAAATCATATCAGACAGAGATGCAAGATTCACTTCCAGGTTTTGGACCACTCTTCAATCAGCTCTAGGAACTCAACTAAATTTTAGCACCACATACCACCCGGAAACCGACGGTCAGACAGAAATGACAAATCAGATTATGGAAGACCTGCTTCACATGTACTGCATGGACCAACAGAGAAAATGGGAAGAGTACCTACCTTTGGTAGAGTTTGCCTACAATAATACATATCAAACATCTTTGGGAATGGTACCTTTTGAAGCTTTGTATGGAAGACCATGTCGAACACCTTTGAGTTGGGATAGTCTTGAAGATAGAGTGATTATTGGGCCAAATATGTTGAAAGAAATGGAAAGGAAAACTAAGGAGATTAGGCAAAGATTGAAGGAAGCCTCGGATAGGCAGAAAAGTTATGCAGATAAAAACAGAACACCAAGGGAGTTTGAAGTAGGAGAGAAAGTCTTCCTAAGGGTTAGGCCACACAAGAGTTCCATAAGATTTCGGAAAAAGACTAAGCTTGCACCTCGTTATGTCGGACCTTTTGAAATATTGGGAAGAATTAATCTAGTTGCTTATCGGTTGGCCTTACCTCCCCAATTGAGCCGAATCCATGATGTCTTCCATGTATCTCTTCTTAAGAAGTATGTACCTGATGAGAAACACATTTTGAATTGGGATGCCTTGCAGGTCCAAGAAATGGGGGGAATAATGATAGAGCCATTCAGAATCTTGGAGAGGCGCCAGTGCCAGTTGCGCAACAGAGAGGTTGATCAGTACAAAGTGCAATGGGACCAGTATGACGAGAAGAATGCCACGTGGGAGGATACTAAGGAGATGCAGCAGCTATTTCCTTTTTTGTTTTGAACATGAACTATAAACTCTTTTGAATGCATTTAATAAGTGCATCAGGACGATGCACAGATTAAGGGGGGGAGGATGTCACAACCCTCCTTTATCACCTTTTTGATTTAAAATACAAAACTCTATTATATTCTTTGGATAAATTATTGAATGAATATTGTAAGGGAATAAAAATAATAAACCACACACACATGGAAAATGCATATATATTTTAATTAGTTATTTAATTTCCCTCACCCAAATTAAGGCACATGTTGTAGGAGGAATAAGAAGCTTCTAGGCTTCTCCACCTCCTTGCATGTAACTCCTCCCACTAAGCCTAATCAATTTGCATGGAGGCCAAATTGGGAGAGAATCTCTTTTTTTCAATTAAAAATTAGGTAGTGGGAATTTGAAATTTCTTTTATAAAATAGGTACAAGTTTCAAAATGAGTGTTGGCTATTCCATAAGAAATTCTGCAGGTTAAATTCTCCTTGGTAGTCCGTTTTCATTGGCAGCCAAGATTTTGTTGGGAGGATTTCTCTTCAATTTGGAGGATCAAGGAAGACTCTACACCATTTTGCAAGCACCCAGGTTCCTTCAACTTAGTTTATGCATCTTATTCTTGTGGTAGATTAGATTTGATTAAACTATTTATGAGAATGAAATTCATTTGTGTTTTGTTAAGAATTAGTTTTAGATTCTGTAGAGAATGAGAGTCATTGTTTAAATTCTTGATATGAAATCAGTTTACATCAAACCATAGATTAGAAAATAGAACTACATACTTTACGCCTTGATCCCGTGCCGAAGCGGGTATGTAGGCAGTCTTGGGACGGAGTTGTCCCTCGTACTCAGGCGTTCGTGGGTGGGGTCTAGGTTTGGTTGAGTAAGAATCCTAAATGAAAAATAAGATAATCAATTTAATTCAATGCATACTCGGAAGGAATCCCGTATGGATTCGCTTGACTTCCCGAGGCTTTAAGTCAAATTCCGAGGCGGAATTCAAGCTTGTGTTATTTTTAAATTACTCCTAAGGACAGCGACCTCGGTGCATTCTTGCTAGAAGAATGTAGTACTTAGTGAGTGGCTCAGGACTCGAATGGTCCCGATGAGTCTAAGTCTCTGGCCAGAGCATCTCCTATCCCATTTGGATGGATGCCTACCCCGTATGGGTAGATGCCTATCCCGTATTGGATAGATGGAATTTACGTCCGGTATGGACAATTGCCTAACCCGTATGGTTAGAAGCTCATCCCGAATGGATGAATGCCTAATCCTAATTGGATGGATTCCCAGAGTATGCAATTGAATAAAACATAATAAAGAAAAAAAAAATGTACTCAATTTTTTGTTGGATGAAAATAGGGTGGGTTATTACATGTGGTATCAGAGCAAAGGTTCAAAACTAGGCCTTGTGCTCACTTCAATTTATTCAACTAAGGGAATGTTTTACAATAATAGAAATTAAATTTTACTCTACAAGGAAAAAAAAAAAAACTAACTACATAATTTAACTTTCAGGTAAAACCTAGAATGGCAAGAGGAAGAGGAAGAGGAAGAGGAAGAGGAAGAGGAAGGGGTAATGGAAGACGTACTAGGAGTCAAAGGGAGGTAAGCCATGAGGAAAACCATGAGGAAAACCATGAAGGGGACCATGAGGAAGATCATGAGGAGGTTCGACACAACCCAGGGAATAACGGAGATGGGGTCCAAGCTATAATCGACCTTCTAACCGAACAAAGAGATAAAATCAACTTCCTGGAACAATCACTGCAGGACCTTAGGGAAAGGCAGAATGACTATGAGAATAGAAGTGGTACCAAGAATGGAAACCCTGGTAGCAATCAAGGAAATGTGATGGGTAATGGGAAGGAAAATAACATATTGGAACTCTCCAAGGATTTGAAGAAAATTACCCCTCCTAAGTTCGATGGGAGGCAGATTGGTGAAGGGGCTGAGAATTGGCTAAATGAAATGGAAAAATATTTTGAGCTAAGAGATTTTAGCGAAACAACCAAGGCTTTATGGGGCTCCTATCAACTCACAGGGGAGGCGGCTAGTTGGTGGACCAACACCAAGGAACAAAATGGGTATAACAGGGATACGATCACATGGGATCAATTTGTTCATCATTTTTGAGATAGGTGGCTCCCTCAATTGTTCTTTGATGAGAAAGTGACAGAATTCCATAATCTACGTCAAGGGTCCCTATCCGTTCAACAATATTGGGATAAGTTCGCCAAGTTGCTTAAGTATGTACCTATGTACCAAAAGGATGAAGAAGGCCAAGCAAGGAAATTCATTTTGGGGCTGAATACCAACATAGGGGCAGAGTTGATATGCATGGACCCAGAAATATGAATGAAGTACTTGAAAAGTCCCTAAGGCAAGAGAGGAAGATTCAAACACTAGCAGGACGGAACTATAATGGGAACCACTCATTTAAAAGGAAGCAAGAATTCAATGGAAACACTAATTTCAACAAGGGTCAAAGGAATAACTCTTCGGAAAGGAGACCACCGCCTAACCAATATCAGAGGAATGGAAATGATAATAACAGGGGCAATAACAACAGGGGCAGTAATAATAGGGGCAATGATAACAGGGGCAACTATAACAGAAATGACCAGCAGAACAGGATAACTTATCCACCCAGGGGAAATGAAACAAGGAATGATCCCCCTAGAAATCAAGGTAGGAGAGGTCCTCCAGGCGGATTCTTTATGTGCGGGGAAAATCATTTTGCTAGAGATTGCCCCAGGATGCAAGGACAAATTAGAGCCAATCAACCCCAACAAGGGCCCCAACAGAGGATTCATGCAGCAGTTAGGAACCAAAGAAGAAGATACCAGAATGTTCCCGTGGAAACTACAGGTACAGGTACACTATTTTTGTATAGGTCAGGAAACATATCAGAAAGATTCAGTAAAAATCTCAGATTTTTTGGATCTATTTTGTATTTTGTATGAATTTGTTATGATTTTTCATAAAAAATTAATTTTGAGAGAAAATTAGCGAATTTTTCAGATTTTCTTACATTTTTGGAAATCTCTCAAAATTATACACAAGATCTGTTCTTTGTTATTTTAAATTTGATGCAAAATCATTCCTCAAAAATCAGATCTTTGAAAATTAGGGTTTTGCATTATTTTACTCATATCTCACAAACTACTTGGATTTGTTGCAGAAATTTTTTTGTGCAAGTTTGGAAGACCATTAAGACTCTCCAGTAAAAATTTCAGAGTTTTTGGATCGATTTTGCATTTTATATGATTTTTTTATGATTTTTCATAAAAAATTAATTTTTGGAGCAAATTAGCAATTTTTTTGGATTTTCTTACATTTCTGGAAATCTCTTGAAATTTTACAGGTGGTCTTTTTTTGTGATGAATCAGATCTTTGAATTGGTCAACAAAACGCATTATTGAAGGCCCCTATTTCACAAAGTCTTTGGATCTAAAATTTACCTAACTTGTGTGCTTGCAGGAAGGGGTGATTATTTCAAACAATCCAAACTACTAATAAATCTTTGTTGTAGATCCTTGGCAAGGGTTTTTGGATTTTTATTCTGTGTCTTGTTTTCATAGACTAGCAAACACTTCAATTGGTGCACTAAAATTGAATCATTGTCTTTTGTGTCTTGAGCAATAGGCTCTTTTTGTTCAATCTTTAGAGGGCCTGTCTTCCCGTGTGGTCATTAGGACTACTAGTGAGAAGAGAACGACCCAAGTGGTAGCGAGGAAAACCCACCTCTTCCGAACCACTATAATCAAATGTATTCATGGTGAAAACTATGGATAACGTGTGCTGATTAGTTCATACCGACACTATGTCTCCCCATAAACCCGTTTGATCAAATTTATTTGATCATTTGTAGGGCGTAACCCCTACCGGCTGGGAGCCTTCTGTATTTACAGAGCTGAAAGTGCCGCATGTATGGCCACATGAGCGGATGCCCTTACTAGCACCATTTTGTTTTAGAGGCCCAAATCCTTCTAGTTGTTGGGGCAGGAGGTCAGACCTCTGGTAGCGGCCCACACACATACGGTTCTTAGTAGAGATACAAAGTTCACCATGGGAAGTTTTCATGGGGACTGATGCTTGGCTGACCCGAGAAGTGAGTGCCGAGGGTGGAGCCAGTGAGGTCAAGCATCTAAGTATCCGCTCTGAATAGCGTAGCCTCGGGGGTAAAACCCCATGTGGGATCAACAACTATTGTCTTGGCCAGCCATAAGAATTGTGCTTGACTTATTTTAAACATTCAAAACATTCAAGACCAAACAACAAAACATTGTGTCTTTTGTGTCTTCAAGTGTATGCAAAACATTTTTTTACATCAAACAACAAACTTTTCTTGGAGTCATTTTGAGTCTAAACACTTGCAAACATTGAGTCCTCAACAACATTGTGTCCTCTTGTCACGAAAAACAGTCAAACATTCAGATTTGGTCACAACCAACAACTTCACAAATTGGAAAAATTTTACAGTCCAGCAAACAAGAGAAATCAGTTTCGGAATACTTGAGCTTCCTAGGTTGTTTCTTCAGGTTTCATCTAGCATTCAACTTGTCCTTGGGTCTCACATAGTCCATCATTGCTTCACATCTCATTTTACATTCACAATTGTCTAAACTTGAGTCAAAAGGTCACTTGCTTGTCCTCATCATACTTTGTCAACACACTACATACAACTACACTTTGCTAAGTGGTCCCTCATCAAGGTTTTTTACCTTTGGGTCTCATTTGGTCTTACTTAGGGTCAAGGTCAGCTTACCTCATCAAGAGAAATGATCGTCTCTTTGGAAGTCACACCTACTCTATTACATACATACTTGGTCTTACACTTTGGACATTGCAAGTACACCTCAAGATTCATTTGCACTCCATACAACTCTTGGTCTTCCATACTCTTTCCATTTTTCATCTAGTCTCTCACATCTTGGTCAATACCTAGTTCATGGTTGAAAACCGTCTTCAAAAATCTAGGAGAGAAACTAAAGAAGCTCAAGAGTCCGCAAACATGAGTTCTTATGAGTATGACAATGATTTATTTTTCAATACTGATCACACTACATTGCCGGACATGGATGTCTATAGAAACAATCCAAATGTTGAGAACATGGACACTACAAACAACAATGCTACACACAATGACAATATGGACAATTTTTCAGTACATTCAGCAGATGTGGAAGAATCCATTATGAATCCCCATTTCAATCGATTGGTTGAGGAAATAATGAGGAGAGATAGACAATACTTCTTACAAATGATGGCACAAAGTGGAGTTAAAATACCTCATGACTTTGACATGTCTCAACTTATGGAAAGTCGACCCTCACAACAAACTCAATCCAACATGGATCAAAGGAGACCAAATAGTGGAGGAAATAGAGGACCGAATATGATGCCTGAGTCACCATCAGTTTTGCTTCAAAAACCAGAGATCCCACATACACAAGCTCAAACATATGATACTTACCTTTGAAGACCATTATGGAAGCCTTATACAGATAGATATGCTCAATCACATGCTCCAGCTATGGATCAATCAAAACAAGTGGATACTCAAAGGCATCCTCAAAATTTGGACATAAGGAAACCTCATGTCAAATTTGGGGGCAACACAATGGAAAATGAAATGCCTATTGAATATGGTATATATGCACAAAATAGATATGGGGTTCCTCAACATGAAGCTATGCCAAGTGCTCCCTATATGCCGCATCAATATAGACCTCTGTATGGACACGTCTACGATCAGTATCATCCATACATGCAACAAGCTCCTCCTCAAATGGGTGTTTCAAACACGGGGTATGTTACAAGAAATAGATCTCCTCCCAAGAGCAATTTGGAGCAACAAATAAGAGATTTACAAAAGAAAATGGAGGACACGAGTACACCAAAACCAACATACACTATGAGAGATATATGTCCTTATCCATTTGATAAGAGCATCTCAATGCCTCCATTTCCTGCACACTTTGTGACACCAAAATTTGATAAGTATAGAGGAAAAGGAGACCCCAAGGCACACATAAGACAATTTTTCACAGCTTGCATTGAGGTAGCGGCAAAAGAAACATATTTGATGAGGTTGTTCCCGCAGAGTTTAGGCGATCAAGCTATGGAATGGTTTTCTCAATTACCTCCCGGTATTAAGTCATGGGGCGACTTAGCAGAGGCATTCATTCAGCATTTCTCCTACAATATAGAAACAGATATCTCAGTCACTACTCTATGCAATACTAAGCAAATAGAAGGAGAATCTTTTGCATTATTTTTACAAAGATGGAGAAATCTAGCTAGCAGATGCTCTTATGAAATCCCACATAAACAAATGGTAGAAATGTTCACTCAAAACGTTAACAAGGATATTGGCTATGATCTCAGGAAAGCTTGTTTGTCCACATTCAAGGATGTTATTGAAAAGGGCCTAGCAACAGAAAAGGTCTTAATTGAACAAGGAGTCATTAAGATATTCAAGGAAAACAAAGATGACTTTAAAGGAAAAGACAAGCCAAGATTTTGGAATAAGAACAAGAATACAGTTAATGATGGTGTTGTTGATGCCAATACGGTGAGACCCAAATTCATCTTTTCTGGATTGAGTTCTACAAACAATCAAGTGAATACTCAAACAGCTTCTAGACCACGAAGGAAGTACACTCCATTGGGAGAACCACTTGAATCAATCTTCAAAAAGCTTGTGGCAAACAAAGTGATCACAGTTCCAGATTTTCCTCCATATGAACCAAAGGTCAAACCAAATTGGTGGAATGATGATGAGTATTGTGAATTTCATAAGAGCAAGGGTCATAAGACAGGAAATTGCCATCGACTGAAGAACATTGTGCAAGATCTCATTGATAGAGGTGACATTGAGATTGAGGGACATTCATCTATTCAAGAACATGAGATGTTTAAGGAACCATTCCCAAAGCATGACAAGGGAAAAGGTAAAGCCACAGATGATCAAGCCAACTATACTAGAGCACCTTACAACTATGACTCAACTATCAACCACATCTCGATGGACAATCATATCTCTACTATTACTATCAAGAACAAAAATCCTGAGAATCCTCCTCAGAGACCCAAGATTGTTCTAAGAGGTGTGGGATCTTTGTCTGAGTCTACCTCTGAATGTCATGTTACAACCTGTCGAGGCAAGATTACATTGCCAGGTGCCTCCACTAAAAACACTGCTTCTTCATCAACCAAACCTGAGTATGACCTTGTAGAACAGTTAGGGAAGACACCCGCGCTCATTTCAATCCTTGAGCTATTACGCATATCTCCCACACATAAAGCTATTCTGGACAAAATCTTGAGAGACACCGCCGTTCCTACTGATCTAAACGTGGACCAGTTTAAAGCCATGGTGGGATACCTTTCCATTCCACACTCTCTCACATTCACTGAAGCCGATGATGCCTCTGTAAGTCAG
This sequence comes from Cryptomeria japonica, assembly GCF_030272615.1. Lineage (NCBI taxonomy): Eukaryota > Viridiplantae > Streptophyta > Pinopsida > Cupressales > Cupressaceae > Cryptomeria > Cryptomeria japonica. Next base: position 484,316,956 of record NC_081415.1, on the reverse strand, counting down.
CCACATAATGCACCATTACACATTGAAGCCTTCATACACAAACATAGAATCAAACGAGTCCTGATAGATGGAGGAGTAGGTCTAAACATTTGTACATTGAACACTATTAAACAATTGGGATATTCTGACAAAGCTGTGAATTCTACAAACAAAATTACCATCAAGGCATATGATGATGAAGAGCGTTCATCCAAGGGCACAGTCACCTTACCTCTCAGAGTCGGGCTGGTTACAAAGGATGTGGTTTGTCAAGTCCTAGACCTGGATCTCACATACAATATATTACTAGGACGTCCTTGGATTCATGAGATGAGTGTAGTCCCATCTACATATCATTGATGTATCAAGTTTCCACACAATGGAGTTGAAGTGACCGTCAAAGCAGATCCAAATCCATTCATATATTGCAACAATCTGCAACCTAGATCCGAAATAACAATTCCAGCTAATCGAGAAGCTATTCCTTCATCGGCATATGTGGATCCTGAATCCTTAAAAGCTTCTACATCCAAACAAGCAGAGCTAAAAGAAAAGTTCAAGATTAAAGACCTAGGATGTGGTGAGTATATATTTCATGTTGACCAACTCCCATTATCTCCTAAGGTATTCTATCAACAAGAACAACCTACAAACAATTTTCAATGCCATGGAATTGGGTGTGAACCACCTAGTGTTGTGGCTACTAAGTCTGAATGCAAATCTCCTCTAGTGGTGCAAGCATCTCTTGATATCAATAGTCCTAAGAATGGTTCCAACAAAGAATCTATTGAGCGTATCGCCAACCCTCTTGAGGACTCACATAGCTTTACCATATCATCCACTCATTCCATTTCCACTCCTCTCCCAGACTTGGATCAACAACAATTACAAAAGCCCTCACTAATCGGGGATCACAAATCAAGCTTTGAAAAGAAAAATCTAAAAGTCAAAACTAAAGAAAAGTCCTTTAGTCCAAATAAAAATCAAAAGCTATTGGACTCTGCAAAAATCAAAGTCAAGGATAAAAATCCTATGAAGCAAAAAGAGAAAGAGTTGATCTCCCCTAATATCAAAATAACTGGGGGCAAAAGCTCTAAAATTTTAAGTCAAAAAGCATACTTGTTGATCCTAAGTCTCCATCATGCTATCCTACTTTCACTTCTTTTCACAGTCATAAGCCTTCATAACTCATCCACTTGTTCCACACATCCATCCCCTTTTGGTGATACATCACGGACCTTTAATGGAGCTTCCTCTAAGGACTTTGCTATCAGTGATGCCCAAACTTCTTTAGGTGACACGCATATGGGCCTGTGTAGTCCACACACTAGTAATTCTATCTCAATTCCTTCATCAAGGAAGACAAACACTCAAGCTACACATCATTCAGTCAAGGAACAGTGCATCTACAATCATAAAGTCAAGCCTCACACATTTGATGTAGGGGACTTAGTTCTCAAAGAAAATCCCAAACATCAGCAAGACAGAGAGAAGAAGGGCAAGTTCGAACCAAACTAGCTTGGTCCTTACATTATTACAGCAGCATATGGATCTAGTGCATATCAGCTCTCAACTACAGAAGGTGAACCTTTGGAGGATCCTATCAATAGCATGCACCTTCGTAGGTTCTGCACATAGCTCTTCAGAGTATCCTAATTCAAAAATACAAAAAAATCAAAAAAATTCAAAAATACAAAAAAAAAAATTATAAAATAAAAAAATCGTTACTTGGTGAAAACCTGGCAAACAGGCGCCTTGTGACACAAAAAACATTGAAAAATCGAAAAAAGTAAAGAGAAATAATTTCGTCCAACGGTGAAAACCACTTTGGTGGCACCCTGGGCAAGTACCATGGTGAAAACTGAATCACCAGCGCCATGCGTAGAGACGTTGCTCCTCCCTCCTTCAGGATTATCTTTCATCATTTCACTTTGCACACACTCACAACCTATTCGTTCATAATAAACTTACCCATTCCCATCATGGCTTGTTATTGATCTCCCTAAGATTGGTTAGCCATTCATAATAAAACCATTCCTTTTCATCCCTTTCCATCCATAATAAATCAGATCCTATCTGTGGCTAAGGCAAATCCTACGTCTAGTAATGAGTGTGGAACTGAGAACATCACATGTTTTGAGGAGTATAGTTTCTTCCAGCTTTCTTCAGTCTATCCGCGCACAATCCACAATAAAGCAACATTTGCATCACAGATCCGCAATAAAGTTTCATCTTCTCCGCAATAAAGTATCAGTTTCATGGATTCAGTCGGTTTTAGATGAGACACAGTAGCAACAATGGGCTTCAACAAATCAAATCTTTCAATAGACTCAGACAACATTATGGTTCAGTGCTATCTATCCTTTCTGTGAAAGTGAACATTGTGACCACAATCAAATAAGACTTATACAAGTGACAAGAGACACTAAACTTGAGGACTACAGTGGATGTTGGTGTCGAGTCTTGGTTTTCTTATGATTTCATCTTTTTGGTGACATGTCTTTTAGCTTTTCCGGGATGTCTCTGACTAGAGATTCTATCTCCAAGATGTCTTTGACTAGAAAGGTGAGGATGGGGTATCGTCACCTATTTTTCTTTGCTGTCTATGGATTGTCTCTTAGTAATGCTATGACTTGTCCAAGGATATGAGGACACTGTGAGTCTAGTATGAATTGGGGCATTCCTTGTTTGTGACTGTCTTATCTCCATGCAAACAGGTACAATGACTTTCTGGGTCGAACATATGCCTCGATTGTCATAACCTACTTGCCATAATAAAGCTCAATGATGATAATGCACAAGAAGCTCTTTCACTTTCATATCTTCTGTCTTTCATCCCCCTTTCTTGATTGACTTCCATCGTCCTTCTCGAGTCCGCGTAGCCTGCTATCACATGACTGAGTATAATGACACACCAAAAACATTTGCATTTCATGTAGCTGCACCTACATTACCACATATAAGCATTTCATACATACATATAGATATCACAACTGCATCACATCCTGCACACAACACCTGTTAGCACAATTTGCATTTGCATTATCATATTCATCTGCATTACTTACATTCACATTTGCATCATGCATACACATATAAAACATAAAAAAAATAAAAAATAAAAAAATATTGCATTGCATCATATACATATTTGCATCCATATCATAAGCATCACATAAGAACATCTCATCACATAGGTACACATGCATATAGCTGCCGCAAAGATGAATCATCTCATATATATATAAAGTGTCATGATACAATGATGTCAAAATCATATGGCTACAATCACCCATAGGTGTCTACATCATTATACAAAATGGTACAAAACTGATACAGAGGAACTCACTGATCACTCCTGCCAACACTATTGGTAGTGCTAATCCTATCCATGTCATGGTATCCCATGCCACGTGTCCCACCCTCATCTCCAATCTTGGATCCTAGAACACTCATCTAAGGGCCTCTCTGTCGCCATCTCGATCGTATGGAATCAACTCCCCATCAATCAGTATTCGTATAATCCTATATACATCCTCCAGGGTGACTGTCATCTCACCCATCGACAGATGGAACGTGCACGTCTCAGAGTGCCATCTCTCAGCCAGCATAGTCAGCAAACCCATGTTTGCCCAAAACTCAGGCACATATAGTACATGTCTCAAGCCCATCTCCTTGATGGCAGCTCGGTCCTCGAACGACAACTCCGGTCGCAACCTCTGGGTCAACGGGAATCTCTCCCCTGACTCTAGCATCGGCAAATACTCCTGCAGCCAAGCAACTCAATCATGTCAGTTATAGTGGCATTCACTGTTTATCAAAAAATGCTACTCGCTATCTAAATGCATATGGCTATCTACCCTAGTGACACTCACTGTTCATCACAAAGTGTTGTTGATTATCCTAGTGGTACTCCCTGTTCATCACAAAGTACTACGTGTGTGACACTCCCTGTTCATAACAAAGTGTTACTCACATTTGCACTCCCTGTTCATCACAAAGTGCTGCTCATATTTCAGTACTCCCTGTTCATCACAAAGTACTCTATCTTGGTACTCATTGTTCATCACAAAGTGCCTTGATCTATCCTAGTCTTCCTAGAGGACCTGCTTGAGTGTGTCCTCTTAGCAGCTTATCCAATCGATAGCATATGTTTATCACAGAACTGCCGATTTGACCTAGAAGACCAAACTTGCATTTTTCAACGCAAACACGCTTACATTACATAAACGTGCCTACAGACTGCACAGACGCGCCTGCACAACACAGACGTTCCTGTATAACACAAACGTGCCTATGCTCTGCACAGACGCGCCTAGACATTTTTTGACACTTTTTGGACCCTAGTCTAAGCGCATTTATTACCCTATTCGACATGCATTAATGACAAAATTAAATGCGTCAAAGTACGAGGAGGTTTGGTGGTACTTACCGGCTCTCTTGCCTCTGCTGGCCTCTGAAATCGGTGAATGCAGTCGAATCTGTGAACCAAGGCCATCGCTGCTGACTGCTGCTACTCTATTTTCGCTCTGCAATGTGCTCTCGTGGATGTGTAGATGACAATGAGGATGTTTTTTCCCCCGTGGTCTATCTTATAGCCTACCCTAGCCCTCGCCCTCATTTCCCAAGTCAGTCTTCATTATCCCGTGACTTTGTCACTTTATCCGGTCAGTCCATTCTAGCCTTTCTTTCTTATCGAGAGATTGTCTGGGATCTTTCCAGACATTTTCATCCAATCTCTCGAGGGGGCATATCATTCCCATCCTGGGGCAACTATGTATCAGTTCATATTATCTTCTTTGAAACAACGCGACAAGCCGCATTGTCTCAAAGAGGGGCAAAATGTAGACACCTAAAATTGTCATGTCTAATTAAATAAATATTTTATTTATTTAATTATCTAAGCTTAATTCTTCTATTAATTAAATAAATCTTTATTTATTTAATTAATTCATTTATCCTCTTCTAGCCTTATTTCTCATTTAAATAAATACATTTATTTATTTAAATTATCCTTTTCCTAAATTAAATAAATATCTTATTTATTTAATTGATCCCACTTCTTCTATTAATTAAATAAATCTTTATTTATTTAATTAATTCATTAACCTTTTCCACCTATGACACATGTCATTCATCTCTTAATTCCTACACTACCTACCCCTTTCATTATTTTATTATTTCCTCTACCTACCCTCTAATCCTAGCCGACCTCCTTTTTACACCTCTCAATCTTATCCCTCCATTTCATATTGTGTCTTCTATTTAAGGAGATGCTTTCTTCATTATCAAACCCTAATCACTCAGCCTAATCGACAATTTGGAGGACTTGACTACACTGCGATCCTACTTGCAACCACATTCCGTTCTTTGTTGAGCTCTTGTGCACATAAAATCTGAGAGCAAATATATCAAACAAGATCAATGGAGATAGGAAGAATGGAGATCAAAACCCTATTGGACATGTGATGGTATAATCTTTGTGATTTCATTTGATTTGCATTGTCTTAGGTAATCTTCATATGTTATGGTGGATCTTTGTTGATTGTTAGGCTAGGGTTTGGTGGTTGGATTCATTTAGTCTTTCAATATTTGTTATTATTGTATCCATTTTCACCATAAACACAATTTATTGTGATAATACGACAACAATTGATATATCAAAGAATCCAATATTTCACTCTAAAACTAAACATGTTTCTATCAAATTCAATTTTCTAAAAGAGAATGTTGAAGCTAAAGAAGTGAAATTGGTTTATGTGAATACTAAAGAGCAGATTGCAGATATCTTTACCAAGCCTTTCCCTAAGGAAACTTTTTAATATCTAAGAGAGAAGCTTGGAGTTATACCCTCACTGGTGGAAACTTAGACAGTTGATGATTATCATCGATCGACATAATTAACAGAGAAATCTTTTTTCTGACTTTGATGAGAGCTACTTCTCAGGGGGAGTAGTTGGATAAATTGATAAGTTGGTATTTTGTGATAAGTTCTTTGAATTGATTGAATTTGGTTTTGTATTGATTTGGCATTTGATGTCAAAGGGGGAGAGATATCTATGGAAAAACACTTTATCTTTTGAGAGATTATTTCTTGGGGGAGATATTATGTATTTTGATTTTTGGTTAATGATCTCTTTGGGAGATTGTTGGTTTTTGGTTTTTGGCATTTCTGTTTTGACACATTGATGGTTTTTCCATCTTGTGTTGCCATCAATGCCAAAGGGGGAGATTGTTAGTATTTTGGATATATTGATATAGTTTTGTCATTGATGTCAACACTTGTCAACACTTGTCAACACTTATCAACACTTGGAGATCTTTGGTTATGTTCACCAGCATGTTCAGTGACTTATGCACAGTCACCGGTATCCGGTTCACAGGCAGGTTATATTATTCACCAGCACTTGGAATGACTTGGAGATTACTTGGTTATGTCGAAGACATCATTTGGACACTTGGTTTTGGTGATTTGTTCATTGGTCTAATCGGGTTTGCATATTTGTTGTTACTGACAAATAGGTCTAGGTTATGGACCGACAAACATATTTATTCTAGATCAGCACATCATGTCATGCAAATGATTTATTGTTATTGTAAATGCATTGAGACGACATCATGCATTTGTAATTGATTTTGTTGTAATATCTTAGTGAGGTGACCTACTCATTTGGTCTTAGGTTTTGGTATATATGTAAGATCTCATTTATGATATTGCGTGGTAGAGTGTGGAAAAGGATTGTAATAAGGTATATGCGAATATAAGTAGAGCTATACACACAGAAATCATTCAAGATTGAAGCAAGGTTTGAAGAAGGCAAATCAGAGCTTAATCGATATTGAATCCAGCATGTGAAGATGCTATTCTGAGCAGTACATTATCATTGGATTTAACCATCCAATTGTAGTCAGTGTGACTCCCATTTTTGTGATTGAGCAGTGAGCTCTAGGTAGTTGGCCTTTCTGTATGTGCAGACCCCATTTGTACACACATACTATCTGCAGTAGTATCATCTAATTGTGGGTAAGGTTTCCCACCGTGGTTTTTCCCCTTACAGGGTTTCCACGTACAAATAACTATGTTATGTGTTGTGTATGTTATTTGTCTTTTTGTTTCATGCATTAAACTTTACCGATACTGCAATTAACTATTAAACTGTCTATCGACATTAAATTTTGGTTAAGTTAGTTTTGTTTGTACTTATTGGACAACTAATTCAACACCCCCCCTCTCCACACCCCCCCCGCCTCTTAGTTGCCTCTGGGACCTAACATTTATCTCAAACAATATCTTGTCAAATGCTGACATGGAAAGTTCACTTGAGTATGACCATCTATCAGATCTTGTACAACCAGGACATTTTTTTGCAGTTGTTGCACCACAAGGGAATGAAGAGAGATCAAAATATTGGTTGGCATGATGTGTACAGGGAAAACATAAGCTAACACAACCAGTGATAGATGATGATGGGTTCACATATCCTAGAGGTTCAGTTGTTGTCGTGGGAACTTGGTTGCAAACATACAGGATTAAAAAGAATGACATACTACATTTGAAGACTATGAGAGACACAAAACCATTCTCATGTATTCACACCTTATTATAGCTAAAAATGTCAAGTTGTTGAAGTATCAAGAAAAACCGAAGACCAAAGACCTATGGATAGTGACTACTACTGATCATGAAGCAATATGGGATACTCTTAAGCAAAGAGATGACCCTTCAGGCATACTTGAGTAGTAGGTCTTTAATGGTGCCTTTTTTTTAATCATGCATCTCATTTCAAACAATGATCATAAAACCTTAACGTTCAAGTTTTTTACGTGTATATTAAGGATGTGTTCAAAATGCAGGTCTATTGATGAACGTTTAATTAGGCAACACAGTTTTTGCATGCACATACTGGGTACACTAGATATAATTTGAAGGGACGTATTTTTGCAACATGACTTATTATCATGCATTTGATGAGCTTTACAATGTTTGTTATTAGACAACACTATTTGACAATTTTTGATGATATAATTTTCGCAAAACCTTTATGCTCATGTAGGTCTTTTTGATGATATACAACACTATCGCATTATGATTTTTGCGTCAACATAGTGGGTTCTCTTGATATAATTCGAAGGGACGTATTTTTATGGTATATAATCCCACCTTTTCATTTATTATCGTGCATTTCAGTTGAAGTGATTCTCATAAAGCCTTTATGTTCATGCATGCATTTTATGTGTAGACTAACAATTCTTAAAAATACAGGTTCATACTAGATCATTCATCGTTGACTAGTTTACTCTTGGTGATGGTACATATTCTTTTGTGCATTAATGAGATTAAATTTTTTGCATAAACACTAAGACCCTCACTTTATCAATGTGATTAAATTTGGTAAAATTTCACACACTATGTCAAGTGAATGTATTTCCATTTATAAATGACAATATCTACTATCATCTTCAACCATGTAGATAAATGCAGTGAGAAGGGCTTTAATCAACATGCATCTTTTTTCAAAGTTATGCTTGTAGACTTTGCAAAGAAACCGGTAAGTTTCGTAATTATACAATCTTGTACGTCTAAAAAATGTTTCAAATGATCTATTTATAATTTGACAAAATAATTTGTATGTTAAGTGTTATAATTTGTTTCTTGTAGCACATTCATTCTGCATAAAAAGGTTGCTTATTTTGGTTTTCATTTATATACAAGCATTGTTGTATGTAAGCTTTTATCTTAGGACATGAGGATGTCTAATGCAGATGAAGTGGGATGTTGTATTTGTATATGGATGTGAATTGATGTAACATTTGTTATGATGATATACGATGTCCATGAGCAAACTGGTTTAGTTATATTGATGATATACAATGTATCTGTACATGAGTATATTGGTGTAGTTGTATTGATAATGATGAAAAATCATGTTTGCATATTCATTCATGGATGTCACATGCAAGTGTAATGGTAATTATGTGTATACAATACAAGGAAATATTGATGATCATTATGTGTCTACAGTGTAATTCTTGTTTATCTATATTTTTTCAATGAATGAGACTGATGATTTTTTTGTCAACTGAAACAATGTTGCCCTAATAAAACTATAGGGAAAATTGAAAAACCAAGATAGGCTTTTGTAGGGAACCCTCTTATGGCTCTGTAGGTTCAAATAGATAGTTTGCAGGTGCCACAAATTTTGAGTTACAGACTGTCAAAGTTTGATAATTTTTAGCACTTAGGGTGCTCAAGGGACGATGCCGGTAGGGTATGACCCTGAGCATTTGACCCAGTGTGGGGGGGGAATAAGAGCATGCATAGAGTAATAATGCCTAACTAGACATGTCAAAACCAACAGTTCATGATCACAAGGAGCAGAATGAGAAATTGGCCATGCGACAACATTCGATTGAATGAGACTTACGATTTTTCACCAACTGAAAAAATGTTCTGATTAATAAGAAAAATAGGTTTTAAGGACCCCAAAACTTTAACAAAGGAGTTTAAAAAGGATCATCAAAGAGAATCCAGACCATATAGAACAACTTTCAAAATGACTGGCAAAAAAGCCAGTAAACAAAAAGGACAACAAAAGAAAGAAATAACAAAACAAAAGAAACCAGGGAATACTGCACAATTATAAAGCCTTCAGGAGGTCCTCCACCTTAATCACCAACTGGTCATAGTTGGCCGCATCATCTTTCAGTTCATCCAGGTCCTTATTTGGCTTCTTCTCCTTCTTTTTACCTCTGGTTCTAGTTTTGGGTCCTTGAACATCTCCTATGCCTTCAGTGTCAGGGTCAATTTCCAAGGTATCCTTCTCCTCCTCCAAATTGCTGATGAGGGTTTTGATATTGCCAGCAGAGGCCTTCAGAATGTTTAAGCTTTGCTCTACGATACTTTTAAGGAATTCCTCAATTTTGCTGACTTTACTGACAGTTTCCACCATTGTTTGATCCATAGCATTAGCATTTGCTTTCCTCTCAATCAGGTCTTTCTCAATTTGCTCAAATCTAGGGTTGAAGGAGTCTCTTATATTTTCGGCTCTAGCAATGGTTTTGGTCAAATCTTCCACATAATCTGCCATAGACTTCCCTTTGCCAATGCTAATAGTTTCCAGAATTTGGATTCTGGTACTGACAATATTATAATAGCTCGAAGCACTCCTTTTAATCCATTTCATTATTATTTTGTCCATTTATGATCTTTGGGGTACTATTGTATCATTCCTTAAAAATGATTAATTTGACATCCTCTAGGAGGCCTTGTTCTCCCTTCCATGTAATCATTTCATCTTGATTGACTGCCACATTGGCTGCCTAGTCAGCAGAACCATTAGCTTAACCATAAATATGAGATATGAAACTTTTCTCAAAAGTGTTAATGAGGTCTCTCGCAGCCTTTATAATGTTATTGATAGACCATGAGGGCTTAGAGGTCCCCTTGAGGCATTTGATGATGTTGTTAGAGTCCCCTTCAATCCATAGGTTGGGTCAATTCCATCTTTTTGCGAGGAGAATACCTTGGAGTACTGCCATTGCTTCTGCCTTGTGGTTTGTTTGGTTTCCTATTGGAATAACAATCATTTCCTTGCAAATACCTTTATCATCTCTAAGAATAGCTCCACATCCTGCAGGGCCCAGATTACCCTTTGTAGCACCATCGAAATTGACTTTGAACCAACCATGAGGGGGAGTTTGCCATCTTGCTTGGGGTCAGAACTACCAGCATTCTTCAAACTCCAGGAACTTAAAATATGAGATTCCAAAGGGTTGGCCAAAAATTAGGGACCCCCAATGATCCCAATGTTATCCACTATAGCCCATTGTATTTTCTAGAAAACAATATCTTGAGTAAGAGAAGTGTCCCTAAAAATATGATTGTTTCTTTCTTTCCATAACCCCCACAGAATGTGAGGGAGTGATAGATGCCACAGAGATCTAAAAAAAGGAGTTAGACCAATGATAATTCCAGGAGTAGAACAAATCACTGATAGTGTTAGGAAACACCCAATCAATGCAAAAACTCTTGAGAAATCTTTCCCAGATTGAAGCAGAATAGGAATAGTGGATGGCCAGATGGTCCACAGACTCTTCCTCCTCAAGACATAGAGCACATCTATTAGGGAATGCAAATCCTCTACCCTTGAGATTATCTAAGGTCAAGATTTTATTTTGAAGAACAGTCCAATAGAAAAAGTTGATTTTAGGGATTAGACCCTTTATCCATGCTTTAGACCAAAAAGGATTTTCAGAAGGGGCAGGGGAGAGAACACCATACATTGAAGAGACAGTAATATTACCTTTAGGTTCATATTTCCAAATGAGGGAGTTTTCCTCTTTATTCAACCAGGCCGATGACAAATGGTTTTTAAGCTTAATAAGGTTTGGGTGGATACTTTCAATGTTTTGCCATTTATTACCTATCCAATACCCTTCAACTAAAGGACCAAATGATCTAATATAGGAGGAGGCATAAGGGGCCCATTCTGGGATATCAATCAAAGATTTATCAAAAAGCCAAGGAACTTCCCAGAATTTAACCTGCCTACCATTGCCTACTTTCCATATAACCCCTTTAGCAATGGTGTCTCTACACTTACGAAAAATTGAGAAACCAAGATATTATTTTTTAGAGACACCTCTCATGGCCCCATAGGTTCAAATGGATCATTCGCAGGTGCCACAGATTCCAAGTTAGGACCCATCAAAGTTTGGCAATTTTTAGCACTTAGGGTGCTCAAGGGACGACGTCGGTAGGGTATGACCCTGAGTGTTTGATTGAGTGGGGGGCACAAAGTAGGATCATGCATAGGCTAATAATACCTAACTGAACATTTCAGAACCGACAGTTCATGATCACGATGAGAAAAATGAGAAATTGGCCACGCAACAACATTCGATTGAATGAGACTGGGGATTTTTTTGCTAACTAAAAAAATACTGCCCTAATAAAACCATAGGGAAAATTGAAAAATCGAGATAGGATTTTGTAGGGACCCCTCTTATGGCCCCATAGGTTCAAATAGATCATTCACAAATGCCACAAATTTTAAGTTAGGGCCCTTCAAAGTTTGACAATTTTTAGCACTTAGGGTGCTCAAGGGATGACGTCAGTAGGGTATGACCCTGAGTGTTTGACCGAGTGGGGGGTCTAGGAGCATGCATAGGGTAATTGTTGGAAAATGCACACTCCAATGAGAAATTGTAGGTGATTGAAGGTATTGTCATTGATGGCAACCTTACAATCATATGATACCGGTAGGCACCAACACCGACAGACTCTACACCGACGTATAGATCATCAGCACTAAAAAGGAAGATTACCGGCACCCTAGCTGACATGAATTTTGTTTTAATGTATTTTGTATTTAATTGTAAAAACTTTTGTAAGCCGACTTGGCAGATTGTAATATGACTCATATAAGTATGAGATCATTGTAGATAATTTAGAAAGTGATAGATGGAAGGATTAATGCAGACCTAATATGCGAATTGTAAGGCAGATATTGGATAAAGGTTTATGTATATTGCAGAGCTTAAACCGGTACTGAATCTGGCATAGTAGATGTTGATCTAAAGCAGTACAAGACATTAGATTTGTATAATCCATTTTTGTAAGTCAGTGTGACTTCTTTTGTAATTGAGCAGTGAGCTCTAGGCACTTGGCCTTCCTGCATGTGCAGGCCCCTATTGTAAACAGTAATATTCCCTTATTGGCCAGTAAGCGAATATTGTTGGTCACAAATCCCACCGAGGTTTTTCCCACATTGGGTTTCCTCATTAAAATATTGTGTTATGGTGTGTCTTTCATGTTGTGGTTGTTATTCTTTTTTACTGCTATTTTTGGTTTACCGGTACACAGTTTTGAAAATCTTTTCATATAATAAGTTAAGAAAAATCCTGTACCCTTCAGATACTAATTCACCCCCCCTCTCAGTATCTTTGGGAATCCTGACAATTGGTATCAAAGCTTGGTCCTCTAATTTCAAAAGCCTAACAGCTTGAGGAAGATCTTGACATCGATAGAGATGGAAAACTTAAGAAAGCAATTGGAAACAACTCTTTCAGACTATGATGCAGAAAAGGTGAAGAATATCAAACTTGAAGATGATGTGAAGGTTGCACGGGATATTATTCAAGGACTTCAAGAAAATATCACTATTGCAAGGAATAAGAGAAGAGAACTTTGTGAAAAGATGCAGAATAATGATGATGAAAAAGAAACTCTTAATGATCTGGTAAACAAGGTGAGACAAGAAAACAATACAATGAAGAATGAGATGCAAGATATGACTATGAAATTTTGTAAATAAACTAAAAACCAGAAGAAGAATGAAGAGGACTTGGTTAGAAGACTGAATGATGCTGGAAATGAAAACACAAGACTTAGTCATGAAAATGATATGTTGAAGATAGACTTGATGCATACACAAAATGACATAAATGAACTCATGAGACAGAAAGGAATCTTGGAGAGTGAATTGGCTGCTGCAAATCAACACAAGGAGAAATTCAAGAAAAGTTCAGAAGAACTTGTTGACATGTTGAAGAATCAAAAACCTAATGGTGATACAAATGGTCTTGGCTTTGAAGTTGGTGAAAGCTTCAGTACTGCAAACAATCATGATCATAGTAAACCGGTAGGACAACCTAATGCTTACAAATTTAATGGAAAATGCTTTAACTATAACAAGTATGGTCATAGAGAAAATCAGGGTCAATCTAGAAATTATCAGAACACTAATATACCCACTGATCAATGTTCTAAATGCAACAAAGTTGGTCATAACTCAGAAAATTACAGAATGAATGTAAGATGTTATGTTTGTGGAAGATTTGGACATCTATCTAATCAATGCAGAACACATATCGGCATAGGATACGAGAAAGCTATTCAGAAAAACAATGTGACTTGTTATGCTTGTAACAAGATTGGACATATTGCAAAATTTTGTAGAAGTAAGGCATCACCGACAAATAACAAAGGACCCAGCTTGAAAGGTAAAGAAAAAGTTGAAGAGGTAAAGCAAGAATTCTCAAAATAATGGATCAGAAAGTTAGATCAGAATGTTGATGGGAATACTCCTCCACTGACAGAACAAAGTATCACTCCATTGACAGGAGACTCTTCATCTAACTGAAGGAAAATCCTTTGGGGGTTTGGCAACAAATTGAAAAACATGCTAATATACCCTCGGTTGATGGTGAGAAGTTGGATTACTTCTTTACTGATAGATGAGTTAAGTTGTGACATAATCGGAAAGCATTAAATGTGGTAGTTGGAGAGAATAATATTATAAAGTAAGTGTTTTGGCTCCTTTTTAATTCACCGAGCATTTAAATCTTCGAGAGTGCGAAAATTCCCGAGCGAAGGCACCTTAGCAAAAAAGTGAAGCAGTTCATCCAAGCACTCATCCTTAAGGCGGACTGAGGTATTTATAACTATGGCTTCCTCATCCACACCTGAATTTATTGCAAACCCTACTATGATTGAAGTTATCAAGTGCCCTAAACCCGTATTCAAACTTGTTCCCAAAATTGCGAAGGAGGATACCATAGGTGCATTTTCAAAAATACCTAAGGGAGTAGTCTTTGTAGAGGATCCTAGGATATACATACATTGTCCTATAGAGGAATTAGGAGATGATGAAATCAAGAACATGTATAGGACTATGATTTGTGATGTAAATGGCAATATCAAACTGGAACACAAGGTAGTAGAAACCCTAGGTTTTGTGGATATTCTTAGCATTCCTAACTTTCCTGAAGATGTGATAAGAATAGTCCTAAGCAGAGTCCATGGTGAATTATTTTGGTTGGATTCCATCCATAAGATCACCAAAGAAGTAGTTAGAGCAGTAACAGGCTTACCTTCCACTGGGAATAGGCCTGACAGAACTAAAAGAGTCTCAAATGAACCTGTAATGGAACTAACTAGCACAACATTTGACAAGAGGTCTCTAAGAGTCAATGATGTAAAGGACATAAATGTTAGATTTGTTAGTATTATCCTTGGCTATAAGGCTACACATGCTAATAGGTTAAACTCAGTATCTAGCCTATGTATTAAAAGTGCATATGACATGGTGAACGACAATGCAAGAATAGATGTGTGTGAATGGCTTAAAGATGAATTGATAGACAATCTGAAGAAGATCAAAGGAGACAAAAAAGGAACTTTCAGATTTGGATATTTGATTGTATGTTTGATGTTGTACATTACTAAGGAAGTACCCAGTATTGGTAGAAAAGACTTTGGCTTTGATATACCGGTAGGAAAGCAACTACTGGACACATTAAACAACATGGGAGAAAATAGAGAGAAAAATATAAATGAACCTTTTCAAGCACTCAAGGCTCGAATGAAGACAAGAATAAGGTTGTCTCAGGAAATTATAGATAAATATAAAAAAGAAATATGTTTTGTAATTAAGAAAGATGAAATCTAGATGGAGGCAGTTGTCCCTAGGACTATCTGGGTAACTGAAATGGGATATGAAATAGATGATAACATAATTGAAACTAATGCAAAAGCCCTCCTTGAAGCACCAAAGGAACCATCTGAGAAAATCTTTGGCAATGCAGAAACAATTGAGAGTGGCATTCAGTCTAGGAAAAGAGTTAAGAAAGTTGAACAAACAGTGAGGAAGGGAACTAGACAGGCTAAAGCAATTAAAGAAGATGTACTGAGAAAAACTGGTATCAAGGAAAGTGAGCTAGAAGGACTTCAACCGGAAACTCATCTTTCACCAGTTGCAACTTCTTCTGATAGTGAGATACCGGTGGAATTCAAAAGGGTAGAAAGGAAAAGAAAACCCTCACTGGCACACTCACCTATACCCAGGAGAACAAGACAAAAGCAATAGGTAGTGAGGCCTCTAGTTAAGAAGTTGACTCCAAAGAAAAAGAAGGTAAAACAAGATATTGCTCCACTGGACAAACTCCTAAGTGAAATAACTAAGGATGGAAAGTTGAGAAATATTAGCAAACTGTATAACACACTTTCCACTAATGATAAAGAAAGCGTAGAAAATAGTGTAATTTTACACTTGGACATATATAAGAAATTTTTGATGGAAATTGTTGATGAAATACCCACTGATTTATACAGAAGAATAGAAGCTAGAAGGGTAGCTATTGTTGAGCTGGACAAGAAGATAAAAATTGAAAAATTTCTTGAAGTTCACAAAGTGAACTCACTTGAAGAGATAGATCAATTAATCAGTGAGGCCAACCGAACAATATTTTCAACTGGTCACTGGCATGTAGCACTGATGGCAGGTTGAGTGAATGAAATTTCAGAAGAGACTGCGGATCAATGGGATATATTCTTCGTTGCAAAAGAGAAACAAGAAGAACTTAAAAGACCTAAGACCATCAGAGTCTATCAAAAGGACAGGGATAAAGGGAAAGGTAAGGTAGGTGGACCTCCAAGCCTAAAAATAATTAATAACTTACCCCCACCTCCTTTTGATACTCCACTGGTAGAAACCGTTGACACACAACCGGCTACAGAGAGTATGGAGACTCCTCAAGAGGATACAAATCCTGAGTCTAAAATTTTGTACACTATGAATATAGATACCCAAGAGGTAAATATTGTGGTAGACAAAGAGACCACTAAGGATAAGAAGAAAGATATGGCTACTGAGCCACCGACTGTAGATGTTGAGATTGGAGTTAGTGATATTGTAAATATAAGCATAGAAAAACTTACTCAGACAGAGAAACCGACAAAGGACACCACTAGGAAACCATCAGAAGCACCGGTAGATAAAACTGAGAAACAATCAAGAAAACCGGCAATGGACAGTGCAGAGGTGCATATAGAGAAACCGACAGTGCATACAAAGACTTCATCAGAAAAACTGGCAATTCAGAGCACAGAGAAACCCTCTGAGGCACAGGTTGAGAAACAGGAACAAAAACAGGCTAAGCTATAGGTTCAAACCGAGACAGTGCCACCAGCAACAGCTGAAAAGCCTAAACCTTTGCTAATAGAAATACAAACACAAACTGACCTACCAAAGGTCGAAACAAGCAAAGTTATTACTACAACCGGCAGCATGGAGATTGTGAAAATAGTTGGGCAGACATCTGGTACTTCAATGGCAGAATTCAGACCAACGAACGTGATAGAGGTATTATTGGATTCTATTAAGAAAATCACAGAGTGTAATGCACAAGCCTACAAGGCTATTGATGACACTATTCCTATTCTTAAATTGATATCACCCAAGTTCATTTTGGACAATAAAGATTCTTTAGGTCAACTAGACACATTGTCTAAGCACATCACCGATAACATTTTGATAGTTGACTAGATAAATGAAGACACACTCAAAGAGAGATTGAATAAGGAGAAATAAAAATTCTTTGAGGAAATAGTGAAGAAGAATAAGGAACAAATGGAAACCTTATTACTGGCACTAGGAGAAACAATTTTGGATTTCAAGAAACTATACAGAGATACCTACAAAACTAATATTTTGACAGAGAACATAGATTCGGAGATCATCAAAGCTCAAGAAGAAATTAACAATATTGCTAACAATTTAATAGGAACATCAAATTCATTCTTGGAAATTGAAAAGAACATTGCAGATCTTGAAGAGAAAATTGAGAAGTTAGAAAAAGAAAAAGAAAAGATAAAGGTTAAGGCAAAGAATTTAAAATGCAAACTAGGTCCTAAACTAGATTACCTCATTTCTTTGAGAAAAGAAATTTTTGAGGCTTTGGTTCCCGGACTTAAGACACTAGAAGAGAAAATGCACATACTCACCAGTACAACTCAAAGAACTAAAGTGGCATTAAAGGACAACAAAAGCTTTAGTGACAGTCTAAATTTGGTATTGGCAGATCTTTTCCAGATTGTAACCATCGCTTACAAGGATCTAGGCAAGAACCACACTCCATTGACAGTGAATGACAACCTTTGTCATTGATGTCAAAGGGGGAGTAGTGGAAATGAGAAAAATGATCAAAACAAAGACATCATCAACTCAGGGGGAGCATACATTTTTGACAACATAGTTTTGGTAAGATATTTTGGCAGATTCTTTTTGGACAACATTTTTGGACACTTTTTGGATTTTTCTCATGAGTGTTGCCATCAATGCCAAAGGGGGAGATTGTTGGAAAATGCACACTCCAATGAGAAATTGTAGGTGATTGAAGTTATTGTCATTGATGGCAACCTTACAATCATATGATACCGGCAAGCACCGGCACCGATAAACTCTACATCGGCATACAGATCACCGACACCAGAAAGGAAGATTACTGACACCCTGGCCGACAGGAATTTTGTTTTAATGTATTTTGTATTTAATTGTAAAAACTTTTGTAAGCTGACTTGGCGGATTGTAATATGACTCATATAAGTATGAGATCATTGTAGATAATTTAGAAAGTGATGGATGGAAGGATTAATGCAGACCTAATATGCGAATTGTAAGGCAGATATTGGATAAAGGTTTATGTATATTGCAGAGCTTAAACTAGTACTGAATCTAGCATAGTAGATGCTGATCTGAAGCAGTACAAGACATTGGATTTGTATAATTCATTTTTGTAAGTCAGTGTGACTTCTTTTGTAACTGAGTAGTGAGCTCTAGGCACTTGGCCTCCCTACATGTGCAGGCCCCTATTGTAAACAATAATATTCCCTTATTGGCCAGTAAACGAATATTGTGGGTCACAAATCCCACCGAGGTTTTTCCCACACTAGATTTCCTTGTTAAAATATTGTGTTATGGTGTGTCTTTTATGTTGTGGTTGTTATTCTTATTTACTACATTATTTTTGGTTTACCCGTACACAGTTTTGAAATGCTTTTCATATAATAAGTTAAGAAAAATCCTATACTGGTTAGATATTGATTCACCCCTTCCCTCTCAGTATCTTTCAGAATCCTAAAAATAATAATTCCTAACTAGACATGTGAGAACCAATGGTTTATGATCACGACAAGAAGAACGAGAAATTGACCACACGACAACATTCGATTGAATGAGTGACGATTTTTTTGCCAACAGAAAAATGTTGCCCTAATAAAATGGAAACTTGAAAAACCGAGATAGGATTTTGTAGGGACCCCTCTCATGGCCCCGTAGGTTCAAACAAATCATTTGTAAGTGCCATGGATTCTAAGTTAGGGCCCATCAAAGTTTGGCAATTTTTAGCACTTAGGGTGCTCAAGGGATGATGTCGGTAGGGTATGAGCCCGAGAGTTTGACTGAGTGGGGAGAGGGGAATAGGAGAATTCATAGGGTAATAATGCCTAACTGGACATGTCAAAACTGATGGTTTGTGATCGCGACAAGTAGAACAAGAAATTGGCCACATGACAACATTCAATTGAATGAGACTGATGATTTTTTCACCAACTGAAAAAATGTTGCCCTAATAAAATCATAGAGAAAATTGAAAAACAGAGATAAAATTTTGTAAGGACTCCTCTCATGGCCCCATAGGTTCAAACGAATCATTTGCAAGTGCCACGAATTCCGAGTTAGGACCCGTCAAAGTTTGACAATTTTTAGCACTTAGGGTTCTCAAGGGACGACGCCAGTAGGGTATGACCCCAAGCATTCGACCGATTGGGGGGGGGGGGGGGGAATAGGAGAATGCATAGGGTAATAATGGCCTAACTACACATGTCATAACCAATGATTCATGATTAGGATGAGTAGAACGAGAAATTGGCCACGCAACAACATTCAATTGAATGAGACTAACGATTTTTTTGCCAACTAAAAAAATGCTACACTAATAAAACCATATGGAAACTTGAAAATAGAGATAGGATTTTGTAGGGACCCCTCTCGTGGCCCCATAGGTTTAAACAAATCATTCACAGGTGCCATGGATTTCGAGTTAGGGACTGTCAAAGTTTGACATTTTTCGGCACTTAGGGTTCTCAAGAGACGACGCCGGTAGGGTATGACCTCGAGAGTTCAACCGAGTTGGGGGGGGGGAAATAGGAGCATGCATAGGGTAATAATGAATTGTATTGTATTGTTCATTAAATAACCACTATTAACCATTGTTAATTATTGGATTGAAGATTAAAGTTTTCCATGATAACACCATAAACACATGAGCAACAATTTATATGATCAAATATCATCTTTTATATATATGAAAATGTCAAATAATTACAAGTGTATGTCCATACACAAATATGGCATAAATGCAAACTCAAACAAAATGTATGTCTATATACGTGAATGTATGTCCATATACAAAATATACATGCCAACTAGACATGCGAGCATCCCAAAAGTATCTATAACATCCTAAGCTACTGATGGATCATCAAAATCGATCCTCTTCACCGCACTGCTTGGCTCTGAAGGATCTTGCACAAGAAAAAACAAACCACGATTAAGATTAGTTATATTATATAACTCACATTCGAAAAGTTAACATAAAAATGAACTATAATTGAACTATTCTTGTTTACCTCATCTCCACATTTTCTCTTCAACTTTGGAGGACTCTTGATGTATGTCTTCGATAGAGGAGGTATGTTTTCAATATTTTCATACACAACCTACATATTTTCACAAACATGACATTGATACAAGTTAGCATATAATTGTCACTAATAATAACGAATTATATCTACTAAACACAAAATTAAATAAACACACATGTAGTTGAGGCATCTCTTCTTCTTCTTCATCTTTAGGTATAGTGGGTGTAGTCGACAAGGATGTGAAGCCAAGAATTTTGTGTACATATACACAACAAGTATATGAAACTATCAATCTATGTCTAGACATGCATAATCATTATAAGTTATTTAAACTATTCATTCAATCATATTTTCATTCAATTACCTTTTCCTTGTCTCCAACTGCACTACCAGATCCTGAATCACACAGCCCCACACTCGTGCTACTTGTGCCCTACAAGAGTAAAATAAGATATACATGCAAGTTACTACATAATCTAATTAATACTAATATAAATGATGAGCAGGTATGTACAATAAAATACAAATGACTAGGTGCAATAATATATGTAGCGTAAAGCTATCAAGGCCAAATGAAATGGTCGTCAAGGTGCCCTCCTAGATCTGTGTCAACTCCTCCTCTGTCATCAACTGTTAAATAGACCATGTAAATAAAAATTAGTACTTAATATTATCTAGATTATAAATATTAATCTAAAATATAGAATGAACTATGAAAATACAAATCTTACCATTACATCATCAATGTATGATAAAGGTTCCTCCTCACCTCTAGCATGCGAGGACTCTCCAGGGTATCCTCTAGTCTCTTTCATAACATCTGGTGCATTGTGCATCTCATGCACCTCATAATCTGCAGTGTGCGCAGGAGGATCAATAGGTTGTCCAACTGGATTAAAGCATACGTGCCCACACATGACACAGCTATGGGGCATGCAAATGTGTGGAGTTGAGGAGGACATGTCAGCGCCACCAGATGCACCACTACCATTAAAAGTAGGCTAAGATACTTCCCCATCCTGAGAAACCAAAAGGATACTCAAAGAGTGAATAGCCGATATGGTCCGTGACGCTGCCTCACAGATGATATCTGGATGTTGCAATGGAGGTGGGGGATCAAAAGGAGGAGGGGGGACATATGGGCCTAAACTACTCTGACTGCCCCAGGTCTATTTTGGGGCATACCGAAACACACACCCTGGAAAGGTTGGATGTTAAAACAGTTCACATGTTTTCCTAAAACAAACTCAATATACAATTTTTTGATGAAGTAGAAGGGGACATCAAGATTGTTGTTGGGTGGTTTATCGAAAACCATTCACCAACGATCTCAAAAAAATTTCACAATGCCATCATTTGTGCACCATTTAATAGAAAGTTTTGTTTTTTGGGGTCGATGGGTTGACCAGTGCGAGGATTCACAAACAATGCAGTGATAGCGGCTTTGGATATCTCGAGATCCCTGATCTCCTTATAGTACAAGCCATCTGCATATTGTTCCCTCATAGAATCTCACCACAAAAGAGGGGCATTGTGTTCCTCAATGACGGTTTCTATACTCTTTATGATCAACGTGAGGGGATCAAACATTGGGTTCAGATGAGGGATCCTAAGATAGACATCTACAATCCCCCTCAATTGGTTCAAATTTTGTGCAATTAAATTCTTAATTGAGGGGGGTTTTGGCAAAGCAGGGTTTTGTGCAAGAGGGTTTGGTTGTTGCGGTTGTGTTTGATCAATGTTTTCATTATTATCCCCCATTTTTAACCTAATTGAATGTAAACAATTGAATTTAGTTAACAAATTTGAACAATTTTATATTTGATTAAAAAAAACCTAGTTTTCATGAAAAAAAATATTATGAATGTAAAAACAAATAAACATTAAAAAAAATACAAAAATTTGAATGAAAATGATGAAAAACAAATAAAAAAAGCCTACCTTTTAATGGAGTTTTTTGCAAATTTGTGTCACAAAATCGGATATCGGGTCCAAACGGATATCGGATTTGAAATAAATCGCATAGCCCATGGATAAAAAATAACCCACGAGCTGTAACAGTCCACTTATATTGTCTCATAAAATCAGATATCTGATAAAATCCGATATTTGATTTTATAGCTAAATTATTTTAAAATAACATTATATTATAAGATGATTGTTAACATTAGGATCTCTAGTTAGGAAAATGCGGGAAGCGGGAAGTGTCGCTGAAGCTAGGGTTTCAGGGGTAGTCGATGGAGGTGAAGATGTGGTGGAGGAAGGAGATAATGGAGATGGGGAGGTGGTCGATTCTAGTGGGGTTGGGGTCTTGGTGGAGGTCAATCTTTTTGCCAGTGTTGTGGACGCTTTGGTGTCTTCTTTGGTCATTGGGAGGGATGTGTCTTAGCTCTGCTCCCCATTGCCTTGTTTGGCTGATGACAAAATATTTTTCCCATCGGTGCTTTTAGTCGTGGGAATTGTGGACGCGACTGAGAGTGTGGATGGTGTTGGGGTTCTTCACCCTTACCCCGATGCTACTCTTCCTTTCTGTGTTGGCAATGGAGGCTATTGGATCTAGATCTGGGTCGAGCTTTCTTCTGGACCTGGTCGACCCATGAGGTGGAGATCCTTTTGCTGGTCGTGTTTCTTCGCAAGAAGGTTTTGGTGGTCACTATGGTGGCTTTGTCTGTAGTCTCTGCTCTCCTGGTTATGCCTTGGTGTGAGGGGGATGTTTGGGTCTAGGTGGAGGTTTTTTTTTTTTGGAGTCCTTTCTCCCCACGTGTTGTGTTTTGGCCTTTGGGAATGATCTAGTGTTGTTGGGGAACTCTGTTTGGGAGGTCCCTATATCTTTTTGGTGTGATATTTAAGAGTTTTCTCTTGCAGATTGTGAGTGATTTTATGGATCTATTCTTTTCAAGAGATTCTCTAGTGTTTCACTGGCTATCTTTCTTCCTTTTTTCTTTGTCTATCTTATTGAGGTGGACCACTCTTCTATAGAGGGGAAGAGTTATGGGAAATGTTTGGTGGGATGGCTCCTGATGGGGGTATTGGATACCTTTCTGTTCAAGGTTGGATGTGCTCCTATGATTGTCTCTTTGTTGATGGGTTTATTTCCCTCTTCTCCAAGTTAGAGGTGGAGACTTCGGTGAAACTTATTGGCATAGAGTCTTTCTGGTACTGGCCTCTGTTTCTGTTCAAGGTTTTGGGAGCCTTTTTAAAACCCTTCTTTCCAGCTAAGATTCATGTGAATATTTGTTGGTTGTTTGTCTTTGTTTTGGGATTATCTACTTCATTTTCCCTATGCTTGGTCTCTTTCCTTCCATCTCCTATTGAGGTGGTTTCCTTTCTTATTGAGGTGGAGAGGTGTCATGCTGGAAGGCGAGTGCTGATCAGATGTTGGATGGTGACGGGCTCCCCCCTGTTGGTTATGGGAGCCACTTTAAAATCCACTGTGAAGGTTCAGGAAGCCTTTCCAAATCCCCCTATTGGCTGTTGTTTTTTGTTTATTTTATTGATGTTTGGTTTAGGTTGTGGGAGGCTTGTAAAACCCACAAGCAGGCTGGATGCTAGTAGTTTTCAAGGGCCCAGCCTGGCCACTTGCTATTCTGGTTATTGGTTAAGGATAGGTTTTATTTTTGGCAACCTGAGATCTATGTTGCAGGTTAAGGGAGCCTGGGAAAACCCTTCTCTACTGGTTTTTGGGGCTAGTTCAAAACCCAAGTTGATGGTCAGGGGAGCCGTTTGAAACCCTCTGAGTCTTGATCCTGAATGTATGGCTACCTATTGTAGTCTAGTGTATTTGAAGGTTATGGGTGCATGAAAAACCCATGTTGTTAGTCGAAGGTTAAGGGAGCCTTAGCAAAACCCTTATGTTTGTTTTAGAGGCTAGTCTTTTTTAGTCTCAGCTGTGGTTGGGTTGCTAGTTTTCTGATGATTATTCCTCTAGGCAACGTTGTTTTTTGGGTTCCAGATCCTGGTAAAATCTGAGGGTTTCGGGACCCTTCAAAACCTATTGTATGAGGTTTCAGGTCCACTCAAAACCTGTTTATCCTTAATCAAAAACATTATATTATATAATATAACAATATATTATATAATATAACATTATATTATATAATATCACAATATATTATATAATATAGAATTATATTATATAATATAATATATTATTACTATATTATTATATTATAATATATTTTTATATTATATATTATATAATATATAATTTATTTTTTAATTTAAAACTACCTATAAAAATCGGATATCCGATTTTATCTAATATTCGATTTGCTTAGGTGTTTACCATTCCAAGGTGTACTGACACCTAGGCCAAGCAAAAAGTCAACACAGATTTTTGCATTTTTAAGCGAGTGGAAAAGGCTTTTTCTTTCACATCGCCACTTTTTGGCTCCCCATGATCCTACACTAACCCTAAAGTGCTATTAATATCTCTAAGAACCCTGTTATGCACTCAAGAACAAAACACATAGCTATTAAATATCATTTCCTGAGGGAGAAGGTAGTTGAAAAATAAGTCAAGGTTGAATATGTAAGTAGTGGTGAACAAGTGGCTAATATTTTTACAAAACCTCTACCCAAGGATACTTTTGAATATCTAAGACTAAGGTTGGGAGTTGTTCCTCTCTTTTAGCACTCAAGTGGCTATAGAGGCATGTGGTTCAAGAGGAGCTCATAGTTTCACATTCTACATCCTTGAGCCTGTGTGGTAATATGGTTCTTACGGGGAGACGATCATTAACAAGATCAACAAAATTATAGCAGGTATTGTAGATGCATAGGCACAACAAAACTCTATTTGATGAAACCTTTGTGATTGCAACCATATGTACAATGCAATTGTCATA
Source organism: Cryptomeria japonica (assembly GCF_030272615.1). Lineage (NCBI taxonomy): Eukaryota > Viridiplantae > Streptophyta > Pinopsida > Cupressales > Cupressaceae > Cryptomeria > Cryptomeria japonica. Next base: position 484,291,645 of record NC_081415.1, on the reverse strand, counting down.
GGGGGAGTGTTTTCAGCTGAGAGAAGGTCAAAGGGGGAGAAGATACATGGCTAAGAGAGGCTGGCAGTTGGTTTCCCCACCCTTTGCCATTGTTATCAAAGGGGGACACGATGAGCGTAGTTGACATCAATGCCAAAGGGGGCGATTGTTGGTATTGAGTTGTCATTGATGTCAACATACATAGATGTAGAGCTGATTTAGGTTCAAGATGCAAAGGGAGAAGTGTTTGTTCAGACTTGGTACTAATGCCTAGAATATTTTTCATGTTGATTACACATTATGTTTGTCACCACTCATTGTGCACCTGAGTTTATTGATGAGAGATTTTATTTCTGCAAGATACCTTGACTGCTTGGAAGATCAATCGAGTCTTGTTGATAAAGTTTTTATAAATAGGTTGTGGAAAACCCAACATGTTTATCACCACATGCACAGACAAAGAAGAGGGGGTGATCGTTGTTTTGTAGGTCAACATGTTTGTGTTGACCAAAGGTGGCTAGCTAAAATATGTGTAGACATCACATTATGTTTATCACTATAGGCTTTCCAGTGATCCCACAACAAAGATGGGCATGAGAAAAATAACGCTATGGGATAAGACAAAAGTGAAGAAAATGAAGTTCTCCACTATCCTGCTACAAGTTGGATGGAAGAAAAATGACCATGCAGGGAAATCATCAAAGTGTTAAAATTGGCGCCCTGTTATCCCGCGGCAAGGAAAATAGGAGAAAAGTAATCTTGTTGGGTAATCAGATGGTAGAATTTTTTGTCACATAAGATCAAATGATGTTTTTTTCACAACGCCCCACCATCTCGCAAGAAGAGACACTAAAGACAATATAATTTGTCGGGTAATAACCACAGTGATGCAACAAGGTTTCCTGCTATCTTGCAACGAGGAAGACCAAAGTAAAATGGTCCCATGGGGTGACAAGGTGAAGAGAAGAATGTTACACCCTGCCATCCCACGCGTAGGAAGATGAATGAAAAATTATCTCGCAGGGCAAGTTAGGATGAAGAAAGTGTGTAGCCCACCATCCCGTAGGTGTTGTTTGAGCAAATGATAATGAGATTTTTTTCTACAAATTGTCGACACAAAAGCGGTCCACATAGGTGTTTGACCAAGTTTGTCCTAATGACATGAAAAGAGATGTGGATGGCATGACATGTACAGGACCAATCAGAGATTGCTAACAAGATATGGTTGCTAAGGAAATGACAGCTAGGAGTTTCATTTATGTGAATGAGTATTGCATGCAAATATCATGCTAGAATACTTAGTTAATTGGACGAAATTAGAAAGATAGATAAATAATTTCTAAACCATCATAGTGTAGATAAATAATTTATGCAATATATTAAGTTTAAAAACATAAATCTCAACTTTATGAAAATCAAGTTTATTTTGAAAAGAAAAATAATAAGCAGTTTTGATTGATGCAAGATAATTGATTAATTGATCTTTAGTGAATACAATTGGATTGCTTGGGCAAATACTATAAAATTACAACACTCTTGTATATCAATAAATACATTGAACATAATTTACATACAACATTAGAAACAAATTAATAGGTATACTTATTTATTTTCCAACCATTTCAATATATTACAATATAAAAATAATTTATTTTGTACAATTTCAATATAAACATAATCAATTGGGTTAGCACCTTAACATTATCAATAAAGTGTTAAGGGCAAGGCCTTATGTAGTTGCTTAGCTTATTTAGGCTAGCTGCTCAAATTTTTTGAGAGTAATTTGTGGATCAATTGGCTCCATGCAAGTGGTAATTTTTATGTGTGTATTTGGCTTGTTCATTTACATGCATGTATACATATATTAATATTAATTTTTCACATAAAATTTGGATAAAAAGTTTGGTGGTAAATGGAAGCAAAATTTGATGAGAATAAAAGAGGGAAATAAATATATGAAGGCCCCTGGCATATTTTTTAACAAGTGCCACGTAGTGGGAGTACTTGCCTTATTGTATTAAATATAATAAATTTAGTTTGATAAATATGTTAATTTTTAATTATTTGTAAATTTTATTATATTTTAATTTTAAGAAAAAGTATGGTTGTTTGAAATATTCCAATAGTAGTGTATTTGTATATCCTAGTGAAGGTGATATCATAAGGTTTGATTTTTTTTTAATTATAATTGATACTTTGATTTTAGAAGATAATATTTGCTTGTTGTAGTTAAATCACAAACAAGTAATAAGCTATAAAAGAGTTCATTAAAGATGGCATTAATTTTTGTACATTAGAAATTCAATATTTTATTTACCATTATTGTGACTGGTGATTTCAGTGTTTATCTTTTTACTTCGAGTAAGTGAGGCCCGTGCATCCCTATTTCATTCCTATTATTGGGAATATTTAATTTGAGGAAACTCTTTTTACCAAAAAATTTAATGAAAAATATTATATTTATTTGTTTTAAATATATATTTATGGGGTTATAGTTGGTGAGACATGGGGTGTATTTAAAGATTTGATCTACTTACCAAAATATATATTTAATATATTTTTGTACAAATGAATTTTTATGATAATCTTTAATATTAAAATAGTGAAAACAAATTATGAAGTTTTCTTATATTTAGTTTTGTTTATCAAGATAATTTTATTAATATAAGAGAAAATATATATTTTAAATAAGGCTTTGCAAATTATAATATTTTGAAATATTTATTTTAAATTTTTTTGTATTTAGTTAATTTAAATTCTTATAAAGTGTAAAAATAAATAAGTTAGAAATTTAATTTATTTGAATTGATGAATTTAAATGTGATTTGTTAAAATAATTTTTTTAGAATAAATTCTAAAATTATTTTATCTATAACTCATTATACTTTTTTTACATTTAATTTTAACAAATTAAATTGAATTTGATTAACGGGGATTGGCTAGACATTGACTGATGCTAATGCCTCTTGCGAACCGGACCATAGGTGGCATAGCTTTATGATAAAAGGGAAAACAAATATGTGATTCAATTCCTCGTGAGTCCCAGTCTACAGAAAGTGGCGGTGATAGGTACAGGTTATTCTCACCTCTGGCAGAACACAGTATGAGATAGCAGGCAGATCCCATAAGATCTCTTTGGAATGAGAGTTCGGATAGTTCCAGTAGTCTACATACTATTTAAGGTGGGACTGAATAGAGATGGATATCATGTTTGTATAGCCAAACTATTGCCTTTTGTGGGTCTGAGTTGTGTTAACTGTGGAAAATCTTTGGAGCAACAATGTCTCAACCTGTTTGTGCTAGAGGAAGAAATTTGTGGGGCAGTTATCACCCTGGTGGACTGTTCTTTGAGCTTAGAGCATCATTGGTGCGATGGACTTGTGTATGGAGTGGTAATCACTCCCACAGTGGATATCCTAGAGTCTCGGGTGGAAGGTGTCGGTTTGATGCAAGGATTTGTCCACCCTGTGAATATCCATACCATGGCGGATGCTATTTTTGAATTGCGAGAAGGGGTTAGGGAGAGCATCCTGAAGCTGTATTTCGAGCCTGCAGAGAGCGTTTCTTCCACTTCTGACACAAAGGAGTCATCGGGCAGGGGTCAGGAGGAGTCCGATGGTGATGATGCCGAGGAGATGGATGTAGAAGGAGAGGACGCGGAGGAGGCTGATGAGGGAGAGGAGATGGATGAGGGCTTGACAGAGGTGACAGACTAGGACAACAGAGAGGAGGAGGAGGTAGATGGTGAGGTGGCTTGCGAAGAAGAGCAGAGAAGAAAGTCCTGGTTTGCGAGAGAGGCCTGGTGCACTTTCAAGGCTGGGGTATTGAGCGGCAGCCTCAACAATTTTAGGAGGATCCTGGAATCTAATGATTAGTGGTTATCGGAGGGGTCAACTGCCAATCTCCTCAGCATAGGGGATGTAGTGGTGGATATCCTTCGCTTTATTAGACAAAATTAGGGAATAGGCTTCTGATGTTCGGGTCAGTTAGGATGTATTTGCCAAGGTTTTCGTAGTCGGGCTCTTACTGTAGCTATGCTCTTTCCTTAGTTGAAGAGATTTTGGATATGTGATAACATAACTACATATTTATTTTCTTTTTAATATAAGGCGCTATCCCCACAACTGATAGCACTTACCATTAAACAAATAAATAAATTGAATTTGATTAAACAATTTAAAAAAATAAAATGTATATTAAAAATAGAAAATAAACATATATGAATATAGAATCAATTAATTTGAAGTTGGTAAAAATAAAAAATTTCATATTTAAAGATGGGATGATTTTGATGTATGCATAGAAGTTTAAATGGATAAATAGACACCACCGCAGAATCAAGACAGCTGAGACTTAGGAGTGGCTAGCGCAGAAATACATTCCATTATCTAAAAAAATAGCAAGAATAACTTCCATCTGAAAAAGCCATGTATATAGGAAAATAAGTGTTATCCAATCATGGAGTAGAAAAATAATTTTTCTAATTCATTAACTTAAAAAATACGCATCTAACTTTTAGAAAATAAATTTATATAGAAAAAATATATTTGTTTACAATTGATTTAAATAAACATTTTTACTAACTATTTAAAAGCATAAAAAAATAAAAATAAAAATTTATATAGAAAAAATATATTTGTTTACAATTGGTTTAAATGAACATATTTAATAACTATTTAAACATAAAAAAAAGTTCATTATAATAATATTGCCTAACTACAAGTACTAATAAGTAGCTACTCCTTTCTTTTCCAAGGACTATTTGCATTTCCTAAACAATAGCTACAAATCAAAAATAAGAAAAAGCTTCTATATTATTCTTTTTCTACAATTTTAGTTTTTCATAAGAGCACTCTTTAGACCTGAATTTTAAAAGGAAAAACACTTCATATAAGAACACTGTAACCACTTGAATTTTTAAACAGAACATGAAAACATGAAATAAATTGCCTAAATAACTTCCCACATGAGCCCTTGCCCTTTTCGTTTTCAATAACTTCATCTTTCTCTCTTTGGTGAATTGTTGCGTGTAAACCGTACTTCATATAAAGCGAGAGTCCGTATTTAGGAACCACGGGATGCTCGTCAACAATCTTTACCTGGTAACGAACAAGAATGGAAGCCGCAGCCCACTTCATCTGCCAGTACCCAAATTCTCTACCCGTGCAGCGCCGGGCTCCTGCGTTGAACGCTAAAAACTTGAAATCCGATTCCCTCACAAATCGACCGTTCTTCATCCACCTTTCCGGCTTGAATTCCAGGCAATCCTCACCCCAAACGCTCCCCAACCTACCGGAAGAGTAAATCGAGTACAAAATCTGCTCACCCTTCTTCATAGGCGTCCCATCGGGCAGAACGTCGTCCACAAGGGAAGCCGTGAGCTCAAGTGGAATAGGCGGGTACAGGCGGAGAGATTCCGTCACTGTTGCGTGCAGGTAAGCCATGCTCTTAACTTCTTCAAAGCTAAAAGAAAAAGGGTCCTGATCGTGCAGACTTTTCCTCTGCTTCACGATCTCTCGGAGCTCTGCCAAAATCTGGGCTTCAACACGGGGGTTGTTTGCAACCAACCAGAAGAACCATGTGAGCCCCGGTGTGATCGTATCCTTGCCGGCCAAAATGAGGCTCACAAATAACTCGTGCACTCCCTTATCGGAATAGAACCGCCCGCTTTCCCGCTCGAACCGAATGAAGGCCGACCCGATGTCGGACCTTGAGTCACGTCCTGGCCGTTAGCGCGCCAGCGAGAATGAACTTGATGAAGAACAAAGCCGTAGATAGTTTCTCTGGCCTTGAGAAGCCGGCGCTCAAACAAAACGTTAAAGAACCTCAAGATTTTCCAACAAAAGGGCGGCATGAGCAGGCGAAGCATAAGCCTCCTTCCTCAATGGTTGATTTTATTGAAGTTATTTGAGCGTCCCGTCTACAGATAGCTGTTACATTGCCAATGGTTTTGAACAAAATTTGTACACAACATATAAAACAATTTCTCTGTTGTACCTTGAAATCGCGTGAGCGTCCTTCCTCCCTTGTCTTATTTATAACTCTGGGCCATCTTGTAAAGTACCAGTTACCGTTCATTCCTTGGATAATCAATTTTCTAATTATTAATTTTTAAAAAATTAAAAAATAAATAATTAAAATTAATTAATAAATTACATGTGTATCAATAATTGTTCATTCTTTAGTTTTTTAAATCATAATTGATCCATTTGTGCACTTTTATTGATACCCATAGCACATAACTATTGGGGTATTTGTGCAAAAGTATTGGCGATTTTAAATACACAATTATTGGGGCATCTTTAAATAAGTATCGGGCGACACTTTGATGCATTGTTACTACCCAGAAGCCAGAACAATAGCTATAAGTAGTTAAGTCGCATGCATAGACAACCCAAAACAAAACTTCAAAATCCGATGTACCGTTTAGAATCTGTGGGTGCATAAAGTTAGCTATAATAGCTACTTCCCCTAAAAAAGCGATATTTTCAAAGAATATTTTAAAAAAATGTTAAACATTTTTCAAATATGTTTAATGATTTTGGTGCTTAATTTTATATCTTTCTGAAATTATATGTCATTGACATTTAATAGAAAATAAGATGGAGAATCGATGATGGGTCTACAGTTAACTTTTGGGATGATGCATGGCTAGTATTTGTCAGCGAAGTGTGACATATTAGTGTGTTGTTTATTCATATATTTAGAGTTTTTATGCATTTATATCAACTATATCAGAGCTTATGAATTCTCTTCCAAGATCAAAATAAAATATGTAAAGTATTCACCTTTCTTCACATCTTGGTATAACATCATAAATTATGTGTCTACAATGAGTAGTAGTTTTTCTTGGAGTTTAATATACGTTTGTCTAGAATTTTAGTGGCACCTCTGCGTATTTCCCATGTTGAGTGCTCATGGAGGGGTCCTAGTGGCGGTGCTTCAATGGTGGTGAAGTGTTGGTGATTTGTGGCCATGTCCACAAATAAGGGTTTGAGGTAGGCTATTGCACTTTGGTTTTTCTAATTGTGTCACCAAAATATCTCAACCATGACATGAAATGAAAGAAAAATTTCATGCAAATACCTAATGTGAGACTATTCAATTGCCTTGGAATATAGTAGATATCTTATATAAAGTCAATATCAATGTGATGTCCATAGGTTGCCACTAATCAGAAGGTTTAGCAAAGAATTATTTTATATTGTATTACCTTGTAAGATAAAGAAAATGACATTAATATATTTTAGGTGGAAGAAGGTTCAAAGGACCACCCACCTTATAGGCCTACATAGAATTTTTTCACAAACAAATTTTAAATAACCCACATTTGTGGAATTCTTTGGGGCTTGAATAAATAACGAATTTCCATACATGAATTTTTTTGGGTAGGAGATGATTATAATTTTGGTGTTGGTTGTATTTCTATAGAAGAACTTTATTTTGTAGAATGGTATAATAGGAGCCTTGCTAGGATGGAAGAGAATAAAAAAAATGTAATCATATATTTTAAAAAGAATATTGAAGCATGGCAAAAGATCTAGTGAGTGTTGGTGTGAAGTGATTTAGTGGTTATAGTGGTAGATGGTTATAATCAATAGGAATATGTGAAGAAGATTGATTCTCAAAAGAAAGAAAATTTTGATTATGAATAAGGAATTTTTTTCTAGTATATATGATGGTGAAAAGTGAAAAATATTTTCATTAACAAAGAATAATGTGTTAGTTCCCAAATCAACAAATTCTATACCCTAAAGAATTAGCCACTTACTTATCAACAGGTCTAGAATATGATTTGGCCAACG